>NC_091554.1:13197728-13217728 GCF_042767895.1 Penaeus vannamei
ATTAATGAAAGCAGGCCTATTGTTAAAATAACAGGAAGCATAAAACATGCAAAAACAAACCAAAAAAAAAAAAAAAACGACCCCTTTCCTATCGTTTTGAGTAAATGACGTTTCATGATAGTAAACAGACACGACATCGCGTTCACAACACCATCTATTGTTCAGATACTACACTATCCGCCAACCGTTGGGCTCACAGGCTTTTGCCATGTTTTCACATCTTTCGTATACAGTCTTTAGTTACTACAGAGCTCAATGGGGATGACGATACCTCCCTTTTAGATTACTTGTGTGCCTCAAGAATTGTAGTGTAGTGGCGGCAGATGTCAATAGTGTGTCAATAGTTGGTGGATTTTAAACAGACTTAAGCAAAGGAGACGCTGTCCAATGGAGATGTATTTAACTTTGTAATTTCAAAAGCAGGCACTTAAGTTGAGAGGTTGTCGCGAGGAGATTCTTCTTTTGGTTTAATTTTAATGTGGTATATTACTTGTGAAGGGATTGAAGTCTATGCCGGTGACTGTCGAAGGTGTGGTTTCTTCTTTATATTTATAGCAGCAAGATATGAGGCAAGTGCTTGAGGTGAGCATCAGGTGTCCAGAGTAACGTGACTCGCTGTCTCGGTAATCAGCAGCTAGGCGGGCAGCGCCTTCCATCTTTGGAGGCAGGAGGGCAGGTGGAGGGTCTATATAAGTACTTTATCTAGCTCTTGGGGAGGCTCAATTTTAGACAATATTAGGTTCTTGGCAGGGCAAAGTGTTGAGGCAGACCAGAAGTATCGGAGGCGTTGTGTGCGTTCAGTTTCACCGCCAAACCACCGGTTGTGAGAGCCCGAGAGGCGGGGCCCTGCAAGAGTAGGGTGGATGGTGAGTTTAGCGTGTAATGCAGACAGCCAAGATGTCTTGATTCCTTTCTTTGCTGAGTAATGACATTTGGAGTGACGCTGCTCCTCTTCCAAAGTGTCCTCTCTTTATCGGTCTACTTATAGGTCTGTCTAATTTCTAATGATTTCTTGTGGATATTAGGGAGAGGAGATCCGCGGAATAATTTCGATATATTTGGATAGTGAAGATTAAGAGGAATACATTGATACTAAATCGTTGCGACTTTCTTAAAGATAAAAATAGTAATAATTGTGTAAAACTATGGCGTATAAGCTACACTGCAGGATTTTCAGGGACATCGAGATAGGACAGACTGACAAAGAGAGGCAGATAGACAGACAAACAAAGAGAGACAGACACACAAAAGATATTGCTCTGAAATAGAAAAGTTAACGCTAAGACTTCAGCCCAGAATCATTAAAGAAAACGTTCTTTGATTAAATGCACGGGATAACTGTTGTATTTACTGTCACACCTACCCATAATTGTTTGCTGTTATTGTCTGTCATCTACACTATTATTTTTTATTATCATTACCATTCTAATTATTTTGATGATGATTATAATAATGGTAATACTGATAGAAATAACAGAAATGGCAATAAGACCGATGATGATAAAATGAAAACAATGATAATGTTGATAATAAGATTGACAATGGTAATTACTATAATCACGATTAACATGATAATAATGATAATAATGACAATAAATATGAAAATGATAATGAGTACGATAATAGTTATAGTAATGATTATAAGGTATGTAGATAATAATCATAATGATAATAATGACAATACTAATAGGAATAACAAATATGATAATAATTATGACAATAATAATGACAATGATAAAGATGATAATTATAATAATATAATGATGACAATAACAATAATAATAATAATAATTTTGATGATAGAAATAATCATAATAGACAATCATCATGATAATGATAAAGATGATAATAATTATCACTATCATCATCATAATCATTATTATTATTGATCGTTATTATTGTATCATTACTAGTACTATTATTGTTGTTATTTTTACCATCATTATTTCCATTTTCAGCATCAGTGTCATCATCACTGTGACAAAGTGGGGGCCTTGGAGATTGGTGAAATGAAAGGGGTCTTGGCTTGCTGGTTTATTGGGTGAGGAATGGCGTGACCCCACGACAGACCCCGTGCCCCGCGTGCCGAGGACGGAGGGTGACCTCTGTTCTGTGACCGTTCCCGTTCTCCTGTCTGCTCGGTCTCTCCTGATCATTATTACTATCAGTATTATTATCATTATCATTTTACTCATTTTCATCATTATTTTTTATTACTATTATTATTGTTATTATTATCAGTATTACTGTCACTATTATCTTTATTATTATTATTATTATTATTATTATTATTATTATTATTATTATTACTATCATTGACATTATCATTCATCATCATCATAATCATTATTATTAAATCATTATCACTAATGATATTGATATTCTAGTTAGTTATTCTTAGAGAATATATTATTGGTATTCTTTTAGAGTAAATATCATAATGTAGATCAATATTACGAATAAAAATAACCATATAGGGGGCATCAAATGGCTAAATATTACGATAATTACAGCGGGAGGGGGGGTAAAGTGTATCCCAAAATACAATTAACGTGAGTTGAAAAAGGTATTACCATCCTGGGGTTAATTATCGTTTTTTTATATCTTTCTTATATCGTCTTTACTATTATATATATTTATACTTTTTGGTTTTCTTCTGTTCGTTTGTTTTAATTTTTTTCTGTTTTTAGTGTTAGTGGGATAAGGAAGTACAGGATTTTGTGTGGGTTTTATTGTCATTTGTTTATTCATATTTACAGTTCTCTCTCTCTATCTTTCTCTCTCGCTTCCATTCATCTGTTTATGTATCTCTCTCTCATCCATCTGTTTATACCTATATCCACATTCAATATTCCTTTTTATAACAGTACTGCTTATTGGACGGAATATGCTATAGAAAATACTCTTGTTCACATATTAAATTGAGTGTTTCAGGAATAAATCTAATTTTCCCTAAATTAAACCAAAGAAAAAAATATAAGAATAAGCAACAAATTTCATCAGGTTTCAGAATGCCATCTCGATCCTGAAGGTCAAAGCAAGGCCGATATCCAAGATTAGTCTGAGCCTTATTTCATTCCTTGATACTGAAGCAAGTCCCTCTGAATACTGTCCCTCATGTTACTGAAGCAAGGCCTTCTAGATACTGAAGTAAGTCCTTCCTGATACTGAAGCAAGTTTCTTCAGCTTCTGAAGCAAGCCGGAAGCAAAATCACCGAATGCCCAAGCCTAAGGTAGTTAAAAATATAAGCCTCAAAAGTCCTATAAATCTTATATGCACTGTACCCTACCCAAGACCATACTAAATCTCACCAGATACAAGCTGAATCGCAGAAAGAAATGAATTCCCCAAAGAACCTGATACTCTGAGACCTAAGACCTAAGACCCTGATACTCTGAGACCTAAGACCTGAGGCCCTGATACTCTGAGACTTAAGACCGAAGACCCTGATACTCCGAGACCTAACACCTAAGACCCTGAATCTCTGAGACCTAAGACTTAAATCGCTCCAGTACGGGTTTGAAGACAGTGGTAAGTTTCACCGTACAACTCGAGGCTCCTTATACTCCGAGACTGCTGACGCGCCCAAGACACAGGTCCGAAAGTACTCTTCTTGTGGAATATGATGAATCATTCCTCACCTTCGTTCGTTTCTTGGCTTCTTCTCCTTTCTCTTCTTTTGTCTTCTCGTTCCTTCTTTAAGCTTCTTGTCTCTCTCTCTCCCTGAGAAGGTATCTGCGGCTCAGCTCACTTCTCCTCCCCTCTCCTCTTATGTTCTCTTCCATACTATTCTATTTTATCATGCTCTTTTCTCCTGTCCTCTGCTCTCCCTCCTCCTCTCCTCTACTCCTCCCTACCTTCTTCCTCCTCTCTACCCTTAGGAAGGCATCCGAGACTCCATTCACTTCTCTCCTCTCATCCATTTTCTTCCATTCTGTTCCCTTCTCTTATCCTCTTCTCATCTCTCTCCTCACTTCTCCGACCCAAGCTCGACGGAGGCGCTGGTCGAGGCCTCGTTGCTCGCCTCGTAGGACGACTCCTCGAAGACCCCCGAGGACGACCTCTGCGACACGACCTCGCCCGACGACTTGGCCCGCTCGTCCTCCCTCATCAGCTGTGCGGGGGAAGGAGAGGCGTGGTGAGAAGAGGAAAAAAAGGGAGAGAAAGGGAAGAAATTGGAGGGGAAGGAGGTGAAGATGGAGGGAGAAGAATGAGTGAGAGGAAAAAAGGGAGAGAAGGGGAAGAAATTGGAGGGGGAAGATGGAGGGAGAAGGATGAGTGAGAGAAAAAAAAATGGAAAGAGAGGAAATTGGAGGGGGAAGAGGTGAAGATGGAGGGAGAAGGAGGAGTGAGAGGAGAAAAAGGGAGAGAAAGGGAAGAAATTGGAGGGGGAAGAGGAGAAGATGGAGGGAGAAGGATGAGTGAGAGGAAAAAAGGGAGAGAAAGGGAAGAAATTGGAGGAGGAAGAGGTGAGGATGGAGGGAGAAGGATGAGTGAGAGGTGTGGTGAGGAGAGGAAAAAAAGGGAGAGAAAGGGAAGAAATTGGAGGGGGAAGAGGTGAAGATGGAGGGAGAAGGACGAGTGAAAAGCGTGGTGAGGAGAGGAGAAAAAGGGAGAGAAAGGGAAGAAATTGGAGGGGGAAGAGGTGAAGATAGAGGGAGAAGGATGAGTGAGAGGCGTGGTGAGATGAGGATAAAAAAGGGAGAGAAAGGGAAGAAATTGGAGGGGGAGGAGGTGAAGATGGAGGGAGAAGGACGAGTGAAAAGCGTGGTGAGGAGAGGAGAAAAAGGGAGAGAAAGGGAAGAAATTGGAGGGGGAAGAGGTGAAGATGGAGGGAGAAGGATGAGTGAGAGGCGTGGTGAGATGAGGATAAAAAAGGGAGAGAAAGGGAAGAAATTAGAGGGGGAGGAGGTGAAGATAGAGGGAGAAGGATGAGTGAGAGGCGTGGTGAGGAGAGGAGAAAAAGGGAGAGAAAGGGAAGAAATTGGAGGGGGAAGAGGTGAAGATGGAGGGAGAAGGAAGAGTGAGAGGTGTGGAGAGGAGAGGAGAAAAAGGGAGAGAAAGGGAAGAAATTGGAGGGGGAAGAGGTGAAGATGGAGGGAGAAGGACGAGTGAGAGGCGTGGTGAGGAGAGGAAAAAAGGGAGAGAAAGGGAAGAAATTAGAGGGGGAAGAGGTGAAGATGGAGGGAGAAGGATGAGTGAGAGGCGTGGTGAGGAGAGGAAAAGAAAGGAAGAGAAAGGGAAGAAATTGGAGGGGGAGGAGGTGAAGATGGAGGGAGAAGGATGAGTGAGGGGTGTGGTGAGATGAGGATAAAAAAGGGAGAGAAAGGGAAGAAATTGGAGGGGGAGGAGGTGAAGATGGAGGGAGAAGGATGAGTGAGAGGTGTGGTGAGGAAAGGAAAAAAAGGGAGAGAAAGGGAAGAAATTGGAGGGGGAGGAGGTGAAGATAGAGGGAGAAGGATGAGTGAGAGGTGTGGTGAGATGAGGATAAAAAAGGGAGAGAAAGGGAAGAAATTGGAGGGGGAGGAGGTGAAGATGGAGGGAGAAGGATGAGTGAGAGGTGTGGTGAGGAAAGGAAAAAAAGGGAGAGAAAGGGAAGAAATTGGAGGGGGAGAAGGTGAAGATGGAGGGAGAAGGATGAGTGAGAGGTGTGGTGAGGAGAGGAAAAGAAAGGAAGAGAAAGAGAAGAAATTGGAGAGGGAGGAGGTGAAGATGGAGGGAGAAGGATGAGTGAGAGGTGTGGTGAGATGAGGATAAAAAAGGGAGAGAAAGGGAAGAAATTGGAGGGGGAGGAGGTGAAGATGGAGGGAGAAGGATGAGTGAGAGGCGTGGTGAGGAGAGGAGAAAAAGGGAGAGAAAGGGAAGAAATTGGAGGGGGAGGAGGTGAAGATGGAGGGAGAAGGATGAGTGAGAGGCGTGGTAAGGAGAGGAGAAAAAGGGAGAGAAAGGGAAGAAATTGGAGGGGGAGGAGGTGAAGATGGAGGGAGAAGGATGAGTGAGAGGTGTGGTGAGGAGAGGAAAAGAAAGGAAGAGAAAGGGAAGAAATTGGAGGGGGAGGAGGTGAAGATGGAGGGAGAAGGATGAGTGAGAGGTGTGGTGAGGAGAGGAAAAGAAAGGAAGAGAAAGAGAAGAAATTGGAGAGGGAGGAGGTGAAGATGGAGGGAGAAGGAGGAGTGAGAGGTGTGGTGAGGAGAGGAAAAAAGGGAGAGAAAGGGAAGAAATTGGAGGGGGAGGAGGTGAAGATGGAGGGAGAAGGATGAGTGAGAGGTGTGGTGAGAAGAGGAAAAAAGGGAGAGAAAGGGAAGAAATTGGAGGGGGAGGAGGTGAAGATGGAGGGAGAAGGAGGAGTGAGAGGTGTGGTGAGAAGAGGAAAAAAGGGAGAGAAAGGGAAGAAATTGGAGGGGGAGGAGGTGAAGATGGAAGGAGTCGGATGAGTGAGAGGCGTGGTGAGGAGAGGAGAAAAAGGGAGAGAAAGGGAAGAAATTGGAGGGGGAAGAGGTGAAGATGGAGGGAGAAGGATGAGTGAGAGGTGTGGTGAGATGAGGATAAAAAAGGGAGAGAAAGGGAAGAAATTGGAGGGGGAGGAGGTGAAGATGGAGGGAGAAGGATGAGTGAGAGGCGTGGTGAGGAGAGGAGAAAAAGGGAGAGAAAGGGAAGAAATTGGAGGGGGAAGAGGTGAAGATGGAGGGAGAAGGATGAGTGAGAGGTGTGCCGAGATGTGGATAAAAACGGGTGAGAAAGGGAAGAAATTGGAGGGGGAAGAGGTGAAGATGGAGGGAGAAGGATGAGTGAGAGGCGTGGTGAGGAGAGGAGAAAAAGGGAGAGAAAGGGAAGAAATTGGAGAGGGAAGAGGTGAAGATGGAGGGAGAAGGATGAGTGAGAGGTGTGGTGAGGAGAGGAAAAAAAGGGAGAGAAAGGGAAGAAATTGGAGGGGGAAGAGGTGAAGATGGAGGGAGAAGGATGAGTGAGAGGTGTGGTGAGGAGAGGAGAAAAAGGGAGAGAAAGGGAAGAAATTGGAGGGGGAAGAGGTGAAGATGGAGGGAGGAGGATGAGTGAGAGGTGTGGAGAGATGAGGATAAAAAAGGGAGAGAAAGGGAAGAAATTGGAAGAGTAAGAGGTGAATATGGAAGGAGAAGGATGAGTGAGAGGTGTGGTGAGGAGAGGAGAAAAAGGGAGTGAAAGGGAAGAAATTGGACGGGGTTGAGGTGAAGATGGAGGGAGAAGGACGAGTGAAAAGCGTGGTGAGGAGAGGAGAAAAAGGGAGAGAAAGGGAAGAAGTTGGAGGGGGAAGAGGTGAAGATGGAGGGAGAAGGAGGAGTGAGAGGTGTGGAGAGATGAGGATAAAAAGGGAGAGAAAGGGAAGAAATTGGAGGGGGAGGAGGTGAAGATGGAAGGAGAAGGATGAGTGAGAGGCGTGGTGAGGAGAGGAGAAAAAGGGAGAGAAAGGGAAGAAATTGGAGGGGGAGGAGGTGAAGATGGAGGGAGAAGGATGAGTGAGAGGTGTGGTGAGGAGAGGAAAAGAAAGGAAGAGAAAGGGAAGAAATTGGAGGGGGAGGAGGTGAAGATGGAGGGAGAAGGATGAGTGAGAGGCGTGGTGAGGAGAGGAAAAGAAAGGAAGAGAAAGGGAAGAAATTGGAGGGGGAGGAGGTGAAGATGGAGGGAGAAGGACGAGTGAAAAGCGTGGTGAGGAGAGGAGAAAAAGGGAGAGAAAGGGAAGAAATTGGAGGGGGAAGAGGTGAAGATGGAAGGAGAAGGATGAGCGAGAGGTGTGGAGAGATGAGGATAAAAAGGGAGAGAAAGGGAAGAAATTGGAGGGGGAGGAGGTGAAGAGGGAAGGAGAAGGATGAGTGAGAGGTGTGGTGAGGAGAGGAAAAAAAGGGAGAGAAAGGGAAGAAATTGGAGGGGGAGGAGGTGAAGATGGAGGGAGAAGGATGAGTGACAGGTGTGGAGAGATGAGGATAAAAAGGGAGAGAAAGGGAAGAAATTGGAGGGGGAGGAGGTGAAGATGGAGGGAGAAGGATGAGAGAGAGGTGTGGTGAGGAGAGGAAAAAAAGGGAGAGAAAGGGAAGAAATTGGAGGGGGAGAAGGTGAAGATGGAGGGAGAAGGATGAGTGACAGGTGTGATGAGGAGAGGAAAAGAAAGGAAGAGAAAGAGAAGAAATTGGAGGGGGGGGGGGGAGGTGAAGATGGAGGGAGAAGGATGAGTGAGAGGTGTGGTGAGGAGAGGAAAAGAAAGGAAGAGAAAGAGAAGAAATTGGAGAGGGAGGAGGTGAAGATGGAGGGAGAAGGATGAGTGAGAGGTGTGGTGAAATGAGAATAAAAAAGGGAGAGAAAGGGAAGAAATTGGAGGGGGAGGAGGTGAAGATGGAGGGAGAAGGATGAGTGAGAGGCGTGGTGAGGAGAGGAGAAAAAGGGAGAGAAAGGGAAGAAATTAGAGGGGGAGGAGGTGAAGATGGAGGGAGAAGGAGTGAGAGGTGTGGTGAGGAGAGGAAAAAAGGGAGAGAAAGGGAAGAAATTGGAGGGGGAGGAGGTGAAGATGGAGGGAGAAGGATGAGTGAGAGGCGTGGTGAGGAGAGGAGAAAAAGGGAGAGAAAGGGAAGAAATTGGAGGGGGAGGAGGTGAAGATGGAGGGAGAAGGATGAGTGAGAGGTGTGGTGAGGAGAGGAAAAGAAAGGAAGAGAAAGAGAAGAAATTGGAGGGGGAGGAGGCGAAGATGGAAGGAGAAGGATGAGTGAGAGGTGTGGTGAGGAGAGGAGAAAAAGGGAGAGAAAGGGAAGAAATTGGAGGAGGAAGAGGTGAAGATGGAGGGAGAAGGATGAGTGAGAGGCGTGGTGAGGAGAGGAAAAGAAAGGAAGAGAAAGAGAAGAAATTGGAGGGGGAGGAGGTGAAGATGGAGGGAGAAGGATGAGTGAGAGGCGTGGTGAGGAGAGGAAAAGAAAGGAAGAGAAAGAGAAGAAATTGGAGGGGGAGGAGGTGAAGATGGAGGGAGAAGGATGAGTGAGAGGTGTGGAGAGATGAGGATAAAAAAGGGAGAGAAAGGGAAGAAATTGGAGGGGGAAGAGGTGAAGATGGAGGGAGAAGGATGAGTGAGAGGTGTGGGGAGGAGCGGCAAAGAAAGGAAGAGAAAGGGAAGAAATTGGAGGGGGAGGAGGTGAAGATGGAGGGAGAAGGATGAGTGAGAGGCGTGGTGAGGAGAGGAGAAAAGGGGAGAGAAAAGGAAGATATTGGAGGGGGAAGAGGTGAAGATGGAGGGAGAAGGATGAGTGAGAGGCGTGGTGAGGAGAGGAGAAAAGGGGAGAGAAAAGGAAGAAATTGGATGGGGAAGAGGTGAAGATGGAGGGAGAAGGATGAATGAGAGGAAAAAAGGGAGAGAAGGGGAAGAAATTGGAGGGGGAAGATGGAGGGAGAAGGATGAATGAGAGAAAAAAAATGGAAAGAAAGAGAGGAAATTGGAGGGGGAAGAGGTGAAGATGGAGGAAGAAGGAGGAGTGAGAGGAGAAAAAGGGAGAGAAAGGGAAGAAATTGGAGGGGGAAGAGGGGAAGATGGAGGGAGAAGGATGAGTGAGAGGAAAAAAGGGAGAGAAAGGGAAGAAATTGGAGGAGGAAGAGGTGAAGATGGAGGGAGAAGGATGAGTGAGAGGTGTGGTGAGGAGAGGAAAAAAGGGAGAGAAAGGGAGGAAATTGGAGGGGGAGGAGGTGAAGATGGAGGGAGAAGGATGAATGAGAGGTGTGGTGAGATGAGGATAAAAAAGGGAGAGAAAGGGAAGAAATTGGAGGGGGAAGAGGTGAATATGGAGGGAGAAGGATGAATGAGAGGTGTGGTGAGATGAGGATAAAAAAGGGAGAGAAAGGGAAGAAATTGGAGGGGGAAGAGGTGAATATGGAGGGAGAAGGATGAATGAGAGGTGTGGTGAGATGAGGATAAAAAAGGGAGAGAAAGGGAAGAAATTGGAGGGGGAAGAGGTGAAGATGGAGGGAGAAGGATGAGTGAGAGGTGTGGTGAGGAGAGGAAAAGAAAGGAAGAGAAAGCGAAGAAATTGGAGAGGGAAGAGGTGAAGATGGAGGGAGAAGGATGAGTGAGAGGTGTGGTGAGGAGAGGAAAAGAAAGGAAGAGAAAGAGAAGAAATTGGAGGGGGAGGAGGTGAAGATGGAGGGAGAAGGATGAATGAGAGGTGTGGTGAGACGAGGATAAAAAGGGAGAGAGAGGGAAGAAATTGGAGGGGGAGGAGGTGAAGATGGAGGGAGAAGGATGAGTGAGAGGTGTGGTGAGGAGAGGAAATGAAAGGAAGAGAAAGAGAAGAAATTGGAGGGGGAGGAGGTGAAGATGCAGGGAGAAGGATGAGGGAGAGGTGTGGTGAGGAGAGGAAAAGAAAGGAAGAGAAAGAGAAGAAATTGGAGGGGGAGGAGGTGAAGATGGAGGGAGAAGGATGAGTGAGAGGTGTGGTGAGGAGAGGAAAAAAAAGGAAGAGAAAGGGAAGAAATTGGAGGGGGAGGAGGTGAAGATGGAGGGAGAAGGATGAGTGGGGGGTGTGGTGAGATGAGGATAAAAAAGGGAGAGAAAAGGAAGAAATTGGAGGGGGAGGAGGTGAAGATGGAGGGAGAAGGATGAGTGAGAGGTGTGGTGAGATGAGGATAAAAAAGGGAGAGAAAGGGAAGAAATTGGAGGGGGAGGAGGTGAAGATGGAGGGAGAAGGATGAGTGAGAGGTGTGGAGAGATGATGATAAAAAGGGAGAGAATGGGAAGAAATTGGAGGGGGAGGAGGTGAAGATGGAAGGAGAAGGATGAGTGAGAGGTGTGGTGAGGAGAGGAAAAAAAGGGAGAGAAAGGGAAGAAATTGGAGGGGGAGGAGGTGAAGATGGAGGGAGAAGGATGAGTGAGAGGTGTGGTGAGGAGAGGAAAAAAAGGGAGAGAAAGGGAAGAAATTGGAGGGGGAGGAGGTGAAGATGGAGGGAGAAGGATGAGTGAGGGGTGTGGTGAGATGAGGATAAAAAAGGGAGAGAAAGGGAAGAAATTGGAGGGGGAGGAGGTGAAGATGGAGGGAGAAGGATGAGTGAGAGGTGTGGTGAGGAGAGGAGAAAAAGGGAGAGAAAGGGAAAAAAATGGAGGGGGAAGAGGTGAAGATGGAGGGAGAAGGATGAGTGAGAGGTGTGGTGAGATGAGGATAAAAAAGGGAGAGAAAGGGAAGAAATTGGAGGGGGAGGAGGTGAAGATGGAAGGAGAAGGATGAGTGAGAGGCGTGGTGAGGAGAGGAGAAAAAGGGAGAGAAAGGGAAGAAATTGGAGGGGGAGGAGGTGAAGATGGAGGGAGAAGGATGAGTGAGAGGTGTGGTGAGGAAAGGAAAAAAAGGGAGAGAAAGGGAAGAAATTGGAGGGGGAGGAGGTGAAGATGGAGGGAGAAGGATGAGTGAGGGGTGTGGTGAGATGAAGATAAAAAGGGAGAGAAAGGGAAGAAATTGGAGGGGGAGGAGGTGAAGATGGAGGGAGAAGGATGAGTGAGAGGTGTGGTGAGGAGAGGAAAAGAAAGGAAGAGAAAGAGAAGAAATTGGAGGGGGAGGAGGTGAAGATGGAGGGAGAAGGATGAGTGAGAGGTGTGGTGAGATGAGGATAAAAAGGGAGAGAAAGGGAAGAAATTGGAGGGGGAGGAGGTGAAGATGGAGGGAGAAGGATGAGTGAGAGGTGTGGTGAGGAGAGGAAAAGAAAGGAAGAGAAAGAGAAGAAATTGGAGGGGGAGGAGGTGAAGATGGAGGGAGAAGGATGAGTGAGAGGCGTGGTGAGGAGAGGAAAAGAAAGGAAGAGAAAGAGAAGAAATTGGAGGGGGAGGAGGTGAAGATGGAGGGAGAAGGATGAGTGAGAGGTGTGGTGAGGAGAGGAAAAGAAAGGAAGAGAAAGAGAAGAAATTGGAGGGGGAGGAGGTGAAGATGGAGGGAGAAGGATGAGTGAGAGGTGTGGTGAGATGAGGATAAAAAGGAAGAGAAAGAGAAGAAATTAGAGGGGGAGGAGGTGAAGATGGAGGGAGAAGGATGAGTGAGAGGTGTGGTGAGGAGAGGAAAAGAAAGGAAGAGAAAGAGAAGAAATTGGAGGGGGAGGAGGTGAAGATGGAGGGAGAAGGATGAGTGAGGGGTGTGGTGAGATGAGGATAAAAAAGGGAGAGAAAAGGAAGAAATTGGAGGGGGAGGAGGTGAAGATAGAGGGAGAAGGATGAGTGAGAGGTGTGGTGAGGAGAGGAGAAAAAGGGAGAGAAAGGGAAGAAATTGGAGGGGGAGAAGGTGAAGATGGAGGGAGAAGGATGAGTGAGAGGTGTGATGAGGAGAGGAAAAGAAAGGAATAGAAAGAGAAGAAATTGGAGGGGGAAGACGTGAAGATGGAGGAAGAAGGATGAGTGAGAGGTGTGGTGAGGAGAGGAAAAAAAGGGAGAGAAAGAGAAGAAATTGGAGGGGGAGGAGGTGGAGATGGAGGGAGAAGGAGGAGTGAGAGGTGTGGTGAGATGAGGATAAAAAAGGGAGAGAAAGGGAAGAAATTGGAGGGGGAGGAGGTGAAGATGGAGGGAGAAGGATGAGTGAGAGGTGTGGTGAGGAGAGGAAAAGAAAGGAAGAGAAAGAGAAGAAATTAGAGGGGGAGGAGGTGAAGATGGAGGGAGAAGGATGAGTGAGAGGTGTGGTGAGGAGAGGAAAAGAAAGGAAGAGAAAGGGAAGAAACTGGAGGGGGAGGAGGTGAAGATGGAGGGAGAAGGATGAGTGAGAGGCGTGGTGAGGAGAGGAAAGAAAGGAAGAGAAAGAGAAGAAATTGGAGGGGGAAGAGGTGAAGATGGAGGGAGAAAGGGAGAAGGATGAGTGAGAGGTGTGGTGAGATGAGGATAAAAAAGGCAGAGAAAGGGAAGAAATTGGAGGGGGAGGAGGTGAAGATGGAGGGAGAAGGATGAGTGAGAGGCGTGGTGAGGAGAGGAAAAGAAAGGAAGAGAAAGAGAAGAAATTGGAGAGGGAAGAGGTGAAGATGGAGGGAGAAGGATGAGTGAGAGGTGTGGTGAGATGAGGATAAAAAAGGGAGAGAAAGGGAAGAAATTGGAGGGGGAGGAGGTGAAGATGGAGGGAGAAGGATGAGTGAGAGGTGTGGTGAGGAGAGGAAAAGAAAGGAAGAGAAAGAGAAGAAATTAGAGGGGGAGGAGGTGAAGATGGAGGGAGAAGGATGAGTGAGAGGTGTGGTGAGGAGAGGAAAAGAAAGGAAGAGAAAGGGAAGAAACTGGAGGGGGAGGAGGTGAAGATGGAGGGAGAAGGATGAGTGAGAGGCGTGGTGAGGAGAGGAAAAGAAAGGAAGAGAAAGAGAAGAAATTGGAGGGGGAAGAGGTGAAGATGGAGGGAGAAAGGGAGAAGGATGAGTGAGAGGTGTGGTGAGATGAGGATAAAAAAGGGAGAGAAAGGGAAGAAATTGGAGGGGGAGGAGGTGAAGATGGAGGGAGAAGGATGAGTGAGAGGCGTGGTGAGGAGAGGAAAAGAAAGGAAGAGAAAGAGAAGAAATTGGAGGGGGAAGAGGTGAAGATGGAGGGAGAAGGAGGAGTGAGAGGTGTGGTGAGATGAGGATAAAAAAGGGAGAGAAAGGGAAGAAATTGGAGGGGGAGGAGGTGAAGATGGAGGGAGAAGGATGAGTGAGAGGTGTGGTGAGGAGAGGAAAAGAAAGGAAGAGAAAGAGAAGAAATTGGAGGGGGAGGAGGTGAAGATGGAGGGAGAAGGATGAGTGAGAGGTGTGGTGAGGAGAGTAGAAAAAGAGAGATAAAGGGAATAAATTGGAGAGAGAGGAGGTGAAGATGGAGGGAGGAGCATGTGTGAGAGACGTGTGGTGAGGAGAGGAGAAAAAGGGAGAGAAAGGGAAGAAATTGGAGGGGGAAGAGGTGAAGATGGAAGGAGAAGGATGAGTGAGAGGCGTGGTGAGGAGAGGAGAAAAAGGGAGAGAAAGGGAAGAAATTGGAGGGGGAAGAGGTGAAGATGGAGGGAGAAGGATGAGTGAGAGGCGTGGTGAGGAGAGGAAAAGAAAGGAAGAGAAAGAGAAGATATTGGAGGGGGAAGAGGTGAAGATGGAGGGAGAAGGATGAGTGAGAGGTGTGGTGAGATGAGGATAAAAAAGGAAGAGAAAGAGAAGAAATTGGAGGGGGAAGAGGTGAAGATGGAGGGAGAAGGATGAGTGAGAGGTGTGGTGAGATGAGGATAAAAAAGGGAGAGAAAAGGAAGAAATTGGAGGGGGAGGAGGTGAAGATGGAGGGAGAAGGACGAGTGAGAAGCGTGGTGAGGAGAGGAAAAGAAAGGAAGAGAAAGAGAAGAAATTGGAGGGGGAGGAGGTGAAGATGGAGGGAGAAGGATGAGTGAGAGGTGTGGTGAGGAGAGGAAAAGAAAGGAAGAGAAAGAGAAGAAATTAGAGGGGGAGGAGGTGAAGATGGAGGGAGAAGGATGAGTGAGAGGTGTGGTGAGGAGAGGAAAAGAAAGGAAGAGAAAGAGAAGAAATTGGAGGGGGAAGAGGTGAAGATGGAGGGAGAAGGATGAGTGAGAGGTGTGGTGAGATGAGGATAAAAAAGGGAGAGAAAAGGAAGAAATTGGAGGGGGAGGAGGTGAAGATAAAGGGAGAAGGATGAGTGAGAGGCGTGGTGAGGAGGGGAGAAGAAGACAGAGAAAGGGAAGAAATTGGAGGGGGAAGAAGTGAAGACGGAGGGGGAAGGATGAGTGAGAGGTGTGGTGAGGAGAGGAAAAGAAAGGAAGAGAAAGAGAAGAAATTGGAGGGGGAAGAGGTGAAGATGGAGGGAGAAGGATGAGTGAGAGGTGTGGTGAGGAGAGGAAAAGAAAGGAAGAGAAAGAGAAGAAATTGGAGGGGCAGGAGGTGAAGATGGAGGCAGAAGGAAGAGTGAGAGGTGTGGTGAGGAGAGGAAAAGAAAGGAAGTGAAAAAGAAGAAATTGGAGGGGGAAGAGGTGAAGATGGAGGGAGAAGGATGAGTGAGAGGTGTGGTGAGGAGAGGAAAAGAAAGGAAGAGAAAGAGAAGAAATTGGAGGGGGAGGAGGTGAAGATGGAGGGAGAAGGATGAGTGAGAGGTGTGGTGAGGAGAGGAAAAGAAAGGAAGAGAAAGAGAAGAAATTAGAGGGGGAGGAGGTGAAGATGGAGGGAAAGGATGAGTGAGAAGCGTGGTGAGGAGAGGAGAGAAAGGGAAGAAATTGGAGGGGGAGGAGGTGAAGATGGAGGGAGAAGGATGAATGAGAGGTGTGGTGAGATGAGGATAAAAAAGGGAGAGAAAGGGAAGAAATTGGAGGGGGAAGAGGTGAAGATGGAGGGAGAAGGATGAGTGAGAGGTGTGGTGAGGAGAGGAAAAGAAAGGAAGAGAAAGAGAAGAAAGTGGAGAGAGAAGACGTGAAGATGGAGGGAGAAGGATGAGTGAGAGGTGTGGTGAGGAGAGGAAAAGAAAGGAAGAGAAAGAGAAGAAATTGGAGGGGGAGGAGGTAAAGATGGAGGGAGAAGGATGAGTGAGAGGTGTGGTGAGATGAGGATAAAAAAGGGAGAGAAAGGGAAGAAATTGGAGGGGGGGGGAGGTGAAGATGGAGGGAGAAGGATGAGTGAGAGGTGTGGTGAGGAGAGGAAAAGAAAGGAAGAGAAAGCGAAGAAATTGGAGGGGGAAGAGGTGAAGATGGAGGGAGAAGGATGAGTGAGAGGTGTGGTGAGGAGAGGAAAAGAAAGGAAGAGAAAGCGAAGAAATTGGAGGGGGAAGAGGTGAAGATGGAGGGAGAAGGATGAGTGAGAGGTGTGGTGAGGAGAGGAAAAGAAAGGAAGAGAAAGAGAAGAAATTGGAGGGGGAGGAGGTGAAGATGGAGGGAGAAGGATGAGTGAGAGGTGTGGTGAGGAGAGGAAAAGAAAGGAAGAGAAAGCGAAGAAATTGGAGGGGGAAGAGGTGAAGATGGAGGGAGAAGGATGAGTGAGAGGTGTGGTGAGGTGAGGAAAAGAAAGGAAGAGAAAGCGAAGAAATTGGAGGGGGAGGAGGTGAAGATGGAGGGAGAAGGATGAGTGAGAGGTGTAGTGAGGAGAGGAAAAGAAAGGAAGAGAAAGAGAAGAAATTGGACGGGGAGGAGGTGAAGATGGACGGAGAAGGATAAGTGAGAGGTGTGGTGAGATGAGGATAAAAAAGGGAGAGAAAGGGAAGAAATTGGAGGGGGAGGAGGTGAAGATGAAGGGAGAAGGATGAGTGAGAGGTGTGGTGAGAAGAGGAAAAAAAAGGGAGAGAAAGGAAAGAAATAGGAGGAGGAGGAGGAGAAGATGGAGGGAGAAGGATGAGTGAGAGGTGTGGTGAGGAGAGGAAAAGAAAGGAAGAGAAAGAGAAGAAATTGGAGGGGGAGGAGGTGAAGATGGAGGGAGAAGGATGAGTGAGAGGTGTGGTGAGGAGAGGAAAAGAAAGGAAGAGAAAGAGAAGAAATTGGAGGGGGAGGAGGTGAAGTTGGAGGGAGGAGGATGAGTGAGAGGTGTGGGGAGGAGAGGGGAAGAAAGGAAGAGAAAGAGAAGAAATTGGAGGGGGAAGAGGTGAAGATGGAGGGAGAGGGATGAGTGAGAGGTGTGGTGAGGAGAGGAAAAGAAAGGAAGAGAAAGAGAAGAAATTGGAGGGGGAGGAGGTGAAGATGGAGGGAGAAGGATAAGTGAGAGGTGTGGTGAGATGAGGATAAAAGGGAGAGAAAGGGAAGAAATTGGAGGGGGAGGAGGTGAAGATGGAGGGAGAAGGATGAGTGAGAGGTGTGGTGAGGAGAGGAAAAGAAAGGAAGAGAAAGAGAAGAAATTGGAGGGGGAGGAGGTGAAGATGGAGGGAGATGGATGAGTGAGAGGTGTGGTGAGGAGAGGAAAAGAAAGGAAGAGAAAGAGAAGAAATTGGAGGGGGAGGAGGTGAAGATGGAGGGAGAAGGATGAGTGAGAGGTGTGGTGAGGTGAGGAAAAGAAAGGAAGAGAAAGAGAAGAAATTGGAGGGGGAAGAGGTGAAGATGGAGGGAGAAGGATGAGTGAGAGGTGTGGTGAGGAGAGGAAAAGAAAGGAAGAGAAAGAGAAGAAATTGGAGGGGGAAGAGGTGAAGATGGAGGGAGAAGGATGAGTGAGAGGTGTGGTGAGGAGAGGAAAAGAAAGGAAGAGAAAGAGAAGAAATTGGAGGGGGAGGAGGTGAAGATGGAGGGAGAAGGATGAGTGAGAGGTGTGGTGAGGAGAGGAAAAGAAAGGAAGAGAAAGAGAAGAAATTGGAGGGGAAGAGGTGAAGATGGAGGGAGAAGGATGAGTGAGAGGTGTGGTGAGGAGAGGAAAAGAAAGGAAGAGAAAGAGAAGAAATTGGAGGGGGAAGAGGTGAAGATGGAGGGAGAAGGATGAGTGAGAGGTGTGGTGAGATGAGGATAAAGAAGGGAGAGAAAGGGAAGAAATTGGAGGGGGAGGAGGTGAAGATGGAGGGAGAAGGATGAGTGAGAGGTGTGGTGAGGAGAGGAAAAGAAAGGAAGAGAAAGAGAAGAAATTGGAGGGGGAAGAGGTGAAGATGGAGGGAGAAGGATGAGTGAGAGGTGTGGTGAGGAGAGGAAAAGAAAGGAAGAGAAAGAGAAGAAATTGGAGGGGGAGGAGGTGAAGATGGAGGGAGAAGGATGAGTGAGAGGTGTGGTGAGATGAGGATAAAAAGGGAGAGAAAGGGAAGAAATTGGAGGGGGAGGAGGTGAAGATGGAGGGAGAAGGATGAGTGAGAGGTGTGGTGAGGAGAGGAAAAGAAAGGAAGAGAAAGAGAAGAAATTGGAGGGGGAAGACGGTGAAGATGGAGGGAGAAGGATGAGTGAGAGGTGTGGTGAGGAGAGGAAAAGAAAGGAAGAGAAAGAGAAGAAATTGGAGGGGGAGGAGGTGAAGATGGAGGGAGAAGGATGAGTGAGAGGTGTGGTGAGGAGAGGAAAAGAAAGGAAGAGAAAGAGAAGAAATTGGAGGGGGAGGAGGTGAAGATGGAAGGAGTAGGATGAGTGAGAGGCGTGGGGAGGAGAGGAGGAAAAGGGAGAGAAAGGGAAGAAATTGGAGGGGGAAGAGGTGAAGATGGAGGGAGAAGGAGTGAGAGGTGTGGTGAGAAGAGGAAAAAAGGGAGAGAAAGAGAGGAAATTGAGGGGAGGAGGTGAAGATGGAGGGAGAAGGAGGAGTGAGAGGCGTGGTGAGGAGAGGAAAAAAAGGGAGAGAAAGGGAGGAAATTGGAGGGGGAGGAGGTGAAGATGGAGGGAGAAGGATGAGTGAGAGGTGTGGTGAGATGAGGATAAAAAGGGAGAGAAAGGGAAGAAATTGGAGGGGGAGGAGGTGAAGATGGAGGGAGAAGGATGAGTGAGAGGCGTGGTGAGGAGAGGAAAAGAAAGGAAGAGAAAGAGAGGAAATTGGAGGGGGAGGAGGTGAAGATGGAGGGAGAAGGAGGAGTGAGAGGCGTGGTGAGGAGAGGAGAATAAGGGAGAGAAAGGGAGGAAATTGGAGGGGGAGGAGATGAAGATGGAGGGAAAGGAGGGGGAGGGCAGGAGGGCAGGAGGAGGAGGAGTAAGAGTAGGAGGTGAAAGAGGACGAGCAAGAAGATGAAGATGGAGAAGATGAAGAAGAAGAAGAAGAAGGAGCCACAGGGCAGGAGGAAAGAGGTGAAAGAGGAAGAGCAAGAAGATGAAAATGGAGAAAAAAAAGGAGGAGGAGGAGGAGACAGGCAGACAGACCTGCTTCTCCCCCCCCCCCCCGCATCAGGGAATGAAAAGGGAGTGGTCTGAGTTGCGTATAAGAGAGGAAAGGAAGAGGGAAAAGAAGGGAAACGCCATTACTCGTTTGTGCTTCTTTATCAGCTGATGAATAAGCTGCACGGGAAACGGGATAAAAAATAGCAAGAGGAGGAGGAAGTGTGTGGAGGGAACTAATGAAGGATGAGGAGAGAAAAGGAAGAGGAGATAAAGGATGTGAGGGAGGAAAAAGTGTCCAACGACAGTGATGAAAACCGTCAGTAATAGAATCGTGACGTCTGTATATGAAACAAAATTATTATTTTACTTAAGATAACAATGACGATGCTGATACTGATGATGACATTGATGCTGATCTTGATGGTGATGATGATTGTAATGGTGATGATGTTGATGTTGATGTTGATACTGATGATAATGTTGACGGTGACGGTGGTGATGATGATACTGATAATGATAATAAAATGATGAGAAAGAATGATAAAAATTATAAGAATAATGATAATGATAAGAAGAAGAATGATAATATTTATAAGAGGAAAAATGATAATAATTACAAGGAGAAAAATGATAATAATTATAACGGGAATAATGATAATAAGGATAATGATAATAACTACTAATACCAACTACAAAGACAACAAAGGAACGTAGAGGAACATAATACCGACAGGACAGAACCCGGAGCCTAACTCACCCTGTCGGACTCCTTCTTGGCCTCCAGGGACTTGGCTCGCGTTCTCGCTCGACCTCGTGACCTGAGGGCAGAGAGGTCAATCTCCGGGTCAGTGTGGCGTTGGTGGTGATTGTGTGATTGATTTTGTAATAAGTGTGATTTTGGTTTATATTTGATTTGTATCTGGTTTATATTTGGTTGTGATTTAATTGATATTTGTATATTTGTAAAGATGATGGTAGAAGAATTGTTATATTGATATTTTTTAATCATATTGAATTGATAATTTCATGATATGAGGGGATTAACTTCTTGAGATGTTGATGAAGGTTTTAGATTATCTTTTAAGATTTACTGGAAAATTTTAAGATTTACTCCAAAATTAAAAGATGAAACGACCTGTCTACAACTATCTCACAACCCCCGAAAACCATCCAACAACAACCCGTCAATCACCCCACAACCATCAAACAACCTACTCACACCCAGCCAATAGACACGCACTTCCACAACCATGCAATAAACCCTACGAGTATAAAAATAGAAGAGTAAATAAATAAATAAATATACACAACCACCCAACAACCAACCCCCAACAATCACG
>NC_091554.1:13225228-13227728 GCF_042767895.1 Penaeus vannamei
TTGTCACAACCAAACAAAATGCGGCATAAATCGCCAGACATTGTTTTTAATGTCCTCTGCCACTTAATTCATATGTGTATGTGTGTGAGTGTGCGTGTGCATGTGTGTGTGTGCGCTCGTGTGTGTGTGTTGGCCCATATAGAATACACACAGCACTTGTAAATTCTATTAAACACTTAAACCTGCCGACGCTTCAAATATACATTATATAATAGATAACAGTAAGAAAGTAACACATTACCGATAAAACGGGTGGTATTTGAAGTAAACAAACACATGCTGAATAAAGGCTAGTTTGGCGTGGAACAGAAGCCAAAAAGTAGTGCACTTGTACGTGCGTGTTATTTAGTGTTAATGAACGTTTGCGCTCACTGGGCTAAATAATAGTTTAGTGCAAGGTGAAAAGTGGGGAACCTAGGAATAAATCGGCAATGCTGTATTCTGTAACTAGTCAGTGACAGGTGCTTAGCAGGTAATAAGTGATTAGCATAAAATAAACACACTGTTTTGCAATACGGCAAAGCAGACATCGTTTTGAATAGCAGTATGTCAGATACTTAACACATGAATTATCAATTTATCGTGATTTTTCCTGATAGTCTAAACAACAACTTGTAAAATTCAATAACGCAATGAACAGTAGTCACAGTGATCATAACATCACCTATAAAACAAGTGAATATGCCAATATTATTTTTTTTTATCGTACAGCACTGAAATTACGCTGAAATTATCGGTGCATTAACCATCTGACAAATCCGTATTTTTTTGCAACAACTCTCAGCCATAAGTCATAACATCCACTGATTTAAAACTACATACTTATGGTGGTTAGGTTGTTGGGAACCCGTTGAAAGGCTGTGTAAGTGGGAAACGTTATCCAGACGATAAATAAAGGAAAATAAGTACACTGAACATTCACATATGGATAACAATGTGACAATATTGTGCAGTCTGTATTGGCTCAATCTATATTGCATAGAAGGTTCCCGTGAAATGACTGATTTCATACTCAGGTATAACGAATGATACCAAGAGGCATAATCAAATATCTAAAATTAAATAAAGTTACAATAATACATCGGAAATCATCTATAGATTAAAGATTTCATTATCATTATTCATTACCATTATTGTCATTATAATCATTAATAGTAGTAGTAGTATCATTATTATTATTATATTATTATTATTATTATTAAAATTATTATTATTATTATCATCATTATCATTATTATCGTTATTATCCATTACGTGAACAAACGGGAACCTTTTTCTGCTATTTCAGTCGTCCCATTGTGTTAAAAGTTCCTGGTATGTCTACTCATGCAGGAAAGGCATAGCCATGGTAGTTTTAATGGTATGGATAATTAAGTAGCAGTTATGGTAATTACACTAACATCGCAGTTGCGGTGGTATACTACAAACTGTAACCATTATAATAGTAATGGCATTAAACGAGTGATGATAATTATAGTATAGATGATAGTGATGGTGATCAGAGTTTGAAATTAAAATGCATTAATTAATATTATTCCTTATCACTTGAAATTATTAACAGATGTAATGAGTGTCGTATATATAATAGTAATAATGAAAACTGCCTTAACAGAAATGGTGTCTATGTACATATTTCATTAGTAAGATACAAAGGAAAGCGGCATATCTTTAATATATAAAAATAACTTAATGTGTATATATACATCTCTATCTATCTACTTATCAAATGTATATATCTATACTTATATCTACATATATATCTAGCTACTTATCTGTATCTATATATATCTACTTATCTACCTATCTATCCATCTGTCCATATATATATATATATATATATATATATATATATATATATATATATATATATATATATATATATATATACTGTGTATATATATGATATATTTATACATATATACACACAAACACACACACAAACACACACACACACACACACACACACACACACACACACACACACACACACACACACACACATATATATATATATATATATATATATATATATATATATATATATGCGTATATATATACACATATATGTGCATATATAATCATAAAACATACAAACACAAAGTCAAAAAAAGAAAAGAGAAAAAAAGAAACGAAAAGTAAACCAATACAGAAAGACAAATAAACATATAAAAAGAGAAAAAAAAAGATAAAATAAACCTCTCTTACCTTTCTTAATCTTCTCCTTCGTCTTCTCCACCTCCTCCTCGTACCACAGCGTCTGCTCCTCGAGTTTGCTGTTGAGTTCCAGCTGAGCCTCGTAGCGGAGTTTGAATTCGCTGTCTAGAGGGAGGGCGGCGGGGGGGGGGGGGGGGGTGAGGGTTTGAATTTGTGGGATTTTATTTTTCGCGTTTTTTTTTTGTTTTGTGTGTGTGTGTGTGTGTGTGTAATTTTGTGATGAGTGGGTGTGAGTGTAAGATGTAAAAAATGCATTTGTGTTTTGTGTAATGATAATGATAAAGAT
>NC_091554.1:13232728-13235228 GCF_042767895.1 Penaeus vannamei
AATATGTACATATACATATATATACACATATATACATATATATACATATATATATATATATGCATAAATACATACACACATGTAGACCAATGGTTATTAACCTTTATTAATTTGCAAAGGCGCGAACCCTCGGGAAAAAGCAGGAATTTCTTTAATTATAACTGTTAATCTGTAGACGAGAGCGTGCCCAGATGATGAGAAATTTAATAATGATGTAATTAATTCATACTCAATATAAAGACTAAAGGCGCGGTTCAACTGGTCTTGTGTGCGCGCAGATCTGGCCGTCGGGTTGTCTATCTGGGCCGAATCGGTCACTTCGGTGCGAAATGTGGGGCTGAGGGGAGCCAGCGATCAAGGTCCACATAAGCAGCGATAACACGACGTCGACCGTGTTTCTCCTCGGATATCTCTGGGCTGTCCAGGGTGCAATGAATAAAACTACTTTCTGCAATTTGCTTGAAGAAATTATCAATATCTATAAAGTCAAACGGAATAAGTTCTTGTGCTCCATGTTGCTCAAACGAGAAGTATTAGACGCGGTGTTATTGAAGCGAGAGGCGTGTCCGGTCGGGGACGGTGGTGCTTTCCGCAGTTGAAACACAGCGCCTGGCAGAGCAGGTCCTAGACGAAGACAAGGCCAGTTGAACCGCGCCTCTATAGCAACAATTTTCTTTAAAACCTGTGAGGGAATTTTATCCAAAGATGCAAGGGGGCCGCGGTGGGAGACAGATTCCTAAAGGAGGCGCGGTAGTTTAACGGTTAAGAACCATTGATGTAGACAGATGGATAAAAAGATACAAATACAAACAGCATCCCTATAGAGGCAAATGTATCTCAATTACCACACAGATAAAAAACGATAAAGGATCAAAGAAAAAATATCACATAAAATGCCATCAACCAAAAGCTAAGCGTCCTCATTGCGCGTGCGCAGTGCAGGTGTGAACATTCCAGACGTCATCATATGCGTAAGTGACGTCATGATTTTTGCATCCAACATGACGTCACGCATTCTAAATGACGTCATAAGCGATGACGTTACTCCAATTGCATTCGTGATGAGGTCATCATATTAACATTCGAGATGACGTCACACCTGGAATGGCTGCGACCTGGAGGCGGCAAAACGGGCTTTCGATTTAACTTTTTCCAGTCCTTCATGAAGTCCCTGGTTGTGTGTGGACAGAAGTGGTAATATCGCTTCACGCACAGACCACGTGTGTGTTTGTGCACGCTGCTTATGTGTGTGCGTGTGTGTGTGCGTGTGTGTGTGCGTGTGTGCGTGTGTGTGTGTGTGTGTGTGTGTGTGTGTGTGTGTGTGTGTGTATGTGTGTGTGTGTGTGTGTGTGTGTGTGTGTGTGTGTGTGTGTGTGTGTGTGTGTGTGTGTTTGAGTATTTAGGTGCTTATGTTTGTTTATTTGTGTATATATCCCTGCATGCATGTCTAGACATGATAGCATGTGTACATATATATACAAACAAATAACTATATATATACATAATAAGCACAGAGGGAAAGCTTTATTGATTTAAACTGAAAAAGGAGAAAGCAATATTTTAAAAGAATGACATAACTCATCATTTTTTCACTGAAAAGAGAAATATTAACTGCCTGGTCTACATCAGCGAAACCAGCAATTAAGCGACTTAAAATTAGCAATTTTTAGCCATCCTTACACTAATTACATTAGAACTAACTACATTAGCGACAAGCTCGTCACCCAAACCATCTATTTAGGAATACGTTTACACCAAAACTACATTTTAGAGGATTATAGTAATAATAATAATTGGCGATGGACGTCTTCGGCCATTTTCTTCGCTTATGTATATATACGTTAGATATATACACGAGATCAAATATTACAGTATATATAAGTAAGAACTAACTGGCAACTTCACCGGCTGAGTTACTAGTGCGTGATTTTAAGATCGTATTTCATATAACAGACTTACGTATCCTTGCTGGCCAGGTAGCGCTGTACAAAATATAGTTGCTCCAGCGTCAGTCTTGGGGAAGGGGGTACAGATATAATGGGATTCCAGATGTGATGGTGTTTTTATTTGATAGGGTCGTTCTGTCATGGGGGTTGTCATGCCATTTAAGATAATTGTCAGGGGGGGGCATATAAATAAATTGGAATACAGGTGTAATTAGGAGCTCGATTATCGAGTCTTAAGTATAGTGGTTAAATTAGTATGAAAATCCGTTATCGCCAGATAATGAAGACTGGATGGAATAACACTAGTATTAAGTATAATTATTATGGTATAAGGTGACCTGTACTATCAGTCTTACTCCCTAATTGATACACATTTCAATAGCCATTAGATTTTAAGATATGAACCTGCATTGACAGAAGACAATATGGAAAATATTGTATTATTAAATGAAATTGATAATTTACCATTATTTTCAAATCCAAATAAAAACAAATGATCATTCTTACCTGTAACGAATTTCTTGCTCCAATTCTTTCTCCAGT
Organism: Penaeus vannamei; assembly: GCF_042767895.1. Taxonomy (NCBI): domain Eukaryota; kingdom Metazoa; phylum Arthropoda; class Malacostraca; order Decapoda; family Penaeidae; genus Penaeus; species Penaeus vannamei. Next base: position 13,235,218 of record NC_091554.1, read on the forward strand.
TTCGCCATTTC
>NC_091554.1:13250228-13254524 GCF_042767895.1 Penaeus vannamei
CCATGTTTCTCCTTCCAACGCATCGAAAATTCCCAACACCAGGTATGTGTCGCCGTCAGTGCCTCACATTCCCCAGCTGTAATATTGCAGGCTTTCGTTTATCACCCTCGTGGCAACGGTACATAGGGAATCACCTCGTAAGTACCAGGGAGACATGCTTGGTATGGCAAAGAGGGCGCAATTATGGCAAAATTTTCCGTTTGCATTTTCTTTTTCTTTTTTTCTTTTTTTTTTGCGTGTAAATTTTTTTCTGGTGAGCTCGTTTTTGTTTTCTTCTTCTTCTTCTTCCTTTTCTTCTACTTCTTTTTCTTCCTCCTTCTTCTTCTTTTCTTTTCTTCTTTTCTTCATTTGGTATTTCTTTCTTTTTCTGCGTGTGCATAATGTTATATTTTTTTCTGGTATTTCATTGTTTCCTTTTTCTTGTTTCTCTATCTTTTTTTTTTTTTTTTTTTTTTCTTTTGTGTGCATGGCGTGTGTTATAATTTATTTCCCCAGATTTTTTCTATCTCTTTCGTTCGCTTTTTATGCAGTTTTTGTAATGATATTTGCGTGGGTTTGGGTGCTTCGCGCGTGTCATGTGATCCATTCCCTCGTCTTCTTTCTAAACCTGTGAATACTCTTTTTGTGGGAATGAGCATTAGTGGGTGGAACTGTGTATGCTGAGTGTATTCTCCGTTCATTTTCCTTTCATACGTTTTTTTTGTCTTCTTCCTCTTCCTCTTCTCTAATTCTTCCTCTTCTTCTTCTACTACTACTTCTGTACTTCTTCTTCCTCTTCCTTCTTCTTCTTCTTCTTCTTCTTCTTCTTCTTCTTCTTCTTCTTCTTCTTCTTCTTCTTCTTCTTCTTCTTCTTCTTCTTCTTCTTCTTCTTCCTCTTCTTCTTCTTCTTCTTCTTCTTCTTCTACTACTACTACTACTTCTACTTCACTTTCTCCATCTTCTTCTTCTTTTGTCTTCTTCTTCACTTTCTTCATCTTCTTCCTCTTACTCCTCCTCTTCCCTTTCTTTTTGCTTCTTCTTCTCTAATTCTTCTTCTTCTTCTTCTCCTCCTGCTCTTTCTTCTCCTCCTTCTTCTTCTCCTTCAAGTAAGAGAGGATGGATAGAACGGCAGTTGATAGGGAGAATTTATATTGTAGAGAGTGGAGGAAAGCAGTTTTGGGTTTACTTATGATAATGATCAAGAAACACATTTTCTTAGTCATTGTCTGTGAGGATGTTCCGTCTTCCTTTTTCGATATGAAGTTGTTTGAATATTGCTCGGTATCGGCGTGTGTGTTTTTATTTTTGTGTGTGTGAGAGAGAGAGAAATCCTATTATATATAAGCATGCTACAGGCCAGAAATAAGGACACTAACATAATTTCACAAATGACTTACAAATCTGTATTATTTTACAAACAACCTCACAGAAAAAAAATACAAGCATTACTTTACTAAACGGAACAAATACAACCTCGCAAATACAGAAACGCCAATGATTTTCACACATAAAATCAGCATTACTTTACATAAACACAAAAAAGACAAAATGCAGAAATCCCAATGATTTCACACATAAAATCATGCATTACTTTACAAACACAAAAAAGACAAATACAGAAACCCCAATAATCTCACACAGTAAAACATCACAACATTGCTTTACAAAAAAAAAAAGATAATAATAAAATAAATAAGATAAAATAAAAAAATAAAAAAATAAATTATTTCACACACAAAAAAATCTGCATTACTTTACAAACAAACAAAGATCACAACAACAAATACAGAAACCCCAATAATCTCACACAGTAAAACCAACATTGCTGTACAAAAAAAAGAAAAGAAAAAACAGCATAAATATAAAAAACAATAATTTCACACACAAAAGAATCTGCATTACTTTACAAACAAACAAAAATCACAAACAACAAATACAGAAGGAAACCCCAATAATCTCACACACACAAAAAAATCAACATTACATTACACAGCAAAAAAACAATAAATTATAGAAACCACCATAATTTCATTACACAAAAAAAAAAAATCAAGACATTACTTAACAAACACAAAAACACACAACAAATACAAAAAAAAAACACGCAATGGAACTTTACCCATTTATTTACAAACACAAAAACACACCACAAATACAAAAAAACCCACGCAATGGAACTCTACCGTCTTCGCTTCCTTTCCAGAGCACCGGCAACATGTGTGTCAGATCAGCACCGCACGCATTCGCAACACGAACTTTCGAATTGCAAGAAGACGCTGTTGTTCGTGATGTGGAAAAGGTGGAGCGGGATATATGTGATTCCTTCTTTTTTCTTCTCCTTCTCTTTCTTCTCCTGTTTCTCTTTCTTTGTTTTTCTTTCTTTTTTCTAGATCGTTTCGTATATATACTTTTTCTTTTTTTCTAGATCATTTCGAGCTTAATTATGAAGAATCTGTTGCTCCTTCTCCTTCTGTTTCTTCATCCTTTCTCCGCTATGTCTGAGTTTGGTTTCCTCTTTCTCCCTCTTTCTTTTTCTTTTCCTTCTCTTCCGCTATGGCCCCTTTGAGTTTGGTCTTCTCTTGTCCCCTAATCTTTCTCCTCCTTCTAAGCTATGTCTGTTTGGTCTTCTCTTTCCTCCTTCTCCTTCTCCCCTACATCTGAGTTTGGTCTTCTTCTCCTCCTTCTCTTCTTTTTCTTCTCCTTCTGCTTCTCCTCCTCCGCTATATTTGGTCTTCTCTTTCTCCTTATCCTTCTCCCGCTATATTTGGTCTTCTTTTCTCCTTCTCCCTCAACATCTGAGTTTGGTCTTCTCCCTCCTTCTTCTCCTTATTCCCTATATCTTGCGTTTGTTATCTAATATCATATTCTCCTTCTCCTTCCTCCCTCCTCCTTCTACGCTATATCCGAGTTTGGTCTTCTTTTTCTCCTTTTCTTCTTTTCTTCCTTCTCCTTCTCCGTTATATCTGGGTTTGGTCTTCTTTCTCCTCCTTCTCCTCTATCATCTGAGCTTGGTCTTCTTCTCCTTCCCCTTCTCCTCCTCTCTTTATCTGCTGTTCTCGGTATCTAATATCACATTCCCTATGAATTATAGGATAATGGAGGTTGAGAAATTGTGGAAAGATATATAGGAATATTTAGCGTTTGTTAATTCATGGTGATCGATATATGTCTTTTTTGTTTCTTTTCTTTCTTCCGGGTCGTATGTCATTTGGTATGAATTATGATATGAGAGATGTATCAATATGTATTTTTATATGTCTACTTACCAGCATTTCTTTTCGTATGGACATAAAACCACGCTGTGCCTCGTTTTCTCGCGTAGTTGCAGCACCATTACCGCAAACCGTCCGATTGCGATGGATGGAGCCTAGACTTCGGATTAAGCTGTCTTTAACTTACATATTAACCATCACAACGTATGCACACTTCTGTCCGGCTTCACGAATCTATCATTTGTATTATATTTTTGTTTGAATTCCTGCATAATTATGAACAGGTGATGATTGATTTTACGAATTACAATAATCGCCGAAATCATGACTATAGCGTCGCATTCGTAATCTTTTTGCGGCAATGGTGAAACCTGCGTCCTCTTTTTTGTATTTTTTCTTTCTCTCTCTCTCCTCTAATTCTTTATCTCTTTTGCTTTCTCACTCATTCCTTTGATTTCACTTCTCAATCTCTATAACTCATCAAGCACTACCTCTCTCTCTCTCTCTCTGTCTCTCTCTCTCTCTCTCTCTCTCTCTCTCTATATATATATATATATATATATATATATATATATATACATACATATATATATATATATATGTATATATGCATATATATATATATAACTCCTCTTCAGCATTGCCTCTCTCTCTCTCTCTCTCTCTGTCTATCTATCTATCTATCTATCTCTTTCTCTTTCTCTCTTCCTCCCTCTCTCTCTCTTTCTCTCTCTCTCCCCCTCCCTCCCTCACTCTCTCTCTCTCACTATCTATCTATCTCTTTCTTTCTCTCTTCCTCCCTCTCTCTCTCTTTCTCTCTCTCTCCCCCTCCCTCACTCTCTTTCTCTCTCTATATATATATATATATATATATATATATATATATATATATATATATATACTTATATATATATATATATATATATATATATATATATATATATATATATATATATATATATATATATATATATATACATATATCCATCTCTCCTCTCTTCTCTCTCTCTCCCTCCTTCCTCCCTCTCACTCTCCTTCCTCCTTTCTTCCCTCATTCACACTCCCTGCCCCCTTCTTCTCTCTCCCTCCCCCTCCCCCCCACTCA
>NC_091554.1:13299393-13301893 GCF_042767895.1 Penaeus vannamei
TGGACACTGGTATCATTGGGCTCTGTTCTCAACTACTCCTTGTTCCTGTGTACTGCCCTCAACTCAGCCCTGACCACGTCACTCGTGTCTGTGGCCAAGTCAGTGATCCAGACGCTGGTGGGATTTTTCGTGTTTGGCGGAGTCAAGTATCATCCTCTCAACATCACAGGTTAGTCAGGGGTAGTGGAGCAAGTGAGGTTTTTGTTTGTATGAATATATACATGAATAAAATCATATTACCTAATGCCAGACTGGTGTAACCTAGCCAAACCCATCTTCATGTAGTCTAGCCTGGAACACACTATAATACTGTGGTTCTCAACCTTTGCTACACAAGACATGCCATGATTACCCTACGTGTTTAGTGTGTTGTCAGACTGCAAAGGTTCAGAATTGCTATTATACTAGAAAGCAGATCCCAGAAGTACTTATCATGGTGCTCGAATATATATTTATGCTAGAGTTTTCAGTATAATTGATGTGTGGATGTAAATACTCATATTTTACTTTTCGTCTAGATTAAAATGATAATCATATAGATAAAAATCCATTTCTTTGCAGGCATTGTAATGAACACCGTTGGAGGCTTCATGTACACTTACACTAAATACCAGGAAGGAAAAAAGAAGTACCAGAAGGACGAGAACTACAACAAACTTCAGCTGAATGGGGTAGTGAGCATACCAAGAGAAGCACCCTTAATCCCCAATGGAATAAAGCGGGATGAACACTCCCTTAGCGAAATCAAAGTTAGCTAACACTTCTAGAGTTAGGCAACATTACTTTTTGGGTAGGGGTTATATAGGTATGTTCACATTGCCAGCCAATATTCATTGCAGGTGGCTTGCAAAACTGCGTTCTCTTTGGAAGGCGTACAAGGAAGGGTAATCCTATGTTAATGGGGTTAGAATCATTATGACAGATGAGGTTATGGGATCGAGTCTTTACTTTCAATTTTCTGCCTCATGAAGTGTCTTTTCCTCTATTTGTAAGTTTCTTGTTTTGCCAGTGATGTATTAGGCTGTATGTTGTCCTTGAGTATGATTTTGGCATAAAAATTTTTTTAATGTTGACTGTTAAAGTCTGTCTTTTGTATTGTATTTTGAAGTTGAATGTGTACATTCTCTATATTTATTCATACAAAATAACAAAATATTTTGGATGTTATCTCACAGTGGTTCCTAACTTTTGAATTGAATCTTTCCATGCACCTCAGGGGTTTGAAAGATCAGGATTCTTAATAAGCCAATTTTATTACTAGACTTGTTTTAACAATTTGTTCTCACAGTTGAAATATGTACTGTCATTATGCAAATGTATAAATGGAATTATTTTTAAAAAATATGGTTTGTAGCCTTATTATAAATATACATATTCTTATTTATCTTTTTAAGTAATGCAGCATTTGAAACTCCTCTTCCAACAAGTTGGACAAGATGTTTTGATTGTCAGAACCCTTACTTTGGTGTCTGGGACAAGTTGGTCATCTCGTCCATATCACCATGCTTTGCAGCTTGGGGAACAGGACAAGATGATGTCACAATAATATTTGTATGTAAACATTGACAGTTGCAGGCAGTTGATATGTAATTTTATGGCCCTTTATTGTTGTTATCAAATTTTGTTTTTGTGTGTTTTCAAGTTGCAGGTAAGTTGATTATGCATCAGAGGAGTTTTAAATCCTATGCAGCATTTAAAATAAAAACAGTAGTATGGTGAATTAGTGAATGTTTGCTTTTGAACCAGTTGCATTGTGGGCATGAAGGCCTTGGAAGGTTCCAAACATGTTCTCGTTGTCCTGCTGGTCCTGACAAGTTGTCTGGATAAGCAATAAAACCATTACCTCTCAGACTGTCAGTTCTGTTTAGACCACTATGACTCCAGTTTGGGAACCACTGGAATAACTCTCTCTCACTCACTCACTCACTCACTCACTCACTCACTCACTCACTCACTCACTCACTCACTCACTCACTCACTCACTCATTCACTCACTCACTCACTCACTCACTCACTCACTCACTCACTCACTCACTCACTCACTCACTCACTCACTCACTCACTCACTCACTCACACACACACACACACACACACACACACACACACACACACACACACACACACACACACACACACACACACACACACACACACACACACACACACACACACACACACACACACACCTCCTTTTAAATGCTGGAAAATATAATTTACTGACTGAATGCTGTAGGTAGTGTTTGTGTTTTTATTATATTTGTATATTTTATACCTTTTTTATGTGATTCCTTGTTGCAAGATTTACAGATAGACCTTTTATTAAGAAATCAGGCCTATTTCCAGATAGTGTTGTCTTACTACTGATTCTCACACAAAGCTTACATATCAGTGATCCTCTTGCCTTCAAGACAAATCCTTGCGATAAATCATCTTTGTGGATGACTGATGACCTGCACTCAAATTCAATATATTTGATTAGGTGTAGTTGCAGTTTGGATT
>NC_091554.1:13321893-13329393 GCF_042767895.1 Penaeus vannamei
AGTTTTTAATAAGTAAAATGGTATCTTGATATGAAGAATTACTTACTTTTAACCATTCCTTTAATTTATTTGTTGCAGTGCAAAAAAATGTTCCTCAATAATAATTTTTTATATATTTACTAAAATAAAGGAATTATAAAATCAGTAATTACTTTCAAATCAACAATAACAAATTAAGAAACAGTAAATATTAATTAACATGCAAATAATAATGCATTCAACCAGGAAATTTTAAAATTCGAAATATCAAGCCATTGATAATGTCCTTCAATCACGGTAGTGGAAATAGAAAATACAAGTAAAATGTCATTCTTTAATTTTTATTTTCAATCAAATTAATGTATTAATGGTAATTAATTTTCTTCCACTTTTTTCTTTCTTTCTCTCAGTTCTTTTGTGTCTCAGCAAATCCAGCTGAACCATCGACTCTCAAAGTTCTGCTGTGATATTCCCTCAAAGCAATTCTCGTTCTCTTCTGACTTGAATTTGGAACTCCCTCTGTCCACAAAGTCTGTCACATCCTGTAATGGAACGCTCATTTTCTCCATTATGTCTCCACTTTTCAAAACTTGTTGTCGCAAATACTGCAGTGCATCTTCATGCATCAACATGTTTAAGTCCTTGAGAATTTTCTTCTGATACAACACACTAAATCCAGCGGCAAAGCCAACTGCTGTTCCTACCGTTTTCTTCAGAAGAACAAAGGACCTCAGGAGAGAGGCTGCAACAAACTGCACTGCCACATCAATATCCCCCATTGTAGAAACATCCTGATCAGCTTCATTGGTCAAACTCAACAATGAATCCCCGAGCAATAGAATTTCGTCATCTGAATTATCACAAGTTTCTAAACCACTGTCTGTGTTTTCTATCCTAACCTTTGCTGAAACAGAAAACTTCATGAGATCTTGTACATTTGGAATGGCAACATTGTAGAGAGCTGCATATACACAAGCCAGCTTCAACCAGGTATCACTGTTAAATGAGTGAAGAGTTACAAGTGTTTGTGCTGCTGAAAGAGCATCTTTGAATTCCCCTGCTGCTAGGTTTACATCCACTAACAGAGAACAACTTACAGTTGCTTGTTCCACTGTTTTTGATGTTGTATGCAATTTTTCTGCATATTCAATAGCATCCTTAGGTGTTCCTTTTTTTAAATGGCTTCTGGCAATCCCTTCACAACATTCTCTTTTAGTTGCTATGTTGCCAGCAGACAAGTCAGATAAAATTTCATTATATTTCAGAATAGCAGATTCATAATCTTTTCTTAAAAACAGATATTCAGCAATATATTTCTGTACACTCAAGGTATCCTCCTGCGACACAAGTTCCTCTGGTCCCACATCCATGAACCAGCAATCGTCACAAAAGCGAGCAGAATATTCCTCATCTGCCTTGGCTCGTTCACGTTCCACCTCAAATAGGTCATCATCCAGTCCTGCAAACTCCATTCTGCAGTGAGGAAAGGACATTGATTATAGATGGATTCTGAATTACAGACTATTGTAAAATCATGATTTAGAAAGTCTTTTACTCTTGTGCACCTGAGCCTCTGTTCTTACCATCTTTTAAAAGATAAAGAAAGGTAAAGATGTCAAAATTTGATAAACTAAACTTTATCTCATAAAAATACATCTAATAAAACCAAGTAATATTATATGGGGTGGGGTAGGGTGGGGTAGTGTTAGGGTTGGGTGGGGTAGGGTGGGGTAGGGTAGGTAGGGTAGGGTAGGGTAGGGTAGGGTAGGGTAGGGTAGGGTAGGGTAGGGTTGGGTAGGATAGGGTAGGGTAGGGTAGGGTAGGGTAGGGTAGGGTAGGGTAGGGTTGGGTTGGGTTGGGTTGGGTTGGGTTGGGTTGGGTTGGGTTGGGTTGGGTTGGGTTGGGTTGGGTTGGGTTGGGTTGGGTTGGGTTGGGTTGGGTTGGGTTGGGTTGGGTTGGGTTGGGTTGGGTTGGGTTGGGTTGGGTTGGGTTGGGTTGGGTTGGGGAGGATAGGATAGGATAGGATAGGATAGGATAGGATAGGATAGGATAGGATAGGATAGGATAGGATAGGAAAGGATAGGGTAGGGTCAGGTCAGGACAGGATTGAACTAATGGGATAGGACATGACTGGTCTGGACGGGATGGAATGTGACACGACGGGACAGGAGAGGTTGGGCTGGGATAAGTTAAATTGCAATCCAAAGAAAATTGGGTGTTATTGCTACATCACATGTAGTATCTCAACAGTAAATGGCCAAATTGTTTTCATTTTGCTTTCATGAAAACCACATTTCTTAAGCTAAAGGAAGTAGTGTGAGAAAATGTAATTTTTCCTATGATAATAACAAAGAATGTTATGTTGACAATGATGATTATAACATTCACATAACCTGATCTGCTACTGTCAATGCTTAATCAACAATATTCAATGTTTATCTAATCTCACTGTTAAACCTAAGTTAACCTATCATTCTACCCGTCAAATAAACTACTAAAGTTGTCTATATGGATGTAACAGTACTAGAGGGAATTACTCAATGCCTGTACTTGTGCTGCATTCGGAACTGCTCGTCTTGCTTGTCCAGACATCTTGTCCAGGACCAGCAGGACAAGTGGGCTGCGTCCGGAACCTCCTAGACCCTTTCTGCCCAGAATGCAATTGGCTCGAATGTAAACATTCACTTTTTTTATCATACCAGTGTCTTTATTTTAAACTCTGCAAAGGTTTTGTAACTCATTTGATGCATATCTAACTTACCTGCAACTGACAAACATAAAAATATCCTTTGATAAAACCAATAAAGGGTCATAATATTACCCACCAATATCTTGGGGTTACCTGCAACTGTTAATGTTTACATTCAAAATCTATTGTGACGTCATCTTGTCCTGCTCGCCCAGGTTCGCAGGAGGGCGAGTTGGACCAGCTAGACTACTTGTCCGGGACTAGATAGTGGAGGTTCTGAGCAGTCAAAGCATCTCATCCAACTGGTCTGGATGAGATAGACGAGCAGTTCCGAACGCAGCATTAAAAAGAAATCATATCAATATGAGCATGAAATTAACTAGGTCATATGTTTAATCCTCTGTTCCAGAATATATGTATATAAATAAATATATATGTAGATAGGTAGATTAAAGATATAGATATGGTTTTAGTGTGGAATCGAAACTACCTATCACAAAAAAACAAAACAAACACAAACACATACACATATATATTTATACCTTGCTACTGTAACGTGATCACTGATATTTCATATAATGGAACGGACACAAGATCCAACAAACAGAAAAAAAACAAGAAAAAATAGATATTTCACCTTCAGCGTAGAGGTAACGCTGTTTCGGGTCCACATGTAAACAAAAATCAGCTGATGAACCACGTGACAAATGTAAACAAGACAATCTTGGCGATCAATATTATCCTGAAGATCTGATATGCATAATCATTATGATGACAGAGATGTAAATGCTAATAATGTGGATAATAATGGAGATGGTGTACAGTCGCCAGTATCTTTTCTTTATTGTGCCTAAGCCATAGACCTCTTGTGGAATGGACCATGAACTAACCGCCGTGTCACACAAGTCCATAGATACCCCGTTTCATGTTAAAATATCCTGCCTCTTATGCTGTTGCTTAAATGTCGCACTTTTCAGTAGACTCTCCCTCTCCCTCCCTCTCTGTCTGTCTGTGTCTGTGTCTGTGTCTGTGTCTGTGTCTTTGTCTCTGTCTCTCTCTCTCTGGGTACTGGCCTGAGTACCTTGAAGTAGGATGCCGATCTTCAAGTTGAGGAGTGGTTAGGCATCGGGTATTCTCTGCTGAACTGTCAAAGGCTGGTGGTGAACCTATGGTGTGAGATTTGCATGCTATACTGGCTGCCATCTGGCAGTATGGTACTATTCCCCCTGACCTGCTGAGGAGTGTAGCCATTTCTCTCTAGAAGGGAGAATGGGATCGGTGGGCATGCAGCAAATGATTCCACAATAAACCGTATCCTGGCGTTATGAGTCATTGCAAAGCGCCGTCGTGGGTTCGGCCATGGGCTGCTTGCAGTTTACATCTACCTAGAGAAGGCGTTCTATACGGCGCATTGTGAATTAATATGGGAGATCCGGAGACCGAGAGGAATCCCAAAAAGGATTATTGGACTAATAGCAAGCCTGTATACTAGTACTGAAAGAGCTGTAAAATGTGGTGGGGGCCTGTCTTACTTCTTCCCACTTAAATTAACTCAGGAGTGAGGCAAGGCTGTGTTCTCGTACCAACTCTTCAACACTTGAATATTGATAGGGCAGAGTTCGCTGCCCGAAGTTATGAAGTAACACTGGGCAATATACAAAATAACGGTCTTGATTTTGCTGCTGATGTTATTCTACTAGAGTGTCTGGAAACCCTATTGGCGGTTCTTGATAAAAGAATGTAGCAAAGCCCTGGAGGTCTCCTGAATCAAGGCCATCCAGGACTTTAGAGGCCTGATACGATAACTTCTTTAGTCCTTATATTGGAGTCACACAGATTTTTTTTTATGGTAGTGAAGTTCTTGCCTCTAAGCTGTCAGACCAGTAAGTCGATAGATAAACTGGTCTGGCAGCAGGGGTCATGGACAAGAGTATTCGGAAATAACTGTAACTGTGCAGAGGGACCCAGCTCCATGCCTTCAAAGCCCTGATACTGCCTGTTTACCCTCGTGTAGTGAAACCTGGATGTTATTCTGTGCCTTGGAGTCACGTTTTGATCCCTTTTGTGACAGGCTAATGTGCGGGACCATGGGGCATAGTTGGCAGGACCAACATTTACACTGTGAGACTGGCACATGGCCCGTTACTCTATGGGCACCGGACTCACTTCCCTCACAATAATCCTGAGCAGAGGTCTGTTCCAGACAACCCAAGGTGGAGGAAGCTCGTGGGACGACCTTGAAAGTCGTGGCTTGGGCATATCGCTCAGACTTGTGATAATCCTACGCCTTGTCTGGCGGTTGGCCATAAGGGACCCTCGAAGATGGAAACAAGGGATGGATGCACCCCGTCGGCGTTAGTTTGCCACACCATTATCGTTACGATTATCAATTACAATATTGTTATTAATACTTTTATTATTATTACTGTTGTTTTTTTATTTTTGTCATTACCATTGTTATTAAGATATTGATAGCAATAATGTTTATTATTATTGATATTATTATTAATACCTTTCTCATTAGTAATATTTTTATCATCGTTATTATTTTTATTATTATTTCTATTAATTTTATTATCATAATTATTGATATCATTATCATTGTTATTATTATTGTTGTTGTTGTTCTTATCATTATGTTCAAACTGTTATTGTTATGATGATGGTTAACGTTGTTATTACTAATATCATTATCATTATTACCATTACTTCCATTACTTTATAGAATCATTATGAATTAGTATAAGTATCATTATCATTATTGCCATTATCATTACTATTATTATTATCATCACCATTATTACTAACAATATCGTACTTATTATCATTGTCTTCACATCAGTTTTGAAATATCTTCATTATAATTGTTATTACCATCACCATTGCCCATTTACTACATCAGGTTCGTTACACAGACTCATTCTGTAATTATTCATATCTGAACATATGGTGTGGTTTAGTATCATAGAGATTTTTTCTTTTCTTTCTTTCTTTTTCAAGGCATACGATTAGTTCATTTCGGGAGAGAGAGAGAGGGGGAAGGGAGAGATAAAGAGAGGGAGAATAGGGGATAGGGAGGGAGTGAGCAAGAGAGGGAGAGAGATATTGAAAGAGAGAGAGGGAAATAAGATAGAGAAAGGAAGAAATAAAGGGGAGAAGAGGGGAGAGGGAGAGAGAGAGAAAGAAAGGGGGAGAAGAGGGGAGAGGGAGAGAGAAAGAAAGGGGGAGAAGAGGGGAGAGGGAGAGAGAGGAGGGAGGGAAAGGGAGGGAGGGAGAAAGAGAGAGGAGAAAAGGGAGGGAAGAGAGAGAGAGAGGAGAGAGGGAGAGAGAGAGAGAGAGGAGAGAGAGAGAGAGAGAGAGAGAAGAGAGAGAGAGAGGAGAGAGGGAAGAGAGAGAGAGAGGAGAGAGGGAAGAGAGAGAGAGAGGAGAGAGGGAAGAGAGAGAGAGAGGAGAGAGGGAAGAGAGAGAGAGAGGAGAGAGGGAAGAGAGAGAGAGAGGAGAGAGGGAAGAGAGAGAGAGAGGAGAGAGGAGAGAGAGAGAGAGAGAGAGGAGAGAGGGAAGAGAGAGAGAGAGGAGAGAGGGAAGAGAGAGAGAGAGGAGAGAGGGAAGAGAGAGAGAGAGGAGAGAGGGAAGAGAGAGAGAGAGGAGAGAGGGAAGAGAGAGAGAGAGGGAGAGAGAGAGAGAGAGAGAGAGAGAGAGAGAGAGAGAGAGAGAGAGAGAGAGAGAGAGAGAGAGAGAGAGAGAGAGAGAGAGAGAGAGAGAGAGAGAGAGAGAGAGAGAGAGAGAGAGAGGGAGAGGGGGAGAGAGAGAGAGAGAGAGAGAGAGAGAGAGAGAGAGAGAGAGAGAGAGAGAGAGAGAGAGAGAGAGAGAGAGAGAGAGAGAGAGAGAGAGAGAGAGAGAGAGAGAGAGAGAGAGAGAGAGAGAGAGAGAGAGAGAGAGAGAGAGAGAGAGAGAGAGAGAGAGAGAGAGAGAGAAGGAGAGAGAGAGAGAGAGAGAGAGAGAGAGAGAGAGAGAGAGAGAGAGAGAGAGAGAGAGAGAGAGAGAGAGAGAGAGAGAGAGAGAGAGAGAGAGAGAGGATGATAGAGAGAGAAGGGGGAAGAGAGAGAGAGGATGATAAAGAGAGAAGGGGAAGAGAGAGAGGGCAATATGAGAGAGATAATGAGAGAGGGGGAGGGAGGAAGATAGAGAGAGAGTGGGAAAGACAGAGGGAAAGAGCGAGAAAGGAAGATGAGATTGGCCGAGATCGAACTTGACTAAAGAAGGAAAAGGGAGCCACACAACAGGAATCAAGCGAAACGAAATGCTCCTAAAACAGATTTATTTTCCTCAACATAGTGTACACAGATCACCAATAGGGTCGTTTTCCACACGACCCCCTGTTTGTAGTGGTCGTACCTGACGAGAACATTTACTTGGCCGAAGGAGATGCACGGAATATCTCTCACCGGGTAGTCAATAGTCGTTCCTTACACATCACACGCAAAACCCAGTCTATGAGACGTCGTTCTCAACACTGGGACTACCTCTGGACGCAGTGGTGGTCGTACCTCGCAGGTAAAACAGCCACAACGACTCAAGAGAGGGTGTGTTATCTCCACGCGAAACTGGCCGTAAGCAACGTAACGAGTACATTCTCTCTCAGTGCCCGGTTAAGCACCCTTAGTCTAGCTAACGACCCGGGGCCCAAACGAAAAAAAAAGACTGTCGATGCACCAGTTCCTTCGCGGCAGTCAAACAGTCAGTCAGTCAGTCAGTCCTGGCAGACGAGCAGACGCACGGCAGACGAGGAAAGGCAGACACTCACTTCAGCGTTTCTTGTGCCTCTCCAGCTT
>NC_091554.1:13334393-13344393 GCF_042767895.1 Penaeus vannamei
GTCACTTCCACGAAATCTAGGCTTATGTTCTAGCAGTCTGATATCAAATTTAAGGTCGGGACGCCTGCTCCACCCACTCACTCTGCTCTTATCATTTCAGTCTTTTCTTCTGATTGTCATTTCCTCTCTTCTTTCCTTCCTTCTTTTAGTCCCCAGTGTCCACAAATAATCTTTGTCACAACTCCTTCGCGAACGTCACTCTTATATCGCCCATGCTAGTTTTCCCTTTATCTGCGCATCTGGCCAGTGCTGTTCAGGAGACCTGCGCTCGCCACAGGTGTTGAGCTTTAAATGGAAGGCCTAGCAGCCTCCGGGCGTGTTCCTCCGGCGGGCGCAGAGGCAGTGGGCGTGTAGCGCTCACGAGGTGGGCGTTTACCATATGGTTGCTCGTGGGAGAAGCGACTGGTTTGAATGGCAGGAGGCCTCGCGGGCCTCGCCAGCGGCGCCAAGGGGTTTGGCGAAGTGGCTGCAGAAGGCAAGAAGACCTGGGGGATCCGGTGGGCTCTGAGGCTATTCCAGGGGACGCGAAGGAAAGCGAGGACGGCACCTGGACAGAGTGTGTGTGAAGCACGGGGCGTCAGGCGTTACACTGCTGCTCCCTCCCTCCCTCCCTTATTCCCTCCCTCCCTCCCTCCTTCCCTGACTGCCTCCCTCCCTCCCTACTTGCCGCCCCGCGATCCCGCCCGCCCTTCATCGGCCGCAGTTAACTCTCCACCTCCTTTTCCCACCCTTCCACACTCCCCTCCTACACCGAGTGCCCCACAACGGACGCTGCGGGACACTTCCCTCCCCAACATCCACCCAGCTCCTGAAATGTCTGCTCGAAACAGTTCATTCCCCTAACTTAACCTTTGCAAGCTATAGACCTGCATGGCGAACCTCATACCGCATGACACCGACATGACCTCGTAGTCATGCACTAAATAGGAGGAAGAAAGAAGAGCGAAGAGATGACGAGGAGATGAGCTCGAGGGACGAGCGAGGGAAATGAGTAGGGGAGGGGTTGGGGGCGCGACACGGAGTTAAGAGGAGGGAAGAAGTGGGAGAGGCAGGAGAATGAAAAGAGGAAGAAATGGAAGAGAAGGAAAAGGAGGAGGAGGGAGGCACCGTGTGGCAATATCCTGGCTCTTCGTTATTGATTATCTGCCCCGCTGTCCTGCCTCGGGGTCGCGGCTCCTCCTCCACCCCCGCCGCCTCCGCCGCCGCCGCCGCCGCCGCCTCCTCCTCCTCCTCCTCCTCCTCCTCCTCCTCCTCCTCCTCCTCCTCCTCCTCCTCCTCCTCCTCCTCCTCCTCTTCTTCTTCTTCTTCTTCCTCCTCCTCTGTCTTCTTCTGCCTCCTACCCTTTCTTCTTCTCTTCCTCCTCCTCCCCTTTTTCTTCTTTCCTTTTCCATCTCCTCCTCCTTCTATTCTTCCTACTCCTTCTTCTTCTCTTTCTCCTCCCCTTTTTCTTCTTATCTTCTCCATCTCCTCCTCCTCCCCTTCCCCCCCTCCTCCTCCTCCTCCTCCTCCTCCTCTTCCTCCTCCTTCTCCTCCTCTTTTTCCTCTTCCTGCTCCTACAATGTTTATTGTTGGTATGCTTGCTAATATCACTATTATCATTATTGTTGTTGTTGTTGTTTTATTGTTTTTGTTCATGTTATTATTTTTTGTTTTTGTTTTTTTGGTATTATCATTGTTGTTATTATTTTCATCATTATTATTATTTCAATGATAATAATAATAATAATTATCATTATTATTATTATTATTGTTGTTGTTGTTGTTATTATTAATTACCATGATTATTGTAATTATTGTTATTATTTTTTTTATCATTATCATTGTTATTATCATTGCTATTATTATTATCATCATCATCGTCATTATGATTATCATTATTATTTTTATTACAGTTATCATTAGATCTAATATTGTTTTCGCGTTTTTATTATTCATATTGTTGCCATCAATATTGTGATTATTGTAAGTATTACTGTGATTATCATTATCATCATTGATGATAATCAGACCATGAAGTCAGCAGACGGATTGGCCTGGCAGCAGGGGTCATGAACTCTCTCAACAAGAGTATTTGGAGATGTCGGTACCTGTGCAGAAGGACCAAGCTACGGGTTTTCAAGGCCTTGATAATGCCAGTTTTGCTATACGGTAGCGAAACCTGGACATTGTCCTGTGCCTTGGAGGCTCGTCTTGAAGCCTTTTGCAATAGGTCCTTGCGCCAGATCATGGGGTACTGTTGGCGGTACCATGTGTCCAACCAACGGTTGCACCGTGAGACTGACACAAGCCCTGTTATCTGCACAATCCGTGATCGCCAACTCAGGCTATACGACCACCTGGCTCGCTTTCCTCAGGATGATCCTGCCCATCAGGTCGTCTCTATTCGAGACAACCCTGGGTGGAGGAGGCCTGTGGGACGACCGAGGAAGTCATGGCTTGGGCAGATCGACCAAACCTGCCGTGAAGAACTAGAGATGGGCCGAGTCCCTGCCTGGCGTCTAGCCATGAGGGATCCTCGTAGGTGGAAGCGAAGGGTGGATGCGGCTATGCGCCCCCGTCGGCGTCAGCCCCCATGATGATGATGATGATGATCATTGTAATCAGTAAAGTTGTTATTATTGTTGTAATCAGTATCATTATCATTATTATAATAGTTTTCATCTTTAACATTATTATCATCATTGTCATTGTAGTTATCACTACTATCATAAATGGTGTCATTGCTATCAGTATCATCATTTTCAGCGATATACATATTTATACATACCTATATATGTGCGTGTGTGTGTGTGTGTGTGTGTGTGTGTGTGTGTGTGTGTGTGTGTGTGTGTGTGCGTGCGTGTGTGTGTGTGTGTGTGTGTGTGTGTGTGTGTGTGTGTGTGTGTGTGTGTGTGTGTGTGTGTGTGTGTGTGTGTGTGTGTGTGTGTGTGTGTGTGTGTGTGTGTGTGTTTGTGTGTTTGTGTGTGTGTGTGTGTATTCATATTCTAATCACCATATTTTTCATGAATATTTTCTTCCAGCTTAGAATTAAATGAAGGGAAAGCGAGCTATCGTCCTCAGACATAAGATTTTCAAGCAAGGAAGCGCAGTATGTAATTCCGGCTTTGCTTCATATGTTAGATACTCTTCAGTGGCTGCAAATGGTGATAAAGTAATTGTATTGTTTAAATATTCAAGCGACAAGCACTGAAGAGATATGATTAGAATGATTTTTTTATAAGAAATTGCTTAGTTGATTGTAATACTGAAAAAAATCGGTTGCAAAATGAGTGGACATTACATTTCTTTCGTAATAAAGCCAAGAGTATATTTATCAGACAGACATGGTAATTTTTTCACAATACCTTCGCATACCCGATCGCGACGATTTTGATATCAATGGATTCCTGTCATCCACCAGCACACATATATGGAAAAATTGTGTTGCGGAATTCCCTCAAACCACCACATTCTTGGCCCTGATAGTAGGAGAGGGCATGAAATGTACCAGGGAATTGGGTAAATTTGGAAAAAGCCGTCACCAATGCTTCTCAGGATGAAACTAGATTAGTTTGATTTCTATTGTTTTGGTTCGGTTGAATCTGGTATTCTTTTACATTGGAAATGGCTAGAATGTCTTTTCCATACCAGAATGGTGCCACTCTTGATATTATGTGTCCAGTGTAGAATTCTTGATCTCTGCTGTAATCATGGTACTGATTATCACTATATTTTCTAATAAAGGGGGCTGTGCCCCCGACAGCCCCCCCATAGGGGGCCTACTGGCACTAACCCCTGGCCAGGAAAACAAAGAATCCTCCATGTATTCATGGCAGAAGAAAGCGTCGGACATACTCAGCACTGGGCAGTCCCGCATGTCAGTCATAGGTACAAAAATTACACACTGCAAGGCTGCAAGGCGCTGTGCCCCCTGCGACCGGCTTACGCCCCATCCCACCCCTAGCCAGGAATGCAAAGAATCCTCCATGTATTCACGGCAGGAGAGAGCTTCGGACAGAGTTGGCATCAGCTGCTTCCACATGCCATTCGTATGCACGTGAAGTACTGTACATCTACTCACTTCAGTGAAAATAAACCTTACAACATACCTATATGGTGGGGGGGGCCGGGATGAGGGTCGTCATATCATTGGAGTGGCTTGTAGGAGCGGGAGCGTCGGAGAGGTCTGCGTGAGGATGAGTGATGTCGTGACAGCTAGTCGCAAAGCACTTCAGAAGGTAGCACTCCATATTGACATAATAGTTTCGAGCTAGCCTCATCGTCTTCAAACTAATTTTTTATAGCTCGGTATGGTATGATACGATACCCTACACATACTGAAGCCATGGCGAGACTGATTTGAAAGTTGAATTTCATAGTTTCTGTTTTCGCTAATGTTCATTCATTGACTGTTTCTTCATGTCTTGTTTCCCCATTGGTTTTTAAATTAACTGGCAGACAATCGGACAATGAAATCATGACACTGGCCACAGGTGAAATAATAGGAACAGAATAGGTTTGACAGACCCCGCGCATGCACAGTGGAGAATTTGGTCAGTATTCCCTCAGCAATCATGTGAATCTCACCTCTTTCCAATGTTATTTTTATTTCTTTTGATAATTAAGTAAATTTGTTCTTTTTCATTTGCGGGACGTTTATTCAATGAAAAGCAATCATTAATTAAATATCTTCAAGGCTGTAAGGTTAGTTTTCATTGATTCTTTGGTGATGCCTTTTTCTAATAATACTGGAAATTGCAGGATAATATATGAGTAATATACACAGAATTAGTCGCTTTATTGTATAATGCTGGGGACTCTGCAATTTCCCTGGTACCTTTCATGCCCTCCCCTATTGTCGCTTATAGGAGGCTTTCCACAATATGGATATGCGAAGATATTCTGAAAAATTACCGAAAGGGAGACAAACACACATACAGGGTAGACTAAGCTAGTTATTGCTAAGATCTAAAGATCAGTTCCTGTACCCTGATGTGTACAGTGATGAGGAAATAGAAAGAAAATTATAGGAGTGTATATTTTTATGTTTAGGTCACGTGTATATATTTCTTTTTCTGTATTTTTTTTCCTTTTATATATGTGTGTGTGTATTTTTGGGAGTATGAGAGCCTTATTTCACTGTACTCTCTGTCTCAGGCCTTGAATTTTTATTCCAATAACATTGTGTTTACTTCTTGCTTTTAATATTTTGTCAATTATTTATTACTAACCTTTTCACATGTCTTACAGAATAGAACAATGCAGCTATTGATGGTTTGGAAAAGTCTTAAGATATGTGGTGTTAGAAGAGGTAGCACAGATTGGAGAAACAGCAACCCAGTATCCGTGAGAAAGTTGGTAAGGCAAATTACAACTGGCTTATAATATCTCCTCAATGTATGTGATCCAAAACATATTAATTGACACAGAGAAAGAATAACTTTGTTTTATTTTATATCTTTTTTCAAGTCATTCAGTAAGTCAACATTTTCAGATGTTGAATTTTCCTTTTGACTCTGGTTGGATACACTTACAAGCACCAGGAAGATGGATGGCAACTCTTGCTAGCCCTATGGCAGACAGGGTGCAAAGGAAGCACAACACAAGCTCAGTATCTTTCCCAAAGGCACCTCCCAGATTCAAGCTTCTTGCAGATTTCTTTGGTAAGGAGAGGGAAGGAATATATAGCGTCAAATGTGATATTGAATGAGAGGAGAAAAACAGTTTTTGTTCTTTACCTTGGGCATATTGATTTAACAATCTTTATCTATTCATTGATTAATTCATTATTTCTGTACATTGATCATGTGCTCTTTCCTTATGCTAGTACAACTTTTATGACTGAAAGTGACTGCCAATGCTTTAAGAACTTTAATTCATGTCTTGATCCTTTATTGCAGGGGTGAGCAAATCACAAGCCCAGAGAATAGTTGAGGGTGACCCAAGACTAGGAGAGTGTGATACATTCATTCTCTCGAGGAATATGTCAACACTTAAAGTTAGTAGATATTGGTTATGTCAGTATTTATACTTGTATATTTATGATTATTAGTTTTTGTGAATATATGGCAATGTTTATATATTCAGGGTTCCTGCACATCCTTAATGTCTTGAAATGTCATGAATAATTTTTGGGGAAATTTAAGGCCTTAAAAGGTCTTTAAAAAATGGAGCCTTTTCTTGCGGTTTGCTATGCGGCTAATCAGAAATCATTTGTCAACAACATTAGACCTTGACCTTTGCTGATTGACGGAACTGTTTACTAAAGGGCCATATGCAAAAGTATGTAATTCAGGCATGCAATCTATCCAAGAGGCTGTGTAGAGATCATGTCATGGTGAATTCTTTATCTTGGTCACTGACCCAACAAGTAGGCCTACAAATTATGGGGAAGTGTGTATTCAGTGACAAGTGGCCTAGATCTTAAAAAAGGTCTTAAATTTCATCAGCTTATACCTGCCAGAATCCTGAAATTATACAAGTATGTATTGCATATAAAAAGTATATAATTCTGATGTTATGTTCTGACCAAATTCATTTCTTTCCTGGTCCCTCATGTGTTCTTTTTGTTGTTGTAGTTTTTTTTTTCCAATTTTAAGATAGAAATTATTTATGAGGAAGCTGAGATTTTTTTACTGAAGAGCCTTTTACAAGTACTAATAAGAAATTGTTTTCCAAATGTGAAAATGTAATGCATGTACTGAAGGATATCAATAAAGGAAAGGTTTCTTGTGCTTGTAATGTATGTGGTGTTGATTAAAGTGTTGCCTGAAATTTACAGGAAAATGGCCTAAGGCCAGAAGAAGTACGAAGTCATCTGCAACTACTTTACTACTGCCCTCTGACGGTTCAGCATCAGATAGCCATCCTCCAAGAATTAGGGCTTATTAATCTCAAGGTTGCTCATTTTAAAAGGTGAGACAGTTGGAGAAAGACCTGTAAAATTGATGTGCACAGTTATCTACCAATCAAAAGTTTTAGCAGAATTGGTAAAGCAGGTAATTTAGAAGAAATTGATATTGTATGCTCTTTGATAGCCCTTTTTTTTTAAGCATTTGACCAGCACACTTGAAAGAGACTTTAAAATCATGTTTCAGTGCACAACGAGAAATATGTAGAAATTTTTCCTACACAGATAATGCTTTTACCCTGCCACACACAATTTCAGATAGACAAAATAAAAACTTTGATATGCATCTCATAGGAGACCTTTTTCTAGGTTTAAAAAATTCTACAAAAGCACATTCCAACTCATCAAAGACTATGGCCTTCTGCCTCATGACTATGACCCTAAGTGGGATATCCTCAAGCCCCTGCAAGTGCCAGAAGAAATCATCGACAACATTGAGTTTCCTAGCAAAATTGCAAACTTAACTCTAGGCCAAGTAAGTGTGACTAAAATGTATTTGTCAACAAGATAGATTAAAGCAGATTGATAGACATGATGTGTAAGTTTTTAAGAAATTTATGTATATTACAGTTGTGATCAGTGGCTCTGCAGGTTAAGGATCCTGAGTGCTGATCTTGTGCCTGTGTGATTCCATGAGTTATAAGGTCCCTAACTATTCTTAGCATACGGAGGAAGCGCAAACAAATAGAATCTGTAGGTTGAGGTTGTGTCATTCATCATATGCCTACCTTATATTGCAATTGCTTTTCTGAGACAGATTCATGAGCAGCTGTCGAGTATATATCTCCAGTGGCGCTTAGAGTGTGAGGAAGAAGACATCAAAAGGATTCGTCATATTTATCCTCCCACAAAAATGAAGAGCATGAGATTACAGTGTGAAGTGTTTGAGCTTCTCAACAATGAATGGAATATCAATAACAGTAAGGTAATATTTGTAAAAAAGTTAAGTATGCATATGCAATAGTGTCGTGTTAACATTACATGGTTATTTTTCATTACGAAATGACTGTAACAAAATTAAGTGTGTAAGAATATTAGTTAAATATGTTCGCAGAATTAGCCAAGTGTTGTGCTCATAGTAGTGACAATAGCAATTTTAGGAATGTTTGGTTTTGTAGGTTCAGAAGACAATTGGAAAAGGAGAGTTGATTTGTTTAAATGTAAAATTCATCCATAAACTGCTACTTCAAGGACTGGTCATGAGATTACATTTTTTTAAATGTTAACACTACCCAATGCAGCATTTGGCTTCAGTGTCATTCATTTATATTTAGTCAGTCTTTCCCTTGCATTGATCTGCTGAAAATAATAATAAAACAAACAGTGTGCAGGTTATGGAAGAATATATATTTTTATTTGTGTATGTGTGTGTACTGATATAACCACATATAATGTAACACTGAACGCATTGAAATTGCCAGGTTTTGCGGCATGGCTACCTGTTGTCTGGGAGTCCACACAACCTAAGGCTGATAGCAGAGCAGGTGACACAGCTTGCTGGGGCCAGCACCAAGGAGGCAGTTGCACTAGCTCCTCGGTTACTTAATGTTCCTTATTACAAGCTCTTGACCATCAGCAAGATCCTCACAGATCTTGGAGTGGAGCCGGTGAGTTTAGATAGCATTGTGTTTAGGTTTTTGTTGCATTCAAAACAATTTTTTTTCCTACTCCTGTGAGGTGCTTGTTGATTATCACATTTTTTCATATTCACTTTTTTTTCATGTTTATACTGCTTTTAGTTGATGTTTTTATTATTTCTGCTATTATTGTATTTTTGTTTGTATTTAGTCATCATCAAAGAATATTCTGCTGCTGTTTCTAGGGTGCTGTGTTGACTTTGCCACAAGTGTGTACCCTGAATCCAGAAACCATACAAGAACGCATAGCTACCCTTCAGAAGGTGCCAGAATTTGAGGCATTGCACTCTCATCCACGTATTCTGCGTCTAATATACTACAATACAAAGATTAAATCTCGCTTGGACCTCTTGCACCAGCTAAAGGATGTCAAATCCATGCCAAGTCTAAATATATTGTCTGGAGACACTGATCAATTCCACCGTTATCTCACTCTAGGGGAATTGAAACAAAACAGACGGGACATTGTCACATTTTTGGCAAGAAGTTTTCAAGTAAAATCGAGCAAGATTCGAGATATGCTGAAAGTACAACTACCTCAAACAACTGTCGTAAATGTTAAAAATAATCTCCACCACTTGTTGGAACAAGGCTTCACAAAGGAGCAAGTGTTAGTGGCCCTGGATGTAGTTCTTTACCCCCCAGAGTTGGTGAGTGACCAGCTGTCCCACCTAGCAAAGCGACCTGAAGCACAGCCTTACTTGGAGTTCAAAGGCAACCCAAATGCCTTGCAACTGCTACTCTATTTTATAGTGAAAAATTCATCCTACAGATTGTAACAGAGAATTTATGATAGTAAAGTATTATATTTACATTGGCTTTGTCTTTTCTTCTCCATGTTGAGCACTTTTATGAGAGTGGAGCCAACTGAACTATACAAACAATTTATTCAAATGCATTGCACCCATCATGTTGCATCTGTCTCGTACGCGCTCAGGCACTCACACGCACGTGTGTACACACACACATGCACACACACACACACGTGCGCGCACACACACACACACACACACACACACACACACACACACACACACACACACACACACACACACACACACACACACACACACACACACACACACACACACACACACACACACACCACACAAAAGATCTGAGCAAAGGAGAAAGGCATAGATTCTCACTTGCAATAATTTTCATTGATATGATCACTCTCTCTCTCTCTCTCTCTTTCTCTCTTCCTCATTCACTGTCTTTCTCCATCTCTCTATTTCTCTTTCTCATTCTCGCACATCTGCCTGTAAGCAATCCTCATTTGTTTGTGCTTGTGCCATGACCCAAGCATATTTGGTGTACTGTAGAGAGTAAAAGAAAAAGAAAATCTTTTGGGAGATGTAGCCACAGGATCAAATATCTGCTGAGAATGTAGTTCCATTGTTTGCAAAGTTATAGTCTTTTAGTTTCCTATAATTGCATCAAGCAGTCAAAGGAGACTATAATATTAAGAGTA
>NC_091554.1:13351893-13356893 GCF_042767895.1 Penaeus vannamei
AAATGCTTGTGGAAGGATCAACAAAAAAGGAAGCATAATTCAAATGCTATATATTTACAGAATACAATTTTGCTGTGATGAAATGTCTTTCTGCTTGCAAATGTGACTCACCATTTTCAAACAAAGCTATATTGGGGCTTCAGGTAATGAAGGATCAATAACTAAGGAAACTGCAAAAACAATGGCATGTTTACCTTGACAAAAATGCTTGTCTGTCCCTTTTCAATCTTTTGGCAAATAAATTAGTACAAAGGAATAAGAAAGGACATTAAGAACATGAACATAAAAATGCTAACTATAGTACTGGAAGCCATCCTGTGTCATGCCATTCATGATTCCCAGTGGTAGTTGATCATCTACCCATGAAGGGCTTTGAAATTCAAAATGTTTAAGGAGTATGAAATAAAAACTATACTGCTGACACATCTTGATGTACTGTAACACCTCACATCCCTTCTTTGCCTCTCCCTGAGTCAACAGTCTGTTGCACAAATGGAAAAAGGAAACATTATTCATGATGAATGAGATTATGAGACTGATAATATACAGGGGTGAATGCATGACAGTGGATGTCTGCGTAATCTATATTATGTGATCCAGTGTTGAGGTCAGTTGGGTAATCTGGATAAAATGGATAATCTCTCTGGATAATCTCTTGTGACCATATTCTGGAGACAAGAGTGATGGCATGTGTTGGTGCACTATGGTAATGGGTGTGTAATAAGCACTGCATGCATATGTATCATATACTTTACATGTGCACACTGTGAAAAAGATGTTTACATGCTCTAGATAAGTTTTGCAATCAGGACCTATTAAGGGTGTAACCAAATCTACACATCAGGTATGACATGCCATAATCATGTATACATTAAGTGTCACCCTGAGAATTGTGTGCATACTCTTTCTAGAGTGTGTGTACAACATGGTGAGATTACCTGCACACACACAACACATAAGGCTGTGGAGAATCGTTTATTTTTTTTAGGAAAGATTGAAATTTTAGATCTTGGTTAAATGTGGACAAAGGAAATTGGACATTAATAGAGTGAAAGCTTGCAATGTAATCACACTGTAATTAGCAGAGACTAGTTACATTCCAGGATATATGAGGCACAAAGAGTTCTCTATTATTGTACTTTTTTCTGCATCACAAATTTAACATCTGGAAGCACTCTGACATCTTGCCATTGTACGCACTGGAAACAACATATATTCAGCCATGCAAATTCAAGTCCAAATTGATCTTCCATGAGCCTGAGTTGGTTTATCATACTGAACAGAAAAGAAACAGCTTCCTATTGGCTGTGTGCTAATCTGCAAAGTCTTTTTGATATCTATAAAAGTGTGGATGTCATTAGCAGATCTATGGGGTGGGGACTCTTGTAAACCTTTCAGAATAAAAAAAAGACTTTTAACAATAACTTGAATGTAAACAACTTATAACTGATTGGGCGGGCAAAGTTTTACTGATAATACAAGTAATGGAAGCTTTTTGCACTAGCTATAACATAAATGCTTTCTTTCTTAAATCTTATAATGATTTCAGTAAAGTGGAAATAAATATTGCACTGAAAAACAAAACAAAATATAATTCAATCATTCATTGCATCAACAAAGGCCTGACATTAGTACTTGTGCAAGGCAAAAGTACATGCACAAAATCATTTTCATCAAGACTGCATCAGAGGTACATCAGTAGCAAAAAAATATCAGATGAGTTACAATTCCATAACCTTTGTGTAAGCCAACTAGATGCCAGGGAATTGATACTGTTTGGGAGAACATCCTAATGGTTTGCCTATGCTTGCCTTTAAACTCATTTTCAACACAAGTCTTGGCACTCCACTTAGGATAAGCTGTGTAGGAGAGCTAACCATTTTTTCCTATGGTGAATCTTGAACAGCAGTGAGTTGTGAATGTGTAACATCTGTATCTATCAAATGAGACAAATGTACTTATCTGAGAAGAAAAAATATCTAAGATCATGTTGACAGTAATATCACTTTGAGATATTCAGGATAAAAGTAGAACATAAAAAGAAAGAACTTTCATGGCTTAAAATCTCCTTATCTTAAAAAAAAAAAAAAAAAAAAAAAAAAAGTTACCGGCATAGAAAAAAAACACAGTTGAATAAATATATCAAGATGAAAAACGAGTGACAGAGGCAAAAAATTGCAGATAAAGCCTAACGAATATGATCCACCAAATGCTATGCTGGTTTGCTTCATGCCTTGTGAGGTTTCCTCAGGTTGTGTTGATGTGGCATGACATCATAATCTACTGTGATAAAGCTGAGAAAAAAATATCCACAAGACAACCTTGTTATGTGTCACAAAATATAAAACTATTCTCTGTAACTTTTTATGTAGTTATCTTCTTTCTAAACATATAAATTTCTCTTCATGTTTCTTTTCTTTGAGATCTAAATCTTATATAATGCATACATAATATACAAAGTAAAATTACGTTTAATTACCAATAAATATTCGTTGTACATGACCCGTTTAGCAACATTCGTAACTCGGATTATAATTACATGAGTCTCCCTTGATCACAGACTACACACACATCCCCAATAACACTCAGAAGTCACTGAATATCGCCAACTCGATGTCAGACACTCCCTGCGTCGACCGCCAGTTGTTCTCAGGGTAATCGTCAAAGTTGCGCGTGTCACCCTCGTAGCTCACCTTCGGCACTATGGGGGGCTGGGGGGTGGGGGAGATAGAAGGCGCTACAATATGGGCATTGCATAGTTCCTCCTTAAAGTAAAAAGAACATATACACACACATACACACACACACACACACACACACACACACACACACACACACACACACACACACACACACACACACACACACAAACTGCACACTCAAATGTGCACAAGCACACGCTCACACACAGAGGAAACTATGAGTATTTTTGTCATGATATTATTCACAAACTGAAAGAACACATAAAAACACATAACAAACAATACCTTTAATTTCTTGTGGTAAACTTCATCCCAGTCTGTGTTCTTGAAAAATCGATGTCTCTTTACATCTTCAGCACCATTCTGATACGAAAATGGGAAGTAAAAGTCAGTTACATAATTATGCAGTGTAAGCGTATTTGCAGTGTATGCAAATGAAATGACAACACAATCCACATGCTATTAGTGTGTACTGTGCACTAAAACAATAGCTATAACTTTAACTATAACGCATGGCACAATCCACAGTATAAAGTTACCAAAGTCTAAAACACATGTTATCTCATAATAGCAAGATGTACACTGTAAAATTAGCATAATTACCATTATAAATTTGCCAATCTACACTTTTTAATATCTCTGCAATCTAAAATGTTATAAAAATGATATAACAAAGTAGATGTTCTACAGTTTATATCCAAAGATTTTACAATTCATATTATGCATTTATTGCACATTACTATGATGATGGTTAAGTGATGATGATAACATTAACAATTATAGCAATAATAACAATAATAAAATGTACAATGATAAATATTGCACAGTAAAACAACAACAATACCATTATGATAAATAGTAACAATAAAACAACAACAATACCATTATGATAAATAGTAACAATAAAACAAATAATAATGTGATTTATTCATAGTACCCCTAAAGGCAGCTTTCTTTATCCACCAAGAACACACTGAATAGCTAATGCCACGTAGGTACATCATTATCATACAATAATGAATATCTATATATCAAGTTTTGTGCAGGTTTTATCACAGTAGGAATGACTAGCGTCTCTCATAACTAATCATGACTAAAAGTAATACAAGTTGCTTGAAAGAAGGAAAAAATAATAAAAATAAAATAAAATAAAATAAAATAAAATAAAATAGTAGAAAAGAGAGAAAAGAAAAGAGAGCGAGAACGAGAAAAAAAAGCGCCACAGCCTGTCCCGCCCGCGCCCATTCCCCACCAGGCCGCCCTCACCTTCATGTTTCCCAAGCGCTTTGTGCGATCCTGAGTGAGCAGCTTCTTGACGAGGTCCTTGGCGGTGGCCTCCAGGTGCCTCGGCCACTCCACCCGCCCGCCCAGGATCTTCTCGTAGATGCCGAAGGGGTTGTCGTCGAAGAAGGGCGGGTAGCCGGCCAGCATCTCGTAGATGAGGATCCCTGGAGCGCGAGGGAGAGGGGCGTTACTGAGTGTTCGACGGCGGAAAGGATTTTAAGGTGTCTTTTGTTTTAATAAATGCAGCACGGGTGTATTTTGCCCTCAAAATGTCTTCCGGAATGAGATAGGAAACAGAACGAACAATTACACGATGAGCTTAATGAACATCCATAACAACACTACAGGATCACAATCACGAGTTCTCAAAAACAACAACACCAGAAGCTTAACAAACTACCCCAGAAAAAAATGTCTACATATACAACTTGACTCTTTAACCCCCAGACACAACAACACGCGGCGCAGTGTCCGGTTTCCGCCAGTGAGTGCTAGGGCGTCACATCCCCTTCTGCGCCGCCGCCCGTGACTCACCCAAGGCCCACCAGTCGACCGCCTTGTTGTGCCCTTTGCTCTGGATGATCTCGGGGGCGAGGTACTCAGGCGTCCCGCACAGGGTCCACGTCCTGAAAGGGTTGGGGCTCTTGGTGAATATTGACGTGACTTGGGTGACCATGTATGTGTCATTGCATGTGAATATTTAGGTGACTTGGGTGAAGGTGAGTATATATATATATATATATATGACAGCCTTTTTATCTTTCAAATGGGAAACACTCATTTCCTCAGGAAGAGCACAATTAAAGCTTTGCATCCCAAGCACTAGAAAGTTATGTTAAGGGTTAAGTATTCACGTCTGAGCATAAGAAATAAAATGACAGATATGTGTTCTGTACTCGTATTAAATTATAAATTCTGTCCGTCACACACACACACACACACACACACACACACACACACACACACACACACACACACACACACACACACACACACACACACACACACACACAC
>NC_091554.1:13359393-13361893 GCF_042767895.1 Penaeus vannamei
ACGAGAAAAGAAAACACACATTATTAAACATCTCAACGAATAGTAGCACCTCCCGCTCACTGCGTTCGATATTGCGTAAAAAAAGGAACCTCGAATGCAGCTTTTTTAGAGCGTGTGCCTCCGTGTACGAGTGAACGCAATCACGTGATCAGAGCAGAGGGCGTACGGTCACGCTATGTATTTTTACGTTCACAGTGAACTGGGGTCGTGGAAGAGGAGAGGGGAGAGAGTGATGGGAGGGGAGAGGGGAGAAAGAAGAGAGAAGAGAGAAGAGAGAAGAGAATGTCAGAGAGAGAGAGAGAGAGAGAGAGAGAGAGAGAGAGAGAGAGAGAGAGAGAGAGAGAGAGAGAGAGAGAGAGAGAGAGAGAGAGAGAGAGAGAGAGAGAGAGAGAGAGAGAAGAGAGAACAGAGAAGAGAGAACAGAGAAGAGAGAACAGAGAAGAGAGAAGAGGGAAGAGGGAAGAGGGAAGAGAGAAGAGAGAAGAGAGAAGAGAGAAGAGGGAAGAGAGAAGAGGGAAGAGAGAAGAGGGAAGAGGGAAGAGGGAAGAGGGAAGAGGAAGAGGGAAGAGAGAAGAGAGAAGAGAGAAGAGAGAGGGAGAGAGGAAGAGGAAGCGAGGGAAGAGGGGGAAGTAAGAGGGGGAGAAGAGGGTAGAAGGAGAGAAACGTAGGAAGAGGGGAAAGAGAATGGTGGAGAGGGGAAGAGGAAGCAATGGAAGAGAGGGAAGAAAGAGAGAGAAAAGAGGGAAGACGGAGAGGGGAGAAGAGAATGAAGTGGGAAGTGTGGACGGAGGAGAAGAGAAGAAGAAAGTGAGGGGGAGCTGGCAAAAGGAGATGGAGGCGAGGGGAATAGGAGAAGGGAAAGGAGTGGAAGAGGGGACGAGGGGAAGGAGGAGATGGAAGAGAAGAGGGAAAACAAAAGAGGGGAGGGATGAGAGAGAAAGAGAAGGGGGAGGTGGATGAGGACAAAGGAGAGGAATGGGAAAAGGAGAGGAAAGGGAGAGAAGAGGAGAAGGTGGGGAAGATATAGAGAAATGAAGAAAAGGAGGAAGGAGGGTGAGGGAAGAGAGGAAGACGGGAAAGGAAGAGAAGTAGGGTTAGAGAGTGAATAGTGAAAAAAGGAGAAATAGAAGAGGGAAAGGGACAGAAGGGTTGGGAGGGAGGTAAAGGTGGATGGGGACAAGAGAGGAGGAGGACAAGGAGAAAGATGAAAATACAAGAATAAAGAGGCAAGAGAGAGGAGCGAGAGGACGAAGGAAAAGGGACAAGGATGAATGAGGAGAGGGAGAGAGAGAAAGAGGAGGGCAAGAAGGGGGATGGGAAAACGAAGGAGAGAAAGAGGCGCGCGCATGTGAGAGAGTGTGTGTGTGTGTGTGTGTGTGTGTGTGTGTGTGTGTGTGTGTGTGTGTGTGTGTGTGTGTGTGTGTGTGTGTGTGTGTGTGTGTGTGTGTGTGCGTATTTGTGCGTATGTGTGTATTAGTTCGCATGCGTGTGTATCTCTGTGTTTGTGTGCATATGTTTAAGTGTATGTGTATATACACGTGTGCATACGTTTCTACGTGTGACTAAAGCATACGCCCAAGCGAGTATCCATATGCCTGTGTAACTGTGTCCGTACATGCGTGTCTGTGCATCCCCGCCCCTGTGTGTGTGTATACATGTGTATGTATGCGTGGGCGTGCGCTCGAGTGTTGCAGCGCGAGTGTGATGACATCCCGCCCAACTGGAGCAGCAGAGTGCGTGCGTGCGTGCGTGCGCTCCACGATGCCCGCTTGTAGGAGGCGGAAAGCGGTGACGAAACGGAGACAAAAGTCGGGGAAGGAGAACGGAGGACGAGACGGAGACGGAGAGAAAGAGGAGAGAGAGAGAGAGAGAGGGGCAAAGAGAAGAATAGGGGAAGAAAAGAAGAGAAAGGAAAACAGATGACGAGACAGAATAAGAACGGAGAACGAGAAGGAGAGGATAGGGGGACAGAGAGAGAGAGAGAGAGAGAGAGAGAGAGAGAGAGAGAGAGAGAGAGAGAGAGAGAGAGAGAGAGAGAGAGAGAGAGAGAGAGAGAAGAACAGGGGAAGAAGAGACGGAGAGAATATGGGGAAGAAAAGATGAGGAGAAAGGAAAACAGACGACGATAAGAACAGAGGACGTGGAGAGAGTAGGGGGACGAAGAAAAGAGGAGAGAGAGAGGTAAAGATAAAAACAGGGGAAGAAGAAGAGGGAGAGAAAAGGCGCGGGGGAAGAAGAGGAGAAAGGAAAACAGACGACGAGAGACAGAATAAGAACAGAGGACGAAAAAGAGAGAATGCGAAATGAGAAAAGAAGGAAAAAAAGGAAGAGAATAGGGGAACGGAAGGAAGAGGGGAAAGAGAAACAAAAGGAGAACAGAGGACGAAGAGACGGAGAAGAAAGGGAAAATAGAAGAGAAGAAAGAGACACAAGGAGAACAGAGAACGAAGTAAGGGAAAAGAAAGTGAAAGAAAGAAAGAGGAGAAAAAGACAAAGTAGA
>NC_091554.1:13369393-13371893 GCF_042767895.1 Penaeus vannamei
GGTAGACACATACAGATATAAATCCAAGAAAAAAATGTAACTATCAAATATTTGCAAGGAGCAAAGTAAAAGTGGCATAGCTTAGATCGGAAGTTGCCAACTGGGATTTCAAGATGCAGTGGGGCTACCTGGTTTAAACTACCTTGGTTGCATATAGTGACGATGATGAAAATTATCATCCTGACTACAAACATGAAGCGAATTAACCTTGATTAACCAAACAAAATAGAAAACGTTTGTAATAATGCCATAACAAAAGGGATATCTTGATAATGGTGACTATCACCATCATCATAACCATCACCATAGCAAAACTCAATCCTCACATCAACCATAACAAACAGAACGAAAACAAAAACTCGTTATAAACCATTAGTACGAATGACCAACTCCCCCGCACGCCATCCATAAATGCACACACGCACCCGCAGACACACACGCCCATGCATACACACAACATATACATATAAAGAGTCCTGCGGCGAGTGTCGTCCGAGAGCCGCCCGCACTAGTTTCGCCAGGATCACGTCATCCTGCGGTCCTGCGAGGCTTATGGTGATAATAGTGATTATGGTGATGAGGCCGTGAGCACAACGCTGATGAGGGCGGCCGCTTGTCACCATGCGGACGGACCTAGGGGTAGGTCGGGCGTGAGAGAGAGGGAGTGGGGGGAAGGGAGGGAGGGAGTGAGGGAAGGAGGAGATAGGGAGGGAGTAAGGGAGGGAGGGAAGGAGAGGGAGGGAGGGAGGGAGGGAGGGAAGGAGGAGATAGGGAGGGAGGGAGGGAAGGAGAGAGGGGAAGGGACTGAGGGAAGGAGGAGAGAGGGAGAGAAGGAGGAGGGAGTGGGGGAAGGGAGGGAGGGAAGGAGGAGAGGGAGGGAGGGAAGGAGGAGAGGGAAGGAGGGAAGGAGAGAGGGGAAGGGGAGGAAGGAGGGAGGGAGAGAGAGGAAGGAAGGAGGGAAGGAGAGGGGAAGGGAGGGTGGGAAGGGAGGGAGGGAAGGAGAGGGGAAGGGAGGGAGGGAGGGAAGGAGGAAAGGGGGAGGTAGAGGGAGAAGGGGACAGAGGGAGGGAAGCAGAGAGAAAATCGGGTCTTCGGCAGAGTCGGGCGGATCTCCAGGCAATAATGGCGCCGAAATTGGCTCGTTCGGGAGGGATCGCGACCAGGGGGAGGGGTGGGGTGGGAATGGCAGAAAGGGGGGGGGGGGTGCGGGGGGTGGACGATATTTCCCGCGGAACAAAGCTCAGAATAATCCTTATTATTGCCGATTTTGCATTGTAGTCGCTAAAACTCGTGCCAATTCTATGCGAACAGATGCACAATGCCAGTAAGACAGACGCACGCACAAACACACGTATACACATACCCCTAAAGAGACACACACACATACACACGCACGCGTGCGCGCGCGCATACACAAAGCTGTCCTTAACCTGTCGTTAACATGTCGATAATCATAAATATTTTGTTTACTTGAAGTTCACGTCATTCTGTGTGTGTGTGTGTGTGTGTGTGTGTGTGTGTGTGTGTGTGTGTGTGTGTGTGTGTGTGTGTGTGTGTGTGTGTGTGTGTGTGTGTGTTTGAGTGAGTGAGTGAGTGAGTGAGTGAGTGAGTGAGTGAGTGAGTGAGTGAGTGAGTGAGTGAGTGAGTGAGTGAGTGAGTGAGTGAGTGAATGAATGAGTGTGTGTGTCTGTGTGCGTGTTTTCACCGTCCCGTGCGTGTCTCCACCTGCCATTCGATCTTTCTCAATAATAATCAGCGCCATAAAAAAGGAAAAAAACCTCGATACACCACGATCCGATTCCCCTTTCCGTCATCAGCTGACACACTTAATCACCTAACTGAGTCAGCAGGTAAACGTTTCCCTAACAGCTGACTCTCTTCTTCCGGCATCCTTGAGGCGGACTAACAAGCCCCGGACTCTCTCCCGTTCGATAAGGTGACTCACGACGACTACGCAAACCACCGGCCGAGTCACTGCGTCGTTAGGTGGTTTTGTGGTTAGCTTGTTTGACCCCGAATTACCCTCAATTAGTTCGCTTTGAAGCCGAATGGGCCGGTTGGGCAGTTTCAAATAGGGTGAATAATGTTTGGGAGTGATAAATGTATGAATAGCGTAAATCAGACAATAAATGGCGTGGAGAGATAAAGAAATTTAGTAGGGAGAGTAACAGAGAAAATTATGGTGATGGTGGTGATGATAGTGGTGTTGGTACTATGATGGTGATGATGATGATGATGGTAGTGATGATGATGATGGCAATTATTATCATATGATGATAATTATATGATTATGATGAGATGTTGAGATAATGATGCCGATGATGAGAACGATGACGATGATGAAACCTTTAATGTCGCTCCAACTACTACGTCTACTACTATTACTACTACTAGAGGATCGGGCGCGCGCACCGCCCGCCGCCGCCCAACATCGCAGCGGCGCGTTTTGCCAGCCGGAAATCTTCCCCCGAATCTGCGCTATTTTTAGCCTTCGCTTCGA
>NC_091554.1:13381893-13384393 GCF_042767895.1 Penaeus vannamei
GAAGGACGTGGAAAAGTAAGAGGTAGTGAGAGAGAAAGAAAAAGCACAGGGAAAGGATAAGAAAGAAGGATGGAAAGAGTAAATGGAGGAGTAGGAGGAGGACTAGACAGAAACTAAACGAGAAAATGAAGAGAGGCAAAAGAGAGAGAGAGAGAGAAAGAGAGTGAGAGTGAGAGAGAGAGAGAGAGAGAGAGAGAGAGAGAGAGAGAGAGAGAGAGAGAGAGAGAGAGAGAGAGAGAGAGAGAGAGAGAGAGAGAGAGAGGGTAATGAGAGAGAGAAATGAGAGAAAAAAATAAAGAGAGAAAGAGAAAAAAAAAACATCCCAAATCCTACACCTGTCGCCCAAAGCCAGAAAATCTAACAACCTATCGCTAACTATCAATCACCACCAATAAAACATCTATCCATCAAATAGACAGTAATTCCTCCCAGACGTTCCCCGTTCCTTTCAACGTGTAACCCCCCCCCCCCTTCCTCACCCCCCTTTCGTCTCCTCTTCCCGTCATCCCAATTTTTTCCTTAAACTCTCTCAGTAAGATTGACCTCGTGTGACCTCAAATGACCAGAGACACCCTCACTGACCTGAATGACCTACCCCGACCTATCTCGCCGCATTTAAGAATGTTTGTATTTGTTTGTATTTCTTTGATCTGATGATGGTGATGAGGATGATGATAAATTGAAATATATAACAATAATAATGAAGACAACAACAATAAAAACAATAACAATAATAATATTAAAATAATAAAATAAAATGGTAACAATAAAAATTCAATAATACTAATAAAAAATAATAAAAATATACTACTACTACTACTAATAATAATACATTAAAATAATAATAATAAAATAATAATAATAATACAAAAAATAATAAATAAATAATAAAAATATTAATAAACGAATAATAAAAATAATAATAAAATAATAATAATAATAATAAAATGAATAATAAATAAATAATAAAAATAATAAAAAATAAATAATAAAAATAATAATAAATGAATAATAAATGAATAATAAATGAATAATAAAAATAATAAATGAATAATAAAAATAATAAATGAATAATAAAAATAATAAATGAATAATAAAAAAATGATAATAATAATGATAATAATAATGACAATAATAATAATGATAATAATAATGACAATAATAATAAATAATAAAAACAATAATAATAGATAATAAAAACAATAATAATAGATAATAAAAACAATAATAATAGATAATAAAAACAATAATAATAGATAATAAAAACAATAATAATAGATAATAAAAACAATAATAATAGATAATAAAAACAATAATAATAGATAATAAAAACAATAATAATAGATAATAAAAACAATAATAATAAATAATAAAAAACAATATTATTAAATAATAAAAACAATATTAATAAATAATAAAAACAATAATAATAAATAATAAAAACAATAATAACAAAATTAATAACAACTAAAATAACAACAATAATAATCCCTCTCATTATCATTATCTCCATCATCACCGCTTCATCTTCCCTCCATCCATCTCCCTCCATCTTTATTTCGGAGGCTCCGAGCGCCCACGAATTCCTGAAGAGTTTTCCAGAAGGACCATAAGTCTTGCGTAACTTTTCCTCTTTTCCTTGGCGTCGCTTTTTCCTGGCACCTGTGAAACGTCTTTAAGGGGGTAGGGGGATGGGGAAGGGGGTGGGGGTAGGGGGAGGAGGTAGCGGGATGGGGAAGGGGGTGGGGGTAGGGGAGGAGGTTGGGGGATGGGGAAGGGGGTGGGGGTAGGGGGAGGAGGTAGGGGGATGGGGAAGGGGGTGGGGGTAGGGGAGGAGGTAGGGGATGGGGAAGGGGGTGGGGGTGTTCTGTCTGCAGGGGTCTACTCTTTAATTATTATTTTTTTTTATTATTTCTTTTGTCGGATTTTTTTGTCTGCCTGTCTATCTGGCTCTGTCTGTTTGTCTGTCTCTCTTCGGTTTTTGTCGCTTCCTTACTCTTATTCTTTTGCATTTTTATCATCTTCTCTTTCTCCCTCCTTCATATTTTTTTTTCTTTCTCCCTCATTCATGTCATTACCCATTTTCTCTTCTTTCTCCTAACCCTCTCTTTCTCCCTCATCCTCTTTTACTATTTCATTCTTATCCTTTTCTTTTTCATCCTTTTCTCTCTTTCTCCCCCTGCATCCCTCATTCTCCACCCGTTCCATCCTCCTTACCCCTATCCTTTCTCTCTCCCCCATCCCTTTCCCCCCAATCCTTTCTTACACATCCCTATATCTTCTCCTCTTCCACTCAAACCTACCCCCCCCACTCACCTCACCACCTTCCCCACCCCCTCCCACCTCCCCTCCTTCTTCTCGCCCCTCCCCTTCCCCCTCTTTCCTCTCGCTCCCCCTCCCCATCCTTCCTCACGCCCTCCTCCCCATCCTTCCTCTCAACCCCACCCCCCTCCCCTCCCACTCTCCCCCTCCTCCCACATCTAACCCCCCCCCCTTCACC
>NC_091554.1:13396893-13399393 GCF_042767895.1 Penaeus vannamei
CCCTTCCTCTCCCTCTCCCTTTCTTCCCTGCCTCCTCCCTCTCGCTCGCTTTCGTGCTCTCGTGCTCGCTCTCGCTCTCTCTCTCTCCCTTTCCCTCATCCCATCCCTCCCACTCCCTCACCCCCTCCTTCTCTCCCTCACCCCTCTATCTCTCTCCCTTTCCCTCATTCCATCCCTCTCTTTCCCTTTCCCTTATCCCATTCCTCTCTCTCTCTCTCTCTCCCTCTCCCTAATCTCATCCTTCCCACTCCCTCCCCCCCTCTTCCCCTCCCTCACCCCTCCCCCTCTCTCTCTCCCTTTCCCTCATCCCATCCCTCCCACTCCCTCAACCCCTCCATCCCTCTCCTTCTCTCCCTCACCCCTCCCCCTCCCCCACCCCCTTTCCCTCATCCCATCCCTCCCACTCCCTCACCCCCTCCATCCCTCCATCTCCCCCCCTCTCCCAACGGGAACCTACCCCTCCCCTCTCCCTTTCCCTCCCACTCCCTCACCCCCTCCTTCCCTCCCTCACCTTCTCACCCTCCCCCCCCTCTCCCAACGGGAACCTCCCCCCCCTCCCCCTTTCCTCCCACTCCCTCACCCCCTCCTTCCCACTCCCCCACCCCCTCCTTCCCACTCCCCCACCCCCTCCTTCCCACTCCCCCACCCCCCCCTTCTCTCCCTCCCCCCCTCCCAACGGGATACTGTTTACCCGATCGCCTACAAATATTACCCAAGTGACGCTGACATCCTAGGCGTTAATCCTTAGGAAGCGGCAACAGCGTTTTGGATAATGTTCGTCGACATCGGTGCGTGAGTCTTCTCTTTTTTTTATTTTTTATTCATTGTATTTCTTCTTTTTTATCGGATTTTGCTTTTCTGTTATCATTGTATTTATTTTATCGGATTTTGCTTTTTTGTTATCATTGTATTTCTTTTTTATAAGGGATTTTTTTATCTTTGTGTTTATTTTTTTTTTATCGGATTTTTGTTTCTTTTTTGTTAACATTGTATTTCTTTTATGTTTTTTTTTTTTTTTTTTTTTTGCTATCATTGTATTTGCTTTTTATCTTTTTTTTTTTTGGTATCATTGCATTTGTTTTTTATCGGATTTTTTTATCATTGTATTTCTTTTATATATTTTTTTTCTTTTTTTGCTATCATTGTATTTCTTTTTTTATCGGATTTTGATTTTTTGTTATCATTGTATTTTTTTTTATCGGACTGTATTTTGTTATCATTGTATTTCTTTTTTATCGGATATTTTTATCATTGTATTTCTTTTCTTTATTAGATTTAGCTTTTTTGTTATAAATTTATTTCTTTTTAATAGGATGTTTTTCTAATCATTGTATTTCTTTTTTATCTTTATTTCTTTTTTCTTTTTCATCCCCCGCGTCACAGAGGATGACGGGTTCTATTGCGCGATTGTGGCCGTGGTTGTTATTGTTATTGTTGGCGGCCTTTTGGGCTCCTTCTTGCTATGCGTCATCGCCATCTCCATAAATATCATTACAATCACCCTCACCGTCATCATCACCATCGCATGATTACACACGAAATCCGCATGGGACCACGCGAACCCGCATGAACCCCACACGAACCCTATGAACCCCCAAGAACCCCCCACAAGAATCCGCACAAATTCACAAGAACCCACGCGAATCCACGTGTACCCACACGAACCCGCATGAACCCTATGAACCCACAAGAATCTGCACGAATCCACAAGTACCCACACGAACCCGCATGAACTCTATGAACCCACAAGAAACCCCCACAAGAATCTGCACGAATCCACAAGTACTCACACGAACCCGCATGAACCCACGAGAATCCGCACAAAATCCAGAAAAAACCGCACGAATCCACACGAACCTCCAGGAATCGGCACGCGCCGGATTCCCCTTCCTCCCTCGCCGCCGCCGCCGAGAACGTCTCCGGCAGAAGTCCGGCTTTCGCTCCGCCGGACGGAATTGCGGACGTGACCCAGAACGCCGCCGCCGCCGCCGCCCGTGGGTGCTTCCCCGCTCGCGTGCGTGCGTGCGTGCGTGCGGCGGACAAGGGCGCGAGGCAGACACGGCCCTTGGCTTCGGTGCCGCCCCCAGAGCGCCGTCTCCGCCCGGCGCCGAGGCCGAAGGCGCCACGAGGGAAACACCTGAAGGACAGCCGGGAAGGACACCTCGCGCCGGGAAAGAGGGGGCGAGGGGGAGGGGGAGGAGGGGAGGGGAGGGGGCACGATCGATTGGTGACGACGCACACTGACGAGACGCACACAGACATACATGGATACGCTCACACATAAGCAGGCGCACAGTGGCAGATCTGCATTTATACGTAGACCCTGCCACGCACACAAGTAAGAGAAGGCAGACGTACACATACGTGCATTCGTAAAAAAAAAACAAAAAAACAGTCATTGTTTCTGCCCTTTTCACACACACGCACACACACACACACACACATACGAACACACACACACACACACACACACACACACACACACACACACACACACACA
>NC_091554.1:13401893-13404393 GCF_042767895.1 Penaeus vannamei
GAAAAAAAGAGAAAAAGAGAAAAAAAAAACACACACGCGACATTCTAGCGCATATAACGAACGGCGGTGAAACAGTGATATTAGCGAGGGGATGATTGCAGTGCCATTATGCGAACACTGGCGGCGGCAAAAAAGGCACATAATTAAGGAAGACAAGACTGGCCCGGCGACAGTGGCGGCCAGGGATCTCTTCCGTTATAGAAGGCGAATATCGATTTTTTTTTTATCCAATATTGTCGCAAAATATATGCAAAATATATTGAAGGAATATTCAAAATCAGCTGAAAATACCTTTGATGTGAAGAACAAAAATTGAATCACTGACTTCTTTTTCTGTTATGATTGTTGATAATGTAGATAATAACAAAGACATTCCGTAAGGTTTTACAAATGCAAACAAATGTCTTATTTAGTCCATTCTTGACAACATGCTCAATGTACAACAGAATAAATGCATGAGATGATGATAATAAAGATGATGATAATAAAGATAATGATAATAAAAATGATGATGATGATGATTATAATATCAATAATAACAACAAAGATCATGATAATAATTTTCATAATTATAATATCAGATCAAGAAAAAAATATTTTGACAGTTTGACAGCAGATCTAAAACACAGCCCATTTACTGTCATTCGCAACGCGCCATATCGCCATCTGGCTGACATGCCTCCATATCACCCCCGAAGAAGAAGAAGAAGCAGAAGAAGAAGAAGAAGAAGAAGGAGAACAAGGAGAACAAGAACAAGAAGAAGGAGAAGAAACAGAAGAAAAACTTTTGAAAACAAAATCGGCAAATGAACTGAATAGACATAAATAACAAATAGTGATACATATTGAAATTAAAAAATGAAAATAGATTCAATAAAAAAAAAAAAAAAAAAAAAAAAAAAAATATATATATATATATATATATATATATATATATATATATATATATATATATATATATATATATATACAACAAAACTATAGACACAAAAAAGTCCAGAAGAAAAAAATACTCAACCATTCCCAAAATCATAAATCCAATCCAATCAATAAAAAACAACTTAATAATATAAACTTAATCAAGAGTGGACACAGATTCGAAAGGACTCGATAATCCCCGACAGAAGACCGCGTCCTGGCAGCCACAACCGCTCTTGGAGTCGTCTCAGTTGTCATCATTATCGCAGTCATCGTCGTCGTCGTCGTCGTCGTCAGCATTAGTGTCGTCAGCATCTTCATCGTCATTGTGGTCGTGATCGTTATCGTCATCACTCTTATTGTCATCGTCATCATCATCTTCATTCTTGTCGTCGTCATCGTCGTAATTATTATGATCATCATTATCACTGGCATCATCATCATCATCATCACCCTTATCATTATCATTATCATCATCGTCTACTACACTAAAAGGCAATAATAATAATAATAATAATAATAATAATAATAATAATAATAATAATAATAATAATAATAATAATAATAATAATAATAACAACAATAATAACAATAACAATAACAATAACAACAACAACAACAATAATAATAATAATAATAATAATAATAATAATAAATAATAATAATAATAATGATAAAGAAAATAAATAATGATAATAAAAAATAATAACAATGATAAAAAAATAATAATAAACATTGCACCCACTTGAGGTTATAGGCCTACCAACCCGCACCCCAGAAGAGGAAAACCAAAACCAAATTAGAAGAAAAGAAAAAAAACAGACTGTGTCTTCTAAATTACGGTAACTTATCCTGAGTCCATCCCCCGCAAGCCTAACTAATCCCGAATCAATGTAGCCCCATTCTGACTCGCGGTGACATAGGCCTAGCCCCCTCATCTCTTCCCCAGCCGGTCTCGGAGCAGGCGCGGAGGAGCCATCATCATCATCATCATCGTCATCATCACCACCACCATCATAATCATCAACCATCATCATCGTCATCATCACCACCACCATCATAATCATCAACCATCATCATCGTCATCATCACCATCACCACCACCATCATAATCATCAACCATCATCATCGTCATCACCACCACCATCATAATCATCAACCATCATCATCGTCATCATCACCATCATAATCATTAATCATCATCACCATCACCATCATCGTCATCATCACCATCACCATCATAATCATCAACCATCATCATCGTCATTATCACCATCACCACCACCATCATAATCAACAACCATCATCATCGTCATCATCACCACCACCATCATAATCATCAACCATCATCATCGTCATCACCACCACCATCATAATCATCAACCATCATCATCGTCACCATCATGGGGGGAATCGGGGTGACAGTCCCCAAGTCTGCAGAGTGTGGCGAGGGTCTCACACTCGGGGAGGTCTACGCCCGTGGCTGCAGGTCGTTGGTTGTGAGAATTGTGATGAAGGTGAGGATGATGATGTAAAGGAGGTGGAGGAGGAGGAGGAGAATGGCGTGGGGGGGGGCGGAGCT
>NC_091554.1:13411893-13416893 GCF_042767895.1 Penaeus vannamei
TATAATTTTTTTCTGATATTGGTATAAAAGTGTTCCTTGAACATTCACGAACTCATATCTATGCGCAATGTCATAATTAAATGCCTTATGCACGATTGCCGCAAGCAAAAGTCCACATAGGTGTACCTGGGCGCTCAATAGCGACGTACCTCTCCGGGTGCTGAGGGACTCGCACGCCGGCTGCAAGACAACGAGCCATAGCAGGCGGTTAATACTCGTTTGGTAGTTTCCTCATCCATGTACCTATACTATACGCTAACTAACTCAATTTAACCCCCTCCTCCCCCCTCTCTCCGGGACGGTCCCCTTAAGGAGGGTGATCCATAGGCCTACAGCACATCGAAACCGAAACAGGAAAAGGAAGTCGGTATATGGACAATATACATCATATTATTAGGTGTCTTTCTGGAACTGGGTCATGGGGTACTTATTTCTCCCCAATGACAATAATATCACGCAATTATTACAATTATGTACTTGTTTGAAGCATTATCATTGATGATGATGATGACTATAGTGGTGATGATGATTATAGTGGCGATGGTGATTGATGATGATGATGATGGTAATGGCAATTAGATTGGAGGTGGTAATGGCAATAATTATAATAATGGAAATGGTAATGATGATGATAATAATAAATTCCATCGTATATATCATTCAGAAGAGCAATGTTCAATCCAACCATCGGCAGTTTAACACATTACTCAAACTAAATATTTACATACTAAACATAGCAATGTAAGACAAAGATTCTAGCGTCATCCTCACAGACAATACTAACGCAATCAACAATATCATTATCTGTGGTGAATACATCTCAAACGTTATACGGTAGTAAATACCGTTACAGCACCATCTTACCGGCTTTTACACAGCACCAGGACTTGTTACTGAACACCTAGCATTAAGGAGGGCCGTGAAATGCTAAC
The DNA here is from genome assembly GCF_042767895.1 of Penaeus vannamei. Classification (NCBI taxonomy): domain Eukaryota; kingdom Metazoa; phylum Arthropoda; class Malacostraca; order Decapoda; family Penaeidae; genus Penaeus; species Penaeus vannamei. The sequence continues at coordinate 13,412,826 of NC_091554.1, forward strand.
AGTACAGCTGCAGCCGTTACTACTGTTACTACCCGTAACGGTTTTAGCAAGAGTCTGTTACTTTTTTTTTACATGTCATATCGTTTTCCCTTTTCTCGTGGTGTAAAAGTGTAGCTCATCTTTTCTTATTTCTATTCTACTTTGGGCGTTTTCGTGGATGGTAAAAAAAGAGGAGAAAAAAGACTGTCAAAACAATGTTATGACGTTACCCATGCTAAGGCGGTTGTGCTGGAGAGACTTTGTGCTTATTTTGGCATATTGGCAATTCAGTCTACATGTACGTACAGTGTAGGCCTAATGTACATCAATGATATTGTGGTGGCCCCATGTTTACCTGCAGCCCAAACCGTGTGGACGCAATATAAACTTTTACCACGTACATGTCAAAATGAATTAATATTTTCCTCTCTCTCCATCTACGCTCCCTCTTGTTTCTGTCTACTGCTTTTACTCCCGCCCTTAAATCCTCCTTTTTTCACCATCCTCATTTTTTCCCTACCTGGGTCTCCCTCTCTTCCTGTCCCCTTTCCCCTCCTGCCTCCTTCCCCCCTCCACCCTTCCCTTCCTTTAAGCTGCCGTAACCCTAAAACGCCGACAGCAAAACATAAGTGATGTTGATTCATTTCGGTGAAATTGTAACTTGCCTGTTCGCCGAAGAGTATGATCCACAGGTGTGTACTCACCGATTGTCTTAATGATGTCGAAGTCATGGAGAGTGTATTGCCTCGGGGCACCCACGCCGTTGGTAGCAGGCGTGGGCGGTTCCTTCACGGCGCCCATTCTCCGCCTCACACCTACACGCCCACTGGACATCATCACACGTGTTGCAGCGAGGTCGTGCGAGCAATGGCGGCTTGCAGGAGGCCGCCGGATTCTGACACAAGTTTTTGTTTGGGGAGAAGGCGTTTGCGGAAGGGGCGGGGAGGGAAGGCGAGGTAGGCCTATGTCTCAGGCATGGCTTGGCGGCGGAGGATGTGGTGAGTGTGGTAGGCGGAGGGGCATCACACGGGCATAAAGTCCTGTGCCCGGCTCGCTAGAACTGGTTCAGCGACGGTACGACCCTCTCCTCTCACTCTCTCTCTCAAACTGTCTCTCTCTCTCTCTGTCTCCCTCTCATACACTTCTCCTCCTCCTCCTCCTCCGCCTCTGTCTCTCCTGCTTCTCTCCTCGAAAATAAAGGTGAGTGTCAAGGTTAGCGAGAGACAAGTGTTCACGCCCACAACAAGGGAATTGGAGAACAGGTGCGTGTGGCAGGTGTGCGCTTCGCAAACACCCACTCGCTGACCACACGTGCACACCCGCATACACACGCACACGGGAGACTCACACCTGCGCCTCCCTACACAACATTTCCGGAATTCCAGCAGATGTGGCGGGCGGTGGGGCGGCTGCAGGGCCTCCTGCGGCGTCACTGGAGCTGCAGTTCGGCCGCCGCTGCCTGACGGGTCGCCTGCGAGCACCGAGCGGGCGAGGGGGTCATCGGCGGTCGCCCTCGAGGGTCACTTGGCCATTTAAAAGGGATTTAAACCGAGCTGGAGCGACGGGACTCGGCGCGGCCGCGAGTCAGCTGAGGTAATGTCAACGATCTGGAGAGAGGACACTCCCGCATCTACGGAGGTGTTTCGGGTGCAGGTCGCGTTCTCAAGAAGAATCGAGGTCAGAAGTACGAGGAAATGGGCGCTGTCATGGTCCAGGGACAAGTTGCGAAAGGCACAGACACATGCACACACAACTTGGCGAGAGAGCGACGGCGAGCGTCTTTCTCCCTTCACTGCCAAACCCACACTGACGACCCAGCCACGATCCCGCAGCTTTCCAGCCTCCCCGGTACCCTCTCCCCCCCCCTCTCTATACATACACACACACAGACACTTACACACACAAACACGTTCACCGCTACAATTTCACACACCGTACACGCATACACGCTGGTCGCTGGTACTACACACGCACACGTGCACCACGACGCAATATCCACAAACACGCACATACGAACACACAGCGAGATACACACGCCCAGACCTACTCACGTCCACACTCTCACACGCATGCTACTCACATATCCACATTTAACTCACACGTTTAAGTCGTTTGCTTTTGTAGTTGTTAAACCAACAAGTTCTGTTTGAATTGTATTAGAAATTTACTGAACAAGACAAGTAATGTTTTGTTGAATGGATAAAGGGCAGAAATAGAGCCCAGGCTAATAAAGAAGGCTAAGGAGGGACTTCAGGATGAGGAAAATTGGGCCCTGGGAATGGCGATGGAGATGCTAATGATGAAAATAATTACAATAATGACAATGATTCTATATGAAAATTATGATAATCATCATCATTGTTTTGAATCCCCCTTATTCTTCTCTTAATCATTTATATTTCTAGTATAATCGTTGACGTTATAATTAGTATCATAACAATGAAGATGATAATAATGGGAATGATAAAAATAAAGCTTATGATGGTAAATTTAATGATGACGATATTCATAATCATAATGAAAATGATGATGATAAAAACAATTATAGTAATAATGATATCAATAACGATAAGATTATAATTTTATTCTCATTACCAACAATAAGGGTAATGATAATATTAGTAACAATAAAGATAGCAATGGTGATAATGATATCGTGATAATTAAAATCATAATACTAAAAATATACACTGCACTTGAATTGAAAAATTGTTCGAGCGACTGCACTACAAATTCTAAAAAAAAGGACAGTCTCGCCGAACAACTTACTTTAACCGTGAATTTTCTACCTCAGTAAAACATTAAGATATCAAATGATAAAATGTCTGCGACCAATATCAACACAAGGTGCAGAATCTGCTGTGAAATCCGCCATGATTCCCTTTGTAAAAAATCATCTAGTGGATAAACACAATTTTTCCTCTTTCAAGGCAGACTGGTTGTGCATCATGGCTACTTTTTTTTCCCCTTCTTCTTCTTCTTTTATCTTCTCTTTTTTTACGTGTCTGACTTCCTTTGTTGCAGCCAGGGTGAAATTCGACTCCGGGGTGAAGTGGAAGACGAGAATAACACGACACGGAGACTACGGTCGGAAGATGGCGTGCGTCAGGTTAGCTTCCTCCCTCCTTGGTATGGAGAGAGGGAGAACGATCAAGTTTTCATCGGCATTCAAATCGGATTGCGAGCTGAATGCATACGAGTTTTGTTTTTTAAGATGACAGAGGTGTTTATATAACGTTGGAGTGTGTAGCCAGCCTATGGTGATATTGCGATAGTTATGATGATGGTAAAATGGTTAAAGAAAGATATAAATAAGGAAAAAAAACTAGTGAGAAACGAGTCATCACCTTCAAAAGAATTTAACATTTTTACAGAAAACTCGATATACTAAAGTTGTTATATTTTCTATTTTTCGATGTCCTATCTCGCAAGGCCTTTGGTAAATAATGTTCATCCCGGAAGCCACAGCCGACCACCGCAATGTAACATGAGATTAAACCTAGCACTGATGCAGAGCCTTATAAATTCATCATTTGGCCGCCGCAGCTACCAAGGTTAGAAATAACAGCCGCCTCACTCGCTTTTTATGCCTGCAGTGTAGGTGTACTCAGCGTATCTCGGATTCAGCCTGTGTTTTTAAGTCAGATATTCCAGTTCTTCGATCATTTCCACATACACGTATATATACAATTTGCGTTAAGGATTTTCGTTTCGGAATCATCGATGCAGCATAACAAAGCATTTATATAAAATTTTACATAAGTGATATTGAAAGATATGTATATACCCAGACGACATAAAAAATAACGCGTAATAACACACAGAGAATACAAATGAGGGTCTATATAATTATATATGTAGACCTTCATACAGGTACAAATACCTGAACACGCGCGCTCGCAAAGCATTTGGTACAGCGATCGGTCGGTCGAAATAAAATAAAAATAAAAAAGTAAATAAATAAATAACCGTGCTTTTTATAGTTAAAAACTTTTAAACTTTCGAAATAATTTGAAACGACAGAATTAACCGACGGTAGAATGGAATCTGACCTATAAAGCAGTCATTTTAATGACATTGATGGTGATG
>NC_091554.1:13431893-13436893 GCF_042767895.1 Penaeus vannamei
TGATAGTTGCTATGCGTCAACTATGTAATGTTGGAAAGTTGAAGATGGGTAAGGGGGTTGATGAGCAGAACTGAATAAATAACTAGTACCTACCACTTTAACAATTGTCATCACTGGCTAAGTAAGTAATAATGACAAGAAAATAAATGTGCTTGACAATCACTGGTTAAAGAAAACAACCTAACAAAACCCTTAAAACGAAAGCAATATATGCAACTCTCAGTTTAGTTGGCAGAGCACTTCATAATTACTTAGAACAATTCTATACATTAAATAGTTTAGTGAAAATGACTTGCATCTGTAGACACAATGAACGCTTTTGCTTCAAGGAGTCACCTGAAGTGTACAAGTTCCATTTACTTTACCTTCAAATGATATTTACCAAACTTAAAACGTGTTCTCTAATATTTTTACCTAAGTCTGTAAAATCATATACCTGAAAACCGCCTTAGCCTTATTGTTAAGTTATTTCAAAACCTCTGTGCAAAACACAAGCACTTCACACATGTCCCAGTATATGTCATAAAACAGGTCTGATCACAACCTACAATAGATATACACAATGAAAATGAAGGGAAAAGGAACAGAACTGACATGCCCTTTTCACATTTTATTGATTTTACATTCTTTTCTTTTCTTGTACATACATCAATCCTCAAACTCTCATTCCTTTCTTCTTGGGTTTGTGCATTTTAAGCATTAAGAGCCTTGAGCAACTATGTGAAACTTGCAAAATGTACCCATGAAAAAGCCTGTTAAATACATTCTTCTATGATTCTGTACTGCCTATAGTGACATATATAAGTCAATTAAAAATCAGTGGTGATAACTGCTTCTTTGCACTATGCAATTATGCTAATTTTTTTTTAGCAATGAACACTCACTTGCACATGTATCTTCTGTGTTAACGTCTTCTTAGATGACATTAATAGTTCCATCAAAAGTTTCTGTTTGCAAATATGTCATGTGCAATCAGCAAGCCCCTCATCATCATTCATAAATCAAAATTAGTTTATTATAAAGATGAAATCATGTTACAAGTGTGGTAAAGTAACTAATACATCTAGTATGAAAAATTACCTTGTGCCATGCTTTTACAAAAGTGTAAAATTAAAAATCATCCATCAAACTACATAACAATGGCTTTCAATAAGACCACTAAGTCGTGTTGTCTATTTAGGACTGCAAGATAGTACAGCCAAATTCCTTTCTTGATAAATACCATAAAATGATGATGTCCACGGAAAGTAAATTCTCACAGGCGCCACAGACTTTTGGAATCACTTTTTCTTATTAGCTTCAACTAATTTTGTGTTTCTATGTTCCAGTTCGGGATTTCTTTCATAATCAATTGCATTTTTTCCTGTTACAAGAGCATTGTCAAGGAAAATGGCAGCTAATCTGCATACACCATGGAGCACTTATTGAGAACTAGCACAGAGCATAAAAATGCATTCACTTTGACAATTATATCACAGTTTGTTTCTTCATTGTACATTTAACCAATACAGAGTTTAATGGAAGGACTTAATGGATCAAATTTTTTTTTCAGGTATCTGATCCTTGCAATCTAGACATCCTAAGGCCCTTAAGGGTGATTACAACAAAGCAGAGGTAGAGTTTCACTTAAACAAACAAAAACACTGATTATAACCCAAGAGAGAATAAAAGGAAATAAAAATCACAATTAAAAATACGTCATCAACGTCATACATCTGCTAGCATCAAAGCATAAAAAAAAAAAAAAAAAAAAAAAAAAAAAAAAAAAAAAAACTAAATGTAAAAACTTATGAAAACTATGAAGCTGTAAAATTTCAATGAAAGCCTGAGATTAGTCATGCATCATCAAGGGCACTTAAAGACTTCAGTACCATTCTTACAATGGTTGATTCCAGCTGGGAAAATCACAGACAAGATACAAGTTCAGTTCTCAGTACTACATTTTATCCTTTGACAAGAACTATAGTTTATGAATAATTTTCTGCTTCACCTTTTTCTTCTAACTTGCATTATTGCTCTCCAGTTTCTAAATGGTTAATATTATCTCTTTTTACGGATCCTTTATCCACATGGACACCTGCCACTAGTGAGAAGAATTAACATTAAACTTAAAAAACTGTTATTGATATGCAAGAAAAGACTGAGTCACATCTAGTTGCAGGTGCCAAAGTAACATTTGCATCTGATAATATATTGTTAGGAATATTAACTGCTTAAAATCAGCCACCACACAAATGGCAAGCTGTAAGAACATTTTTTTACACACACACTTTCTTGTCCATTATGTATTTAAACCAGAATTGTCATTTTAATGCCATCTATATACAGTATATGGTCACCTTAACATATAAATTTTGCACCAATTCACTGAGGTGATACTTACATTACATGTACAAAAAAATAAACACTTATGACTTTATCTTCATCAAATTCTATAGACTATTTCATGAATAAACCTATATCTGCAACTATTTCATGAAATGCATTAGGAACAAGTCACTTACTGATGAGAAAGATAACAACATGATTGGTACATAATAACTTTGTGGAATGAGATTTTTTTCTTGTGAGTTGGAGATGCATTCATTAATACTCAGATGTGGAAATGAATATTGTCTCTGAAACCTTATACTACAGAAATTCATTTACAAAGTATGATATTCTTTAATCACAGTATCAAGAGTCCAACTTTATTTTCAACCAACTCTCTTCCCGCCTTGCACATTTAATGCCACAATAAATTAATGAGTGATATATACAGACAAAAGAGATCGTTTATCTTTTCACTATCGTATATCTCATACACCGTGAGCCTTTAGAGCCACAACATTTCCTCTCATGTCCCAAGGCTATTATTAGAACTTTTCAGTTCTACTTGATTAATCTATTTTTCCATCTATATCCTTGACAAATTTTGAATTCTCTGTGCTTTTTAGTGACTCAAGTGTTAGCTTTGATGACCCTCGCTGCCATGTCCAAATGATACACAAGAGTCCTTTACAGGCTAATCAGCATGCAGTAGTGGAAACTACTTTCCTCCTACAAAGTTGGTGGCTGCGGCAATCTATGGTGGGGCCGATAGGGAGCAGCAATGCGCCTCCTCTAGTCTTCTCCAAGCTTTTCAATTTCTTCAACATTGTTGTAGTCCAACTTCGCAATCTTAATATCTGGAAAAAAGTAACATTACTGGTTTATCCACTATGAGTTTGCCACAATATGTCTGTCTACTAGCCTAAAATCTAAATGCCCTAACTGTTTATTATGATGAGGAGGGCAAAGTGTAGACAAACTAAAGCCTAAAATCTAAATGCCTTAACTATTTATTAGGTCGAGGAGGGCAAGGTGACTCACTGAAGTGGCTCTCAATCTCCTTTAGGATGAGGATGTCGCTGCGTCCTTCCACAATGTTAATGGCATTGCCAGTCTTGCCGAACCTTCCTGTGCGACCGATGCGGTGGAGGTAGGTCTCACAATCAGCCTCTCGTGAGCCAGGCTTAACCGGCAGGTCATAGTTCACTACCAAGTTGACCTAAGGTGTATAAAAGAAAATCAGAAAATTACCATACAAGAAGCATTCAGATATGTACTGTAAAAGAATGACAGGAAGTGAAAGTATAAAATCCAAATTATGTTTTTAGATTTCAAGTCAGATAATTGAAGCAACCATCTCACCGATTCAACGTCAATACCACGAGCAAGGACATTGGTGCAGATGAGAACACGCTCTTGCCCCTCACGGTAACGAGTAAGTACTCTGACCCTTTCATCTGGTGTTAAGTCACCTGCAAAATAAAGATATTGAATTTACCATACAGAAAATCAAGGAATAAAATTTCATATTTGTTTACATATATGCATGAGATATATAAGCACACATATATAATTATGTATTTACATCATGTATCTCTCTCACACACTTTCTTTTTCCTTTTATTTTGTAATATACATAAAAATCTTCTATTATCTATTATAAGAATATGGACCACAACAGAAAATCCTAGAAGAAAGTATGCATATATTCATTACTTCCAAAGAAAAGAAAAGAACAGAAAAGTGGTAAAGAAAGAAGAAGAAGAAAAAAAAAAAAAAATATTGAAGAATGGCTGCCCTCACCTGTTAGCAGTGCAACCTGGTGGCCATCCTGCTTCAAACGTGAGGCCAAGGAACTAGCACTTCGCTTGGTATGGCAGAAGAACATGGAGTTACCAACTGGGATGGTGTAGATATTCGAGATGGCCAAGTATTTCTCCTCCTCATTTTTACACTCCACGTACATCTGTGGGCAATTTTAGGCTAAAAAGACCACCTCCAACAGTAACCTAACAACTTTCATGGATTTTAATTATAAACACAGAAAAAGACCTTGATGACCTATTCCACAGAAGCTCCTTGTAACATTATACCCAATGCCCCACTCGATAATAAAAATAATGCTATTTTTCCAATAAAATCTTTACCCCCTGGCAAAGCGTAAGTCCTACCTGACGAATATTCTCTAATGTCTCCTCATTCCTGTGGAGACGGATGATGACTGGGTTAGGTATGATGGCCTCAGCAAATTCCACCACCTGATCCTCATACGTAGCTGAAAACAACATCATCTGGCAAGAGGAGGGTAGGTGCTTGTGGATCCGCACTGACTGGTCCTGCTCATTCAGGGAGAGGCAAGAGAGAATAAGCAATAGTGAAATAGATAAAAGACATAAATAATACAAAATCATAAATTTTATGTATGAACTGCATTTATCCACTTCTCCAATATACCTTAGTACATGAACTATTTTTATGACTGCTTGCAAAAATAGTACTAAACACAAAAAAATAATGCCCTGTTAATCAACTGCCTGTTCAGTTAACTATTCTACTAAATAATCTATCTAGTTCAAATTTATTAGCTGATTAGTAAACTAAAATATTCAAGGAATCATCCAAATCAATTAAAAAATCATTTGAATAAATATATTACCTGATGTCCCTGGGTGGCAATCATGACATCAGCT
>NC_091554.1:13444393-13449393 GCF_042767895.1 Penaeus vannamei
GGACATTTAAGGATACCAATATCTATGTTAAAGTGGCCCCTAATTTTTTTTTTTTTTTTTAACAAAACATTTCTTGCTTGTGACCATCACAAAAGACAGGGGTGTGGCGCTGTCAAAATCATTTATAATAACCTGCAAGTATAGGTTGTTATAAGAAATTACAATGACTGTTTACAAAAGGACTGTACACCTCTATGACTGAATCCTATTACTCGAACCAACAACCTTGAAAACACTCCTTGGAATTCACAAACATTGTCACATAAATCAAAAAGCTTCCTAACCTCTGATAAATATATTCCCCTAGACAGGATCTCCAGCCCTAGACTCCTACACAATTGCTATGGACAAAGTCTCTGTACTGCATTTGTGGCAACCTATTTTCTTCATCTCCTGCACAATTTATTTCATGTATGCCAACACATGGTATTTGCTACCCTGTTATATGTTGCCCCAGAGTTTAGACCATTTGACATTTTAGCTATGTAGGATAAAAATACAACACATGCCAACCCTTATATTGACACAACATTTTTAAATGAAGAAAACAGATAAAATAAAACTGAAAAAAATGTAAACACAAAATATCTATAACAGTGATTTTTTGTTTCACACTGCCATCCAATTTTTAATCCTTCTATTATTTAATATCTATGTTAAATGTACGAATCTCTGGTTAATCTGTACGGTGTGGCCGCACTTTTAGGGCAAATGGAAGATGATATTCTTGTAGAGGACAAAAAGTAATAGTGGTTGGTACAAAAAATAATCTGCAGACATGAATATTAACATAAAAAAAAAAAGGCCATGGAAAGTGATGCTCATAGCCTATGTCCACTTGGTGCTCTAGCACCTAAGTCCACTCACTCAGTGCGAAATGCACATTGTCTTCTGTCCTACTGCACATCTGCTTCGCCACTACCTCATCATCAATCACGAGACAGCAGCTTAGCAGAGATTTGTAATTGCTCATTAAAGTTCAAGTATAATATTCCACATACTATATCATAAAAAAGCACACGACAATCGACTAACTTTCCATATCTATTCACGTCTCAGCCATTTTTATGTTAAAATGTATAATTTGATCCTCAATTTTGGCTAACTCATTAATATTCTTAATTGCCAAACTACTCAAACAATAGTCAATTCTTAGCACATTTTGAGTATGCAAATAACACCCAAATTTCTGGACTACACCAGTGACCTGCCTCATTCTTCTCAGTGACAATGACCTGTGTCAATTGTTTTACGGTGGTGTTCATGACTTTTTTTTTCTTCGAAATCTAAAAGAAAACTGAAGAGATAATTAAGTTTTTACAGATTCACAGAATCATCTTAAACGAAAAAAAGTGTGAAAAGTGCAAAGCAATTTGCAGACTTGATTTGAACAACAAAAATTTTAGATGTGATAAATCTAGAATGATCAATAATAGAAGAGTGAGGTGTAATTACGGGAAAACTATTTTTCACAAGACTCAGTTCGCCAAATCTAATTTGGACATTGAAACAAATTTATCATTTGGTAATCATTATTTAAGAGACTATTTTTCTTATTCTCTGGTACGAGATGAACTAAAATTATCAAACAAATCTATATGTGACTGGGGAAGTTTTTGTAGAGAAGTGCTAATTTCTTGGTGTTTGATGAAGAGTGCAGAAAAGATTAGTGGCCTTGGCATGATTGTCGAAATTGACAAATCCAAATTTAGCAAAAAGAAAGTACAACATCAGCAGTGTGATTGAGGGCCAGTAAGTTTCACCTTGCCACTGTTGATTAGTACCCACTGAAGTAAGGTACGTCGTCATATAGTTTTCTTCTTACATTGCGTATCCTTTTCTGTCAAAGGTAAATCGTCCTATTTCTAATTTCATAAAAATTTAGAATGTGTTCCTAAAGGTGGGTGGAAGGGCTTCAGGTGGGGCCTTGCCCCCTTGGCTAAGTAAATAAATAATATAAGATAGTTAAAATATCATGAACTGTTTCAGCTCTATCTTGTGTTCACTTGCCCTTTCTTATATTCAAATATGGCAGCATAACTGGAAGTTTGCATTTCTGAAAAGCAGTATTTTTAAAATTTTAGTCAATAGGAATTTTGGCATGCATTTCTGGAAAGTCGCATTTCTTCGTTTTTAGTATTTGTAAATTTTGGCTCGCATTTCTGAAAAGTTGCATTACTTTGAACTTCATAACTAGGAAGTTTGGCTCACATTTCTGAAAAGTCGCATTCCTTCGATTTCAGTAAATGTAAATTTTGGCTCCCATTTCCAAAAAGTTGCATTTCTTTGAATTTCGGAAATAGGGAAGTCTGGCTCGCATTTCCATAAAGTCGTATTTCATTGCATTCTAAATTAACTTTGGTCATTTACTGACACTGAAATCAAGCTGAGCCCACTCTTTATCCCCCCCAAACCCCCGGTTCCCCATGTGTCTCCCAAGATTGTTGGGTGGAGTTGGGGATTTAGTCTCTGGCGAGTGCCTCTGTACCGCAAAGAATTACCAAATCTCTTATTATTATTCTTTACAAATAATATAAATAAAAGTATTGGTAATGTTTACAAAGTGACCTTACCTCTCTGAGATTAGTCCCTATCAATCCAACCATCCTTGGGAAATCCACAAACACCTCTCTATGAACCAATAAATGAATTATTTATGTTAACTGTAATTCTTCACAGTATGGGTACACTCACCAGAGCCTTGGGAGGACCAAGTGGACTTAGGATGTGTGCAGCACTCTCTGGGATCTTTTTCCTTTGTTGGTAGGATTATCATTTGTGTCTGCTGATTACTTCCTGAACCAATGCCAAGAACTTTTTGTCTTCTATAAGAATAACATTTTCAATGTCCCCTACCTTTTAGCACATCACAGTAATGAGTTCTGGATATAAGCTGAAGACACTGTTGAGCGTAGAGAGAGGTAAATGGACACTGCCATCTTATTGAGTGGAAGAAATATAGTGAGATAGATCATAGTTTAAGCTGCAGCAGCCTTATAGTCACCGCTAAATGATGAAAATAAGACTCGCAGTCGCCGCTCAAATTCTAAGTTCCGCAACTTCTTTACCTTGCCATGAATAACAAAAATTTGACTGCTGAACTCCTTATTGCGATGTCCGAACTAGTTTGTGTGTTACTACCCACATGTCATAACGATATTTAGTTAATTATCAGTGTCTGCTGTTATATATGTTTTTAAAGTCTTTTATTAATGTGATTATACTTCCTTTGCATATTCTATATTTATTTCTTGCTCCTGCTGCCAGATTGAGAGCTCACGGCACGCTCATATCAAGGTAGAATGCTAGTGAAAAATGTTGCGTTTCCAGTGTTTTGTTGATTCTGGGTTATTTTAAAGACTTTTACAGTGGCATGGAATCCAGACGGTACAAGGAAACAATGAAAGTACGACGTTTCTGGATATAAAGGTATTTGGTTTAATATTTTACAGAGTGAATGCAGCTCTATCTTGCCGTACATACCAAGTTGAAGAAAATTTGTCCCGGTGGGTGTTGGGGGGGCAGAACCCCTCCTCAACCCTCCACTCGGGCATTCAGGCACACCTAGTCACAGCAAGTTAAATAGATACATTAAGCTGGTTTATTGGTCAATACATTTTTTGGAGGATTTGGAACGTGTGAATTCCTGTAGAGTATTGCCGAAAGGTGGGTTGGGTTCCTGTCAAATTTTTGAATTCTGGCACGTCAGTCCATAAAATTTCAAAGATGATGGTTACAGTAGAGTTTAACTGGCCGATTTTAAAGTTTTCTGCGCTAGTTTAATGCATTTTTTATCGTTATTCTTCTTATGTATGCCTGTTTTGCTCCATAATTTCCCCGATATACTTCATGCCCTCCCCTGCTAATGGGACTAACAAATCAAGATTGGCAACGGAGAAATGGTACATGATCTCGTGAACGATTCCTTCTCAGAAGCAACAACGCTGAAAATTAATGGAATCATTGGATTTCCTGCAGAAAAACATTTTTTTCGGACTCAGTCTATAGGAGGCTGCGTCGCTCTCTGTAACATATACTGGGCTCTGTACTCAGTCCAATATTTACTCTCAACCTGTCAACAAGATGATCGACTTAGCTAAAATTGCGATTTCACTTCTGTTCATTTACGAATAGAAACTTTAGGAAGCATTTGCACAACTATTGCTATAGAAATAGATTGTCTTAGTTTGTATCGTTCAATCATTTAATAAAGGTTTTATTACCCCATTTCAACACTACCTCATACTGCATATTGTCCCACTTTCCTGTAAATATATAACAAATTTGGTATAAGTTAAAGACACCGACGCGCATAGATAGAGGGAAATGGACACCGCCATCTTATAGAGCGGGAAAAATAGAAGGGGATAGTGTATAGTTTAAGATGCACGGACCTTATAGTCACCGATAAATGACGAAAATATAACGTGCGGCCGCCTTTCAAATTCAAAGTTGATGGGCTTGTTTACCTTGCGAGGAAAAACACGACACTGACCCACGAACGCATTTTTTGCGTTCGCGAACTAGTCTGTGTATCATTACGCGCTTGTTAAAACAATATTTGGCTAATTATCTGTGTCTGCTGGTACGCATTTATACCTTTAAAATCTTTTAGTAATGTTATTATACTTCAATTGCATATTTTTATATTTATCTATACCCTCATATCAAATCCTGCGCATCGAGTGTTTCACACTTTCTTGCGCCAGCCACAGGTTGACAGCTCACCATACCACTCATTTCGAGATTGAAAGCCGGTGAGAAATGTTGCGTTTCCAGTGTTGTGTTGATTATGGGTTCTTTTTAAGACCTTTACAGTGGCATCGAAGAATAATTAGACTTCAGTAACCATCCCAGTTTTATATCTGAGCCCATCAAGAGCTCCAAAGGACGAAAAAGGTGATTAAAATCGAAGCAATACCAACAGTACAAAGTTTCACATTTCTGGATATAAAGGTATTTGGTTTATTACTTTACGGTGTGAATGCAGCTCTGTCTTG
>NC_091554.1:13454393-13464393 GCF_042767895.1 Penaeus vannamei
TGATGAGAATAATGATAATGATAATAATAAGAATAACAATAATAAAAAACACAACAATTATGATATCAATAAGAATAAACATAATGAAAATCGCGATATTGTTGGTTAATAATGATAATAATAATAACAATAATAATAATAATAATAATAATAATAATAATAATAATAATAATAATAATGATAATAGCAATAATAGTAATAATAATAATAATAATAATAATAATAATAATAATGATAATAATAATGATAACATTAATAATGATAATAATAAAAATAATAATAATGATGATGATAATAATAGTAATAATAATGATAATAATGTCAATAACGATAATAATGAAAGTATAGTAGTAGTAATAACAAAAATAATGTTAATGATAGTAATAATGATAATAAAAATCGTTATTACTATTATAACAGTGATAGTGACAACAGTAATAATAATAAAATGGTAATGGTAACAATAATAATAGCAATAACAACAATAGTAATGATGATGATGATAATGATAATAATAATGATGATAATGATAATAATAATAATAATAATAATCATTATTATAACGATAATGACAATACACATGTGACGGATAAAAAGTGCCAAAAATATGGGAAAAGAACAAGAACATTTTTTGTTAGGTCTTACACCTTTTTAAGAATATATATATACTTCTTTACTGCGATTGCGCTTCTTGCCTATTCTTAGTTTTGTGCTTTCCCTGTTAATTTGAACATATTGTTTTTAGAAATTTTAGAGGAACCCGCGATCCTCCTTATCCACTGGCCAACGGGTGATCCTCCTGTAATAATATGATCCTTCATATTTAGAATCTAATCCCTTTTAATGCCTACCAAATCCCTTCATTCAGGGGTTAGCCATTTGTTTTCGTAATTTTCATGAGCGTACAAACCGAACGCGAGTAAGGAGAGGGTTCATCTCATGCATATTTTTAGATCATTAAAAACAACCATATAAAAACAATCTTATATAAAGAGATTATAACATAGTTTTGTTTTAAAACCCTATGGACAGACAGGACATCATTATTGATGATAAGCTTTGGTGGTCCTGTGACAGAGGTCATCATTTTTATCTATTTTTTGCTTTGTACACTCTGGAAGGGTAGGGGGATCTTAAGAAAAAAAAAAAATATTTAGTGCGCTTGTGAAAATGAAAAACAAAATGGATGCGCCCTAAATCAGCCGTTAGAAAATAGACGTATGCGGAGGAAAAGACCCGGGCGTGGCTTGATGCTTTGTTTCTCGTGAACCAAAGCATCAAATTTTAAATATTTGCATTCCGAAATGGCGTTAAATTGCTGAACCGCTAGCTTGACAAAATAACAGTAATACAGTGTATGTATAGTCGTCAGGCTGTGCGACTCATACTCGATCTAATGCTATCACTAATTCTGAAAAAAGAAACAATTGTCTACAACAAGGAACAATGTCTGCGTTGCACGTTATATACTGCATGGTATCCAGTATACTCACATCGACATAAACACCTTGACAGATAAACCAAATATGGAGGTTCAACAATTTGTTCGTTTTGTTGCTATGGGGCGTAGGTTAGGCGCCAAAATTCCCCGCCCGTTTTCTATACGAGCGCGACTCCTTTTACAAATTTGAAAATCGTCACTACAAATGTCGTTGTTTACAAGTTCGCACGATAACTGGTTGTTTGTCCTCAACTACGATGAGCAAATGGCATCTGCCAGATTATGGAAGATGATTCTTCGAATTTAAACTTACAACTTGAATCTTTGTCGTTAGTTACACGTGATGCCAGAAAGAAACTTATAAGGAAACATTTGATTCAATATTTAAAGTTACGTGTACGGAACCGTCATTTCAGCATTCAAAACAATTAAACGTTCATTCGAGTTATCGCAAGCACTCACAATAATAAAAAAACAAATGAAGCTTCTTAAATAACCCATCATTCTTTGTAAGAATCCCTTGTAAAAATATACGAGTCTGAAGGCCACTGTCACGCTAATAATTTCGCATCTCAAAGCTTCCCCATTTGGGTACCTTTGAATTCACGGCCTATTTTATATTCATGCCCATTCCTTTGAGCTGCAGAAAGGGCTTTTGCAGCACTACTCCTTCATTCGGCATCTGCACTGAAAATTCTCCTTGTGTGCAATGTGAATATTAATCAACATCCCTTCCAACAAAGGAATGGAACGAATATTTGAAAGACATTGTTGCTTTCGAAATTTCAAAATACAAACGTTTATATACATTTCGTAGTTTCAGAGTTAAATGAACTTTTATGGGGATAGTGAAGATATAAATGAGCTAGTCAATTAGCGAAATGGAGAGAGGAATGGGTTACGGAAATGACGTCACCTCTTTAACCAAAGGAAATCCGAAGATAAAAGAACGATAAGAAAAAGATAATTTAAGCAGGTCGGAATTTCCACATATTTAGGAATTGATATACATCTGGTTTAGCATCGTGCTTGATAACAATTATGCTATAACAATAACATCTCCACAACTTTGCAACAGGTTAACAGTAAATTATATCAATGACATTAAGATAACTTATTTCGAAATGGAAAATCAACATCGGTAAAAAAAAAGTACACAGAATTGTAAAGTCACTGTTGTTGTTGTCGAAAGAGTGAAAGTAAAAAATATGGCAATGATATTCAATAATAACAGTAAAGGAAGAACTAGAATCGATGGAAAGGGGGGAAATAAAGAGAATTTGAGAATGAGATAAAAGAGACGGGGGAGAGAGGGACTCTGAACATATAAAAAGATAGAAGTTTAAAGGAGATAGAAAATATGCATAGATAGCTGTAAGCAGATATAGATGATGACTTAAGTTCACAAAAAAACTACTTTAATAGAGGATGTAAGAAAATAATTATCAGAATCACGTTAAACAAGGTAAATGTTGTTAAACGTTCTAGCATTTATCATAATCTTCATCATATTAAAAAGATGACATACATTTATTTTTTAATTCTGAAAAAAACTCGACATTCCTTTAACTGTTGTTAAACCACAGTAAAACATCAACATCTAAAATGAACACACAAAAAAAATCTTCTGTAATGGAAGTGAAAGTGAAAATAAGCCTTGTGTACCGAAAATACTGTATCTATGCGGCCGCAGTCATCAAACGTACACACACACACACACACAGTACATGTAAACATACACAAAGCCACTCACGGAGATTCACACACACACACATACAAATACTTATAAACACACAGATAAAAAAAAAAATACACAATACACATGTGTCATCTTAAAGCTTCCAAATACACGAGCAAACTATGCACTCCATACAAGGACAAAGTATTGACGTTATGGACACACGACACAGTATAATTCGGAGAAAAAGAGAAAGTATATGGGACGTAGAGGGGAGGAGAAGCGGGGGAAGGGATGGGGAGGAGGAACAGGAGGAAGAGATGGAGGGGAGAGGGGGAGGGAGAAGTAGGAGGGGAGAGGCAGCGGAGGGGGGAAGGTGGCGGGGGAGGGGGAGGGGAGGGGAGGGATGGAAGTAGGAGGAGGAAGGCAGGGAGGGAGGAAAGGAGGAGGGGGAGGGACGGAAGGAAGGTGAGGCAGCAGGAGATAGAGAGGGGGAGGGGAAGGGAGATAGGGGGGGAGGTAGAGAGGGAGAAAGGGAGTGATTGGGGTGGAAGAAAAAAGGAGGGAGGTAGAGGGAGATACAGGGATAAGGTGAAACAGTGATAGAGGAGGGAGAACAGGGAGAGGAGGAGACCGGGGAAGGGGGAGGGGAAAAAAGAAAAAAGAAACGAAGGAGGGGAAAAAGGGGAGACGAGAGGGAGAGACATAGACATAGATAAGGGAGAAGCGGGAAAGGAGATGAAGAAGGTTAGAATAAGGAGAAACGAATGGGAAGGGAAAGCTAAATGGAAGGAGATATGTTAATAAGCATGAAAGGACAAGTACAGTGCTGTGCCCACCGCCGACTGGGAATCGCCTTGCTATAACACCGGTAGTGAAAATAACATGAATGAAAACAAACAGCGAATGAAAACAAACAGATAAGTAAGTGATAATTATAATAATAACGTGTTTACAAAGATAATAGAAAATACATAAAAGAAATACACAAAGCTGAGGAGAATGAAAATAAACATGTAAGTAAATGATAATAACAATAATAATGTGTTTACAAAGATTACATATAAAGAATACACAAGGCTGAGGAGAATGAAAATGAAGAGGTAAGTTAATGATAATACTAATAACGTATTTACAAAGATTACATAAAAGAAATACATAGAATGAAAATAAACAGGTAAGTAAATGATAATAACAATAATGTGTTTACAAAGATTACATAAATACACAAGGCTGAGGGGAATGAAAATAAACAGGTAAGTAAATGATAATAACAATAATAACGTGTTTACAAAGATTACATATAAGAAATACACAAAGCTGAAGGGAAGTAACAATACAGAAGGAAATCAGTCTGACAACAATAAGATGACGTCAGATAATACAAAATCGGTTAAAAGATTTTTAATGAACTAACACTAATAAGAACAACGATGATTATGGCAATAACAACAATAATTATGTTAATGTTAGTCATGACATTGGTGATAATTGGGATAACAAAGTGATAGATAAAACATAACATAAATATCAACCTCTTATTAGTTCACCTGTTTTCTTATTCATAATCTTATCAAGTGTGTGGTTGTATTGTCTTTTTCTTAGCCGATAAAGATGAAAAAAAATTATCCAAGAATAGCATTTACATCAGAGGTAACAATGGAAAAAATCACTTTGACCATTCGATTTCCAGCTGAATAGTATCGTTATTCACACATGATGTAGAAACACAATTAAATGGATAATTTAATCTGAATTCCATGTAACTAGCCATTATATCACTCGTTTGAACTTTTGCGCCTCACTAGCAGAACCTAACGACCTGTACAAGAAGCACTAATGGTAAGTGAAACTTCAGCTGCCAGTAGGTCTCACTCAAAAGCTTTCAATTGATTTTTTTTATAAACAATTAGTTTGACTACCTAAAGTATTGGTGAGGTTACCTGCTGGACTAATATATATCCACATTGTCGTTGTTTTGGGTCTTTTGAAAGCATATCTATCTATCTATCTGTCTATCTATTTGTATTTATGTGCAGAAATAAAAAAAAATGCATTTATATATTCATTTATTAATTTATCTATTCATTTCTAAAGCTGCTACACTATACATATTTGGTCATTTTCTGTGTCATACTGCTAAGTTAAAGTGACTTTTAGATAACGTACCTATTAAACAACTTGACTATTCCTCTTTGTTTATAAAGGAAGTCGAGAGTAGTGAAATAAACATTTTCCCGGACGAGCCGATCCCCTCTTCAGTCAACCTACTAGCAAATAATTTTGTTTAAACTACATTCCCATGCAAATGTCATGTCTTGGCATCCAGTACAGTTAGATTTGCGAAAGCGAGCGCCACCCAGGCCTTGCTTATGCCACAGCGCCCCTTTCAAGCTGTTTCGAGCTGACTCATCCGGTCGCTATAAGTGAGCATTAAAGCGGAGACCGGACTGCCTCCGGGCGCGCCAGCCTCCAAGAGGTAAGCGACAGGCATAGCTTCACTAGCCCAGCGGCGGTGACCAGTGGGCCTTGTCTGGGCAAGGGCGTTTGCTCACTCTCCTGGAGGTGGTGCAGCTGGGTGGTACTCGGTGCACTGTGAGCACTCGCCATAGGCACCCTTCTTTGTGACTTTCCGTGCTCAGTGGCACCTGAATCTCACACTGTTGAGAAAAACTTTGGCGTCTTTTGAGAACTTTAAAACAGCTGGAACATACCGCTGTTACTCTTAAAACCTGTAAAAAACGCATTAATATCTTTTCCAGTCACTATTTGAATTAATTTGCAGAAGACTAGTTAGAAAAAATGTATTTGTCTTAAAGGATTTCGTATTCGATATCTATAATGTAGGGATACATTTCCTCCCATGTAGGAGGGTGTATAATTGAGATATATTATGGGTCTTCTCTTACACGCGTAAAAAATGCTTATGTATAGCTATTTACATGAAAACTTTGATGTAAATAACAATTTATCTAAATAGGTGTATTAAACTCTCTCCATATATGTGTGTATATCTGAGCTTGTTACTGTTTGCCTTAAGAACTGAAGTAGACACTAACCTAAATCCTTTTCCAATGAGTTTGACAGGCGTGACGACATGAAAAAAAATGAAAATCGTTTTTTCCCAGAATTTTACTCAAATATTGGTTGAAATACGGGGAGTGTATTTAGGACGAAAGATGAGAACTTTCTATATTCATTAACACTCACTCACTTCACAAAATTATTAATATTAAAAAAGAGCTGTCAGCAAGCTAGGATCAGTCACGGAGCTGACAGCAATCGAGGCATCCGCATTTTAGTACGATATTCACCATATAACAAAACAATTTATAGTACTGGCAATAAAGCCCATGCTAATTCTGTCAGCCATCATATTTCGTTACGAACAATATTTTCGGCAGCGGTAATATTGTCAGTACTTGTGACATGCGGACCTTCCAATTCGTCTCACTCTTTTGGTGATCTCTTACTGATGACATGTTCCTGATGCCCTGATCTGACAAGGGGCCTCTCGCCTCCCCTCTCCCCTCCCCACTATCCCCACCCCCACCTCTTCCTCCTCTTCCACCTCTCTACTTTCACTTCATCCGCTCCCCCTCCTCCTTTACCCCCCTCTTCTCCCTCCTCCCTTACCCCCCGCCCTTATTCCATACAAGCACAACGCACAAATTCCTTTTAAATGGCTTTCCTTACATCCTTTTAAAAGAATAATTTAATTCGTGTTATAAACGGGGCAAGGGCATAGTAACAAGGGGAAAAATATGTAATGGAATAGAATGCAGGCGTGTAGAATAACAAAAAATAATGACGATAACAACAGCAACAACAACAATAATAACAATTATAATAATGATAATGATGGCAATTATAATTATAATAGTAATAATTATAATAATGATAATGATAATAATAATCATGATAATCATACTAATAATAATGATGATGGTGATGATGATGATGATAATAATGATAATGATAATGGTGATGATGATGATGATGATGATGATGATGATAATGATAATAATAATAATGATAGTAACAATAATAATAATGATAGTAACAATAATAATAATGATAGTAACAATAATAATAATGATAGTAACAATAATAATAATGATGGTAACAATAATAATAATGATAATAATAATCATAATAACAATAATAATAATAATAATGGAAAATAAAAATAAAATCAAAACAAAAAGAAAATGAAAATAAAAAATACAAACCAAAAACTAGAAGAAAGAAGGGGAAAGATAAGACGAAGAAGAAAATATAGTGTCCAGCCAAAGAGAAAGACAGACATCTACTGAGATGTTTCCACCTATTGTTGTTGTATTGCGTTCGTCAAAACATCGTGGGACAGTTTCTTGTAGAAGTTTCTGTTTTATCTTTTTTTTTTTGGTTTGTAATTTTGCGTGTCTTAAATGGAAAACATTTACCGAGTAACTGTTTTATATTTCTTAGAGAATGGAAGAAATAAAGACATACAAACAAAAATGAAAAAAATAATCAAAATAACAATGAAAAGATAACAACATAAAAGATACCAATACTCAGATCTTGCGACATTCAGAAAATGTAACGAGTACTAAAAGTATATTAATAATATCAATGTAACTAACAATATTCAATACAATAAAACCTCACAATGTTATATATAAAGAGCAATACCAACGTAACAGAACAATGATAAAGGTAAACAAAATAAAGATAAACCGATAACATTGATAATACAATAGTTAACTGCAAAATAAAGTTCTTGCTCTCTCATTCAACGAAATACGCGCTGAGTGAATGCAAGATAATTCAATAATAGATTTTTGTGAGATGATACAATAGTAATGCACTGATGCAGTTCATGAATATTATAATAACACATTAGAATGATAATAATGACAACAAAGACAATGTCAAAGACGAAAGCAATAAAAATAGCGATGATAATGAAGTGATAATATCCATATAATAGTAAAGATGAAAATAATAATGGTCATGATGATGTTAATGATGATGGCAATGATAATAACATAAATAAAGAAAAAATTATAATGATACTAATAGCGATAACAACAATAATAACAACAATAATAGTAATGATGATGACAATAATAATAATAATAATGATAATAATAATAATAATAATAATAATAATAATAATAATAATAATAATAATAATAATAATAATAATAATAATAATAATAATAACAATAATGGTAGTAACATTTATGATGATAATGACAATAATAATAACAACAAACAACAACAATAATGATAATGATTCTGGTAATTTACACTACCAAGTTGTTTATGTCTAAATTTACTCCTTGATTAGGAATCTTGTCTGACTCGATTCTTAAGAATGAGAATAAGAATAACCTTAAAAGCAAAATGATAAAGTAAATGACGATTAAGAATATGGCGTACATTTCTTCACTATTAACGTGGAATGACAAATAAGAAATATTAATTAAGGAAATGGTGTAGATAAGACACTACGGACGAGGTTGATTCATACAGGATGGGCAAGGGGCAGGAAGGACAGGTGGGGAGGGATGACGGACTTGGGGGGAGATTAGGAGTGGTGGGGAGGAGGGGAGACGTGGAGGGAGTAGGAGCAGCAGGTATGTGGTGGAGGGGGGGCGGGAAGGCGAGGGCAGGGGGTAAGGAGGGACGAGGAGAGGCAGGTAAGGAGGAGAGGGGGAGGGGCGGGGGGTGGAGGGAGGGAGACACACCTGGAACAAGGTCCCGCCTGAAGACCGTAGTCGAGACGGGGCCTTCGGTGCGAGAACACGCATGTGCGTATATGCGTGTGCAAGTGTGTATCGGTGCACATAAAAGTCATTGTAAGTTCTGACGTTGAGTGATGGTATAAACACGTGTGCTTATGTGAACCCTTTACACGCACACCAGGACGTTTGTTATCTCGGACAGAACCTCGGAGTGGTTCTTCGGGGCAGAGTAGAACCCCAGGCTCTTCCCGCGACCCAAACACTCAGGAAGCCCAGCTATGACGGTGAGTAGGTCGTGCCCATCGCCTGCCTTACACATCCTTCACTGCACGTGACAGGACGCGCGTGTGTGCTTGCTTCTAAAATGAAATGTCTTGCTGGAAGGGGAGGGCGAGTAGAGTGTCTGGCAAGGCGCTGGGCCCTCGCTCTACCCTGCCCACCTGTCTAATCCGCTGGTTTACTAATCTACCCGTCCTGACCCCACTGTCTCTCTTGGCCACCTGCCCTCGCTGGCCAGCTACACACCTGCCTTCCTTTATCGCTTCATCGGCCATCTCACCTCCTTCTTTATCCTATCTACATGGACTCTACTGTATGCCTGCTATGCCTCTACAAAGGTTTTTTCTGACACCAGAACCGTAACTAAAACAAAGGAAATAGATAAATGATTCAAGCAGAGATCTGTTGAAAGCATGCACAGCAATACACGGCGGACGACACGCCTATTTCAGAAGAAAAAGGAAATGATTAGGGTGAGTCAGTGACCAACGAAGATGATATTAAAAAAAAAACATCGCCAAAGCAATGTTTTGAAGTGATATGCCATGACATCCGAAGTGTGTAAGGGGGCTTGTCATGCTAGAAGATGAGCCGTGAAGTGACTGGCGGAGAGGATGTTATTGCGCGTGTGTTACCGATGGCCACAAGACAAAGACGCACGTAGGTTCATGGGATCAAGAGCGAACAGGAAGTGTTCAATCTGAGGCCGAACGAAGCGACGGAAATTTGGCTCATTTTTTTTCTTTTTATTCTTATCAGTCGGTTGATACGTATATTAACATATTGCCCATACGCGTTAACACAAGGAGTCTGTATAATCATGTATTTGATATAAGCTTATCGAAAAAAATACATACGACATTGTAA
>NC_091554.1:13479393-13481893 GCF_042767895.1 Penaeus vannamei
GTGGGAGGCTAGAAGGTGGAGGAGTAGGTGGAGTTGATGGAAGTGGGGCCGGAGCGAGTGGAAGATAAGAGCTCGCGTTGGAGGGGGAGATCTCCGCCAGGGCAAGAGGGATTAATAAGAGTAGAGTTGGAGATTGGAGAGAAAGAGAAAGAGATCGAGAGGAGATTGAGAAAGAGAGATAGAGAGAAAGAGAGAAAGAGAGATAGATAGATAGGGAGATAGATAGATAGGGAGATAGAGAGAAATAGAGATAGGTGGAGAGGCAGCGAAGGTGGAGCCAACTGAGGCGAGAGCGGCCGCAGGAGGGCCGAGGCAAGAGACACGCCAGTCACCTTGCGAGTGTCATGGTAGAAGAACGCTCTCTCTCCGTCCGTCTCCCTCGCCCCCGGACGTCCATGTGCGCGTGTGAGTGACTTGTGCCGCGCCCTATGAGTGTGTGTGCGGGACAGTGTCGCAGAGAAATAAAATTCGAAAAAGCAGAAACAAAACAAAAAAATCGGAGACAGCAACAATAAAATAATCGCGAACTAAGCTAAAAACCTGGTAGACAGGTAGACGGGTAGAGAAGGGCGGCAGAGACCCGTCGAGGAGTCAAGTGTGTTGGAGACGGCAACGCGTGTCCCACCATGCCGTCCTACTCCTATAAAGTCAATGTAAGTGCAGCTCTGGAGTGTCCTTGTGTCCAACAGCAAAACTTGTCGCTGTCCCTTGCTGCCACATGTATGAACATTTAACATCTTGTAAATGAAGGCAGCACACATGAACACAAACAAGCGAGCAAACAAGCGCGCGCGCACACACACACACACACACACACACACACACACACACACACACACACACACACACACACACACACACACACACACACACACACACACACACATATATATAGACATAAACAAACATAAACACGACGACCATTCAGAACCCCTTTCCCGATCCGCCCCCCACCTCCACCTTTTTCAGATCAGCTGAGAGGGTCGGACCTTATCAGAAACCGCTTGTTAATTATCCAAAACGCGGCAGTACCCAGATTTCCCAAGAGCATTTCCAGATGAAAAGCTGGAATAGATCACTTAAATACCATCGCATCTTTGTTTTCAAGCGATTCGTAGCATCAGATACGATTTCCCAATGACAATAAAAAATAAAATAAAACAGGAGCCATATGTTCCCGGAAGGAGAGTGTTTATAACTTGACGAATTCCACATCCAGGTAGTTGTCCTTCAAGCGACATTCGCCCTAGTAGTAGTCGCTAACAGGGACGTGCGGAGACTCACAAGCAAAGGAGGTGCAGCTTTAGGAGTCAAACGCGCGTGCGGTTGCAAGGACGCACGCAAAAGGAGGGGCAGGAGGAAGGAATAATTATGCTGGGGTGCATCTGTTCGGCTTATGCTGCATTTCACTGTTTTTTGTTGATGTTTATTTATGCAAGGAGGAAGAGGAATGTATATAGTGATAGAGATGGTGCTTATAGTAGTAAATATAATAATGACAGTGATATTGATAAAGATGTTAATGATAAAGACAATGATAATAGTAATATTGATATTGATGATAATGATAATAGTAATGATAAGGATAGTAATATTGAAAATGAAGGTAATACAACAAAAACAGCTGTAATGATAATAAGAATAACAATAATGACAATTATGATTTAGGGAAATGTGAAAAAGACTGATAACTAAGCAACAGGTTTAACTGAGGCCCGTTGAGGTTCATGAGAATTTCATCGTTTTCCTTTATCAGATAATTTTATTCAATAAAGCTAATGATAATGCCAATATGAGGATGGCAAAAGAGACGCATATTTGAGAGACATTTTTATTCAGCACATTTCCCACTCCTAAACAACGACGACAAATTATTTTTTGTAAGTGCCATTTCACTCTTAAATCATCCCTTTCGCTAGGTTAAGCACAGTTACCAACCAAATCATCATACTTCCAATTTCTACCTACGCCCCCCCCTCCTCCCCTTTATCTGTGCCACATAATCGCATGAAAGTGTTAGTAATGATGAGAGTCTAGAGTTTACCCTAAAAATGCACGTGATGATTGACCTCCCTTGCCACGGACGACCTCGGGCCGCACCGCCACGCTCTCGTCAACGCTTTTTGCAAATCTGTACTTGAAAGCATCTGCATTTGCCTTACACGCGCATTTCAGCTATTTCCCACCCTTAAGGCATGGCACCGTTATGATTGCTTGCGTGACATTGGGCAGGCGTGGCGCGGGCGAACCAAATGCACGGCTGCTTTTGCGTGCAGACGTCGCACCTCGGTTTGGGTCGTGGGTTTTATTTCTGTTTTTACAGAAAATAGATGTGGGAGAGAGAGAGAGAGAGAGAGAGAGAGAGAGAGAGAGAGAGAGAGAGAGAGAGAGAGAGAGAGAGAGAGAGAGAGAGAGAGAGAGAGAGAGAGAGAGAGAGAGAGAAACAAATAAATGAAGAGCTGAAGAATGGAAGAGAAAGAGAAAGAAAGAAAGTAAACCG
>NC_091554.1:13489393-13491893 GCF_042767895.1 Penaeus vannamei
CTCTCTCTCTCTCTCTCTCTCTCTCTCTCTCTCTCTCTCTCTCTCTCTCTCTCTTTCCCTCTCTCTCACTACTGTCTTCGGCACGCATTTGTCTTTTTATCTTGCCTTGTCTCCTTTCTTGATCTTTCTTTAATTTTCCTTCATTCGTTGTCTTTATTCATCTCCGTTTATTCTATTTCTTCATATTCATTGATTCATTCTCTAATTATCCTTCATTTCACTTCTCCGTCGCCTTTTTGTGTCTAATATTTATATTGATCTATTTTTTTTATCTTCTTTATTCTTATTGAATTATCCATCCTCTTTCTATCCTTCTCTTACTTATTCTTCGTCTTTATTTACTTTCATTTATGCCTTTGTTCACCGCCTTCCTTCCTATGCCTTTAATCATATTTTATTTATTCTTTATTTAATTTTTCACCATATTTATTCACATTTATCTTCTCATTTACTCATCGTCTTTAAATACCTTCCATTCTCGGTCTTTCCTATACTTTCTTATTCATCACCTTTATTTACGTACATTGATTCATTTACTCATCGCCTTTATGCATCCCCCATTCTTCGTCTTTCCTTTACTTACCTATTCAACATCTTTATTTACTTTCCTTTATTGATTTACTCACGGCTTTTCACAGCCTCTATTTTCTATCTTTCATGTATTTCCCTATTCATCATTTTATCTACTTTCATTAATTCGTTTACTCATCGTCTTTATCCATCCCCCTTTCTTCGTCTTTCCTATACTTCCTTGTTCATCATATTATCAACTTTCCCTTTCAATCGACCTCCCTTTTACGCCACGGTCCGCTCGAACGTGACGTCACCGAAAATTACGTTAGCGCCCCGACCGCCACGCCGTCAGCGCCGCCGTCAGCGAGGTGAGGAGCTGTCGCAAGAGAGAGCCTCGGTCCAGCGCCCTCTCGCGGGAGTCTCGGTCGCTCGCTGGCCGGAAGGAGGGATGGGGTTTCCTCTTCCTTTCTCTCTGCGGAAATCGGTGGGAAGGATTCAATTGGCTAATTTGGGGGAGGCGGAGGGAGGGAGGGTGGAAGGAGGGAAGGAGGAGGATGGGAGGGATGGATGGAGGAGGATGGGAGGGAAGGATTGTGGGTGTGTGGGTGGGAGGGAGGGAGAGAGGAAGGAAAATAGGTAGATAGATAGATAAAGAGAGAGAGAGGAAGGCAAAGAGAGAGAGAGAGAGAGAGAGAGAGAGAGAGAGACAGAGAGAGAGAGAGAGAGAGAAAGACAAAATAGACAGAGAATAAATGAACCAAGAGATGCTAAAAGAGAAATCCCAGACATGCAGAGGCGAAAAAGACAGCAGAGCGCCCGGTGGCAGTTTCTCCCCCCGGCGGGCGGGACTGACGGCGGCGCCCTCCTCCGCGAGCGACTTTCCACGGCGCCGCCTCCGCTCAGGCGCGCGCCTCCCTCCGGAAGCCGCCCTTCGCCCGCGTGGAAAGAATGTGCTTAATGGCGACGCAGGGCACCAGCGCATGACGTACCTGGAGAGCCTCTGTTTCGGGCGCGCAGGCACGCACCTCGCCACGCTGGCCGCCCATCGTTTGTTTACTTTCACGAGGCGCACGTGGGCGGCGGCGCTCGGGTCGGCACGAGGGCCCGGCGCCTGCTGGCACTTTCCCGCGATTTCCCTCAGTGCGCAGATGGGGACCCAGCCTCACGCCACGCCCGGGGGGGGGGGGGGCGTCCTCCCGTTGATGGGTCCCTCGATCTGTCTGATTCTCTCTCTCACTCTCTCTCTCTCTCTCTCTCTCTCTCTCTCTCTCTCTCTCTCTCTCTCTCTCTCTCTCCCTCTCTCTCTCTCTCTCTCTCTCTCTCTCTCTCTGACACACACACACAGACACACAGACACACACACACACACGCACACACACACACACACACACACACACCCACACAGACACAGACACAGACACACACACACACACACACACACACACACACACACACACACACACACACACACACACACACACACACACACACACACACACACACACACACACAGACGCACTTGCTCTCTCTCTCTCTCTCTCTTTCTCAGTCTTTCTCTCTCTATCTATACATCTATCTATCTCTTTCTCTCTTTTCTCAGTCTTTCTAACCCTCTCTCTCTCTCTTTCTCTCTTTCTCTGTCTCTGTCTCTGTCTGTCTGTCTGTCTGTCTCTCTCTCTCTCTCTCTCTCTCTCTCTCTCTCTCTCTCTCTCTCTCTCTCTCTCTGTCTCTCTCTCTCTCTCTCTCTCTCTCTCCCTCTCCCTCTTCCTCTCCCTCTCAGTCTCTCTCTCGCTCTCTCGCTCTCTGTCTCAGTCTCTCTCTCTCTCTCTCTCTCCCTCTCCCTCTCTCTCTCTATATATATATATATATATATATATATATATATATATATATATATATATATATATATATATATATATATGATATATATATATAATATATATAATATATATATATATTTATATATATATATATATATATATATATA
>NC_091554.1:13496893-13499393 GCF_042767895.1 Penaeus vannamei
AAAATTTTCGGGAAATCACCGAGAAACGGGAGGGGGGGAGGGGTAAGAGATAGGGGTGGGGGGAGTAAGAGGTGCTGGGGGAGGGAAGGGGAAGGGGAGTGGAAGAGGGGAGTAAGAAGCGCCGAGGGAAGGGAAGGGGGAGTGGAAGGGGGGAGCAAAAATCGCAGGGAGGAAGGTGATGAGGGGGAGGTAAGAGTGAAGAGGGGTAAGGGGGGTGTGGGGAGGAGGGGGGTGGAGGAGGAGGAGGAGGGGGAGCAGGGGAGGGAGGAATCGTTACTTGCATTCCACGAAATGTTGCCTCGAGGCTTGTGATTTAAGTTCTTTTTGCAAGAGTTGTAGCTTTGATGATATGTATGATTTTAAAGTTTGTTTTGTTTTGTTTCTCTTTATTATCACCAGTTTTCTTTTTATTTTCATTATCAAAGGCACCATTATCATTACCACTGACTGAGGCAGTAAAAGTAGTAGTGGCAGTAATATTAGTAGCACCAGTAGGAATAATAATAATGATAGTAAGAGTAGTAATAGAAAAAAATCACAATAGTTGTAGTGACACAAACAGTTATAACAATGCCAGTAGGACTAATGCAAACATTAATAACTTAGTGAACTTCATATCCTTCTATTAATACCATCATTACCCTCATACCATCTAATGGACATCCAATTTTACTAATATATTAATTTCCTTATACATTACATTCGCATAAGTGTATCTTTTCATTGATATCCTAATTATCCTCGAATTATCTTATTAATATCCTGAATGTTTTAGTATGTTCTTAATATCCAAATTCCCTAAAAGAACTTTATTAATGTTCTAATTACCGTTATATCGTTTCATTAACACCCTAATAATCCTTTATAAGATTGATTTCAATATCCAAGCTATCTTCGTCACAGTAGTATCCTAGATATCCGCACATCACCTGAAAAAAGTATCTCAATCATTTTCATATCGTCATCATGAATATCTTCATTATTCAGATTAAGATTATCCTCATACCACAGAAACATATTACTTTTTTTAATGTAGATCCACTTTGCGCTAAGCTGATTATTTCCACATTACAGAAATATCTTCACCATCATAATAAAAAACCCATCTTGGTATTATCCAAATTATCCCTTATATCTTCATTTCCCAAATAATAAACGCCTTTGCATTATTCTAATTATCCCCATATCACAGAAATACCTTAATTATCCCAAATAAAAAAAACCTTTGTGTTATCCAAATTATCCGCCATATCACAGAAATTTCTTAATCATTCCTAATAATAACCAGCCTTTGTATTATTCAAAATCATCCCCATTTTGTATTATCCAAAATTATCCTCATTTTGTATTATCCAAAATTATCCTCATTTTGTATTATCCAAAATTATCCCCATATCACAGAAATATCTTAATTTTCCCTAATACAAATCCAAGAGATGGAAGTGAAAGAAGGAAGCCAGAGAAACCACTCGAGACTCAAGGTCACTCGGTGAATAAAAAAAAAGAAAAGAAAAAAAACTTGATTGTAGAGGCGAAACCTGCTAAACTTGCCCTCAAGTCGTCCTCAAGTGTTACCAAGCAGTTGGAACGTGTCAGAGATTCCCTTTTTTCTTTTATTTTTCGCATTTCTCTTTAAAAAAGGTGGAAATCCATCATGTTAGATCTTCAGGTTTTGATTTTGATGCGGGTTTCTAGATAAATGTTTTCGGGATGCATTTATCTCTATTAATTGTGTCTATTTATTGTTAGCTAATGTCTGTTCGCCTTATAAGTCCGTTTTCTTTGTATAACTCGAATAACTTGCTAGACATATTATCCGGCTAAATATAGACGTACTCTATTCTCGCATACCGACAGCACATTACAGTACCACGCCCTCAGATTGAATAATATCCACCAGGCAATACATATCTATTTATATCACGAGTGGCCGTCACTCACGCCCACAAAACGCAACAGAAAAACATTGCACATCACCACAGAATGCAACCAGTCTTTGCAAATTGCACCGACTCATGAACGGTGTAAGCTGTAGTGTATAAAGCTAGACAGAGGTTTGGACAGAGATGGGGTGTCCTTGTGCTGGAAGGTGAGCCTGAGGTTTTTAACTGTATATTTCCCTCCCTAAGTGTGTGCAGCGTTCGTGTGCGTGTGTACGTGTGTGATTGCATGCATGCTTGTGTGTGGAGTGTCTAGCTCTCTCAATCTGGCTCTGTCTTTGTTCCTGTTTGCCTGTCTTTCTGCCTCTCTGTCTGTCTGTTTTTCTGCTTCTCTCTCTCTCTCTTTCTCTCTCTCTCTCTCTCTCACACACACACGCGCGCGCGCGCGATCGCGATCGCGATCGCACATTTTCTCATTCTTTTTTTCTCAAATGCACGTACACACATTCCTTCCCTCTCCACTAAACATCGCCAGCAGTGAACAGCTCACTACTTACCACAGCGTTCAAATCTTTTGAGATGTGGAAACTGGGCTTCACTACGATGATGACAGGCAGTCA
>NC_091554.1:13506893-13519393 GCF_042767895.1 Penaeus vannamei
GTATCATCTTCCATCACCTAATACAATCTAACCAATATCCTCCATCTTCTAATAACAATAATAATCTATTAACTAATATTCATCAATATTCTGCAGCTGCGTTCTTGTTCCCCTACATCCTCATCCTCCATCATCTATTCTATTATTCTCCTCCATCTAACATCATCTAAAATATATTCTCCAGCATCTAATATCATTTATTATATTCTCCATTATCTAATATCATGTAATATATCCTCCATCATGTAATATATTCTTCTCCATCATCCAATACCATCCAATTTATCCTCCATCCTTTAACAACACCTAATTTATCCTCCATCCTCTAATAACACCTAATTTATCCTCCATCCTCTAATAACACCTAATTTATCCTCTATCCTCCAATAACACCCAATTTGTCCTCCATCCTCTAATAACACCTAATCCATCCTCTATCCTCCAATAACACCCAATTTGTCCTCCATCCTCTAATAACACCTAATCCATCCTCTATCCTCCAATAACACCCAATTTGTCCTCCATCCTCTAATAACACCTAATCCATCCTCTATCCTCCAATAACACCCAATTTGTCCTCCATCATCTGTCCCTCATCCTCTAATAACACGAATCAACATCCTGCAGCTGCGTTCCTGTTCCCGTACATCATCCTCCTGGTCCTGATCGGGAAGCCCATGTACCTGATGGAGACGGCGCTCGGCCAGTACTCGCAGCTCGGGCCCATGAACGTGTGGCGGTGCGCCCCCGTCATGCAAGGTAAGGCTGGGCTGAGGGGTGGGGGTAATGATAATGAAATGATGATAATAATGATAATATTGATGATTATAATGTGATAATAATGATGATGATAAGAAATAAGCAAAATTAATGTTTCATAAAAAGTAAAAGATAAGGAGAGCTTTTAAAATCTGTTTATAGACAAAAGTGTAACATGACAATTAATCCACACAACATTTCCTTTCATTTCCCACAGGTGTCGGCGTCGCTATGGTCATCCTGTCCCTCATCACAGCCATCTACTACAACCAGCTCATGGCCTACACCCTCTTCTACATGTTCGACTGTTGGGCCGCAGATGTAGGTTTCCTTTAAGGGCCAAGGTCGGGTGCCGGGTTGTGCGTGGAGTGAGGGGGGGAAATATGTTTAGGGAATTTTGTTTAGTATTTGTAAAAGTTGATTTCTTTTCGTTGATTTTTGTTGTTCTGTTTTTTATCTGGTTATCTTTTTTTTTTTTTTTTTAGCTGGAGTTATTTTTTCTTTATTTAGAGTATTTTTTCTATGGATTTTTTTTTTTTTTGCCTGGAAGTATTGTTTTTTTTTTATTATTTTCTACTTGAAGTTTGTTTTTTTCATATACGCATATAAGAGAGATAATTGTTCTTAGTAGTATGTGAACTGAAGTAAGGATTTATCGGGTATTCAGGCGAATTAGAGAGAACAAGAACAATGAAGACACAAGAAAAGGGAAAGTTCGCAGTGAAATGTGGTTCTTCAATTGTATAAGAGTTCACAAACTCTATAGCTTGAGTTAGAAAAAAGATTCACTTGAAGAATACGTTTGTCTTTGAATGTAGTCAAGATCTTTTGTAGCTTTAATTCCCCCCACATTTGGAAGAAGAAAAGTCTTTGATTTTTTCGAAGTCAAAGATGAGAATCCACTTTTACTTCCAGTTAGTTTTTATTTTTATTTTTTTCTGAACTTTCCATTGTCAACTTATACACACGAACTCTTTCCGCCATCGCATCCTTAGACATATATTACAACCGCCGTCTCCGTTTGCCCTCAGGTGCCGTGGGCGACCTGCGACCCCGAGTGGGCGGACGATAACTGCTTCGCTGTGGGCGGCATCTACCCGTGCGCGCGCTACAACCTCACTGGGCCCACAGACACCATCAACTGCACGCTCAAGAACGAGTCGTCGGCCGTGCAGTTCTGGGAGTGAGTCGAGCTGGAGCTTTCTGGAACAGCCTTGTGCATGTGGAGTAAAAACACACACACAAAAGTATATATATATATATATATATATATATATATATATATATATATATATATATATATATATATATATATATATATATATATATATATATATATATAATATGTATGATATATACGATATATATATATATATATATATATATATATATATATATATATATATATATATATAAATATAATATGTATGATATATACGATAGATACATATATATATAAATATATATATATATATATATATATATATATATATATATATATATATATATATATATATATATATATATATATATATTGCTTGTATATATTTATATATGTGTGAGTGCGTTATTGTAAAATTGGGGACTTCCTGCATGTTGCCTGTGGTTTGGTAATACACGCTTTGTAACAGCAAAGTAGATCATATATTCCTGCATATCGTTTACACCGAGAGCACTACATGGGTGGGCCATGAGATCAAGTTATCCAGTCCCTCAAGCATATTTTGTTACAATAACCGATGCAAACAAAAACCGAGTATGAAGCGAACACAGAACATCTAATCACCAAAGCGAAAGCAAAACCAAGGATAACCTTGCTCTTATTACCCACAGGTATTTTGGTCATCAAGCATTACTATAAACATTTTAATTTTTTTGAGTAAGTCACGGTTGCGATTACTCACCCTCCGCGGTTCCTTCTCGCAGGAGAGGAGTCCTGAACATCGACAAGTCGGGAATGAAGGAGTTCGGCCAGATCGGAGACATCCAGGTGAAGCTGACCTTGTACCTGCTCCTGTCGTGGGTCATCGTGTTCCTGTGCCTCATGAAGGGCATCAAGTCCTCCGGCAAGGTCGTCTACTTCACCGCCACCTTCCCTTACATCATCCTTATCGCTCTGCTCGTCGTCGGCGTCATGCTCGAGGGCGCGACCAAGGTAGGCAGGGAGAGAGAGAGAGAGAGAGAGAGAGAGAGAGAGAGAGAGAGAGAGAGAGAGAGAGAGAGAGAGAGAGAGAGAGAGAGAGAGAGAGAGAGAGAGAGAGAGAGAGAGAGAAAGAAAGAGAGAGAGAGAGAGAGAGAGAGAGAGAGAGAGAGAGAGAGAAAGTGTATTTGTGTATATGTGTATAAAATATGTATATATGTATATCCACTGTATAAACTAACACTACTTCATTATCTACGAGAACGACTCCCTCCGTTCCCTCCCGTTGCCTCCTCCTCACTCACACCCTCCTCTTCTTCCTCGTCCTCAGGGCCTGACGTTCCTCTTCGTGCCCAAGTGGGAGAAGATCCTAGACGTGCACGTGTGGCGAAAGGCGGCCGAGCAGATGTTCTTCTCCCTGTCCGTGTCATGGGGAGGACTCATCATGTTCGGATCCTACAACAAATTCCGCAATAAGGTACGAAGTCGAAGCCAACGCCGATTTGGGGTTCCTTTGTTCGCGGGGTTGAGTCTGCGATGGTCATGGCGGTGACTATTTTTTTTTACTTATTTTATCTTGATTTTTTGGGGTTTGTATGTTTGTTTATTTATTTATTGTTTACCATTCACTTATTTATTGTTTATCATTCACTTAGTTATTGTTTATCATTCCCTTTTTTATTGTTTATCATTCCCTTATTTATTGTTTATCATTCCCTTATTTATTGTTTATCATTCAATTATTTATTGTTTATCATTCACTCATTTAATGGTTATTATCTATTGATTTATGTATTTATTTATTCATCGTTTTAATTAATATTAATATATTTACTGTCTAAGTTTATTATTCATATATTTAGTTTTCCTCATTTACTTATTGCTTATAATTAGTTTAGTAATTATTCATTATTCACTTAGTTGTGCATTTATTCATTCATTTATTTATTACTCAAGATTTTTTTTCTTGGACGCTTTTAAAGTGCGTCCTTCTCGACGGGATTAATTCGAGATGTTCAGATGCTGATTCATCCATCTATCTTTCCTTATTCCACTCCTAAGGATCAGCGATTCATCCCCTTACTATCAATCTAGGTTACGTCTTACTCCTTGAATTCCTATTCCCATTCCTAGTTCACGTCGAAGGCTTCATCGTGTCACAGCTGACCCTTAGTATTCCCATTCCCATTCCCATTCCAGGTGCACATCGACGACTCCATCGTGTCATACATCCCCTTAGTATTCCCATTCCCATTCCAGGTGCACATCGACGCCTCCATCGCGCCATAGCTTCCCCTTACTATTCCCATTCCCATTCCAGGTGCACATCGACGCCTCCATCGCGCCATAGCTTCCCCTTACTATTCCCATTCCCATTCCAGGTGGACATCGACGCCTCCATCACGTCACAGCTGACCCTTGATATTCCAATTCCCATTCCAGGTGCACATCGACGCCTCCATCGTGCCATAGCTTCCCCTTACTATTCCCATTCCCATTCCAGGTGCACATCGACGCCTTCATCGTGTCTTCGCTGGACTTCGTGACCTCGCTCATCGCCGCCACCGCCATCTTCTCCGTCCTGGGAGCGATGGCGCATGACCTCGGGGTCGACATCGAGGACGTGGCTGCCAGCGGTACGGTCGGGTTGCCAGGCGGTTGCTTGGGTTGATGGGATGGGATTGTGATGATGGTGATAATGATAATGAGGGCAATGATGATGATGGTGATGATGATAGTAATAGCAATGATAATGATGATGATAGCGACAGTCATGATAATAAGGGCGATGATGATAACAATGATAATGATGGTGATGGGGATGGTGATAATGATAGCTATAATAAGGAAGGCGAGGGTGATGGTAATGATAATAGCAATGATAATGATGATGGCGATGGTGATAATAGCAATGAAAGTTATGTCGATGATGATGATAGCCATAAGAATAAAAGCAATAACTGATATTTATCGTCAGTAACCAATTATAATGGCGGTAAGAACAAGCAAACCTGACAAACTAACTGCAGTTCTAGAGCTGTCATTGCAAGTAGGTTCGTGAAGCTGATTTTTCTTTTATTTGGTCAAGATAACTATCTTTATGGCGCAATACTCGTTATAGGCTGAATTGCAATGGTATATATATTTTTCTCGTTTTGCATATATTTCCTTAAATATTCTCTTAGACGAAGAAGCAATTTACAATTTGCCACAAATGTCTTGTGCGATATTGTATCACTATAAGGGTTTCCTAGTCGCTGAGGCAACAGCAGGTTGCAAACCAGCTCACAGATTAAGTCCCTTACCAAGTCGCACATCAGGTCACACCAGATTGCAAGCCAGGTCACATACTGTGTCACGCACTAGGTAAAGCATAAGATCACAAACTAGGTCACGCACTTTAGATCACACAAGGTCGCACGCAGCAGGTGGACTAAGCCCCGCCCCCATTGCAGGTCCCGGCCTCACCTTCATCGCGTACCCGGAGGCCATCTCGCGCACGCTCCCCTTCCCGCAGCTGTGGGCGTCGCTCTTCTTCTTCATGCTGTTCACGCTCGGCCTGGACTCCGAGGTAAGGCCGGCTGGGCTTTTTGGTGTGTGGAGTAGGTGGAGTAAGCGGTCTAAGCTGTCGTGGTGGTGTGGATTTTCTTTGTTGTTTGATGCGTGTTTGAGAATCTTGGTGGTTACTTTTGAGAATCTTGTTTGATTTTCTTTTCTTTTTTTTGTTCTTATTTTATTGTTTTTATTCCCTTTCCCCCTTTTTATCACAGTGTCTGAAATCCTAATGATTCTTGCAGATTCATTTTTGATTTTAACTTTATTCTCTTTTCCAAAGTTTTACGTAGCATCTAAAGCCTTGGCACTCTTATATAATCACGATTCATTTACCCACTTTTCTTTTCTCTCCAATTTTCACTTCTTCCTTCTCGACACTGTGCAGTATCGAAGACACTAGTATACCCTTAAAAAACGTTATTAATCCCTGCCTCTCCTCTTAGTTTGCGCTCTTGGAAACGGTGCTGACGGCCTTGTACGACACCTTCCCGAGCACACGCAACCAGAAGTTCAAGCTGACCGCCCTGCTCTGCGTGTCGTGTTTCCTGATGGGCATCCCCATGTGCGCCACCGTGAGTATACCCGCGTTCGATCCCACTCTCGCTGGCAGAACGTTCCAGCTTATGACTCGCTCCTGAGCTCGTGGTTTTGTGAGAACGTCATTTTCTTTGGAGTGTAATGATTTCTGGAATATGAAGAGTAATAATTTAGAGTAGTGGTAGTTAAATGACACTCGCTGAGATTGGCTGAGTTTATCACTATCACACGAGGATAATAACGCAACGAAACATGAAAAAATAATCTGATATGAATAACAAGGACAAAAACTAACACCTCGACCCCTTCTGCGCCTTCGGCAGATGGGCCAGTACATCTTCTACCTGGTGGACAGCTTCGGGGGCGGCGTGGGCGTGCTGCTGATCGCCATTTTTGAGCTGGTAGGCCTACACTGGGTGTACGGCGTGCGCAGGTTCAGCGAAGACCTCAAATTCATGCTGGGATACAATCCGTCCATGTTCTGGAAGGTCTGCTGGGTGTTCATCGCGCCCGTCACGCTTATTGTGAGTATCACGGTGGGCGGGGGGGGGGGGGGGGTAGGGGCGGGGGTGTAGGGAGGGAGGGGATGGGAGTATGCCTGGGGAAAAGAGATGGTTTGTTGCTGGAGATATATGCACTCTCGAAGCACTCACACACACACGCACGCATACACATGCTCATACACACACGCACGCACACACACACAACACATACAGATACGCACAGACACACACAATGAAATATAGAGAGTCAGAATAAGAGAAAGAGGTGGATAAATAGATAGATACATTAATATATATATATATATATATATATATATATATATATATATATATATATATATATATATATATATGTGTGTGTGTGTGTGTGTGTGTGTGTGTGTGTGTGTGTGTGTGTGTGTGTGTGTGTGTGTGTAAGAGAGAGAGAGAGAGAGAGAGAGAGAGAGAGAGAGAGAGCGAGCGAGCGGGAGAGAGAGAGAGAGAGAGAGAGAGAGAGAGAGAGAGAGAGAGAGAGAGAGAGAGGTACAGACCGGGATAAAAAGAGACAAACAGGCCTTGATCGAAAGACATGACCACCGCCCCTCCATCCATTCCTAACCGAGCCCCGCCTGACCCTCTCCGCAGCTCATGTTCATCTACTCGGCGGTCACGTGGACCAACCCGAAGTACGGCGACGTCGAGTACCCCGACTGGGCGATCGGCATCGGCTGGTTCCTCGCCGCCGTGTCCGTGGCCATGATCCCGCTCGTCTTCGTCCTCGTCCTGCTGAAGAAGCTCTTCACTGGGGTGAGTTTTAGGCGAGCTGGGCAGCGCTCGCGTGCGCAGCTGGGGTTGCGGGTGGCGGGAATGAGTTATCTTTGTGGCAATAATGATAATGGTAGCTATGGTAATGATGGTGTTAGTTGTAATAATTGTTATAACGATACTTGTATAATAACGATACTTGTATAATAATTGTTATAACGATACTTGTATAATAATTGTTATAACGATACGTATAATAATTGGTATAACGCTGCTTGTATAATAATTGTTATAACGATGCTAGTAGTTATAAAAATGATGAAGGTGCTGATGATGTTAGTAATGATGATGGTGGTGCTGATGATGGTGATATCACGACGACGATGATGTTTATAATGATGATTGCTGCTTTAGCAATAGCAATAAGATATTGATAGTGTATCAACTAACGCAAACGCCGCCCCTCTCCTCCAGGACATCCGGCGAGTGTTCTCCCCCGCCAGCAACTGGGGCCCCGGCGACCCCGAAGCCCGCCAGGAGCTGCTGGCCCTCAAGCACGGCCTCAACATGAGCGAGACCAAGTTCGGCATCGACAACCCTGCGATGGATCCACGATACTATCCTCAGTAATTCTGGGAAATGATGTCAGAAGAAAATAGATAATAGTCACTTTTTACAAATTATTTGATACTAGATTTTTTTTTTTACAATTTCGACTTTTGTGTGAGGTGTAGGCTTGGTTGAATGAAGGCTCAACCTAGATTTATTAAAGGGTTTTAGCATTATAACCGTGAAAAAAGTATTATGTTATGAATGAATCGTTAAGATTTTGCACCTGGGAGATATCCTATCGTTGGAAGCAGACAGGAATATCTGCTATCAACACTAATCAAACTCTTTAACGCTTATTCAATCTACTTTTGTTTAATGTCATTTTCTGACGCGTTCTGTTCCGAACTGTCTCACTATAGGTTATAATAAACACATCACACCTCTAGAACCTCACGTTACTTATATCATACTTATTTTCCCGCTGCGGTCAGACGCCAAACACATTCTCTCACACTCACGCCTTCCCTTGCTCTCTCCCCGACGCTCGTCTTCGTTCGTGAAACCTTGTCTTCTTCACGCATTCCCCGATAAGCTCAAGTCGTGTCAGGTCTTCCGTCCTTTTATTGTAAGTTTAAGTGAAACTATCAATACAAGGTCTATAACGATTGGAAATATATCCTCTTTAATTCCCGGAAATTTGTTTTTTTATGTTAAACAGTGGTATGTACTGTTTTTAGTATTAGAAAAACACAGTATTTTGATAAATTGTAGCCTTATGTTGCATACGATTTTTTCATAAAAGAATATCGTTAACAATATATATATATATATATGTATATATATATATATATATATATATATATATATATATATATATATATATATATATATATATATACATATGTATGTATGTATATGTAAGGTTCACAGTATTATAATACTGAATATTATCCTCCGTCCACTGCTGTAGCTAAGATGTAATTTTTAGGTTTGACATAACAAGGTGAAGATCAACGCATTTCCAAGGATTAAACTATCGCAGAACAGATTATCATCTTACTCTACAAATCTGACGTGAGATCTGTACACTTCTTTGCCTCTATTAATGGTCCGTTTTATCCAAAGAACATAAAGGGAAATCATTTTAAAAGTGTGTTAATCATTCTGTAATTTCTGTCATAATAACCTTATCACTTTCAGGGAAGGAAGAATGACAGAAATTTGACTTTAAACTGAAATTCACTTTTTTATATGATTACAAGATCTGGATTTGATGTTTGCCTTTGAGCATGAAAAACATTAGCATGTAGCGATACCTATGTGAACAGTATCAAAATATTGCTCTGTATATAAAAATAGTTTTAAGAATATATTTTTAAATATGTCATGATATTACTTTTCATAAGTGATAAATATTTGTATATGGTCACAGTCTATACATCTAAGGTATCTTAGATTTTAGAATTAGATCTCTTTTATAGGATTTGATATTACGCGTTTGTTATCTGTAGTCGTATTACTGATTTTTGATATGGAAATTTTCTGCAAAATCGATTCATACCTATTCGTAATGAACACTGAT
This sequence comes from Penaeus vannamei, assembly GCF_042767895.1. Classification (NCBI taxonomy): domain Eukaryota; kingdom Metazoa; phylum Arthropoda; class Malacostraca; order Decapoda; family Penaeidae; genus Penaeus; species Penaeus vannamei. The sequence continues at coordinate 13,516,267 of NC_091554.1, forward strand.
GTTAAATTAGAAAAGAAAAGTGCAGTGGATCTGCGCTGCACGATTTTATATATATATATATATATATATATATATATATATATATATATATATATATATATATATATATATATATATGTGTGTGTGTGTGTGTGTGTGTGTGTGTGTGTGTGTGTGTGTGTGTGTGTGTGTGTATATATATATATATATATATATATATATATATATATATATATATATATATATATATATATATATATATATATATGGACAGAAAAACTGGAGATTCTGTTAATAAGCTTCTTTTTCTGATGTTATTATTAGTAAGAAAATTGAATTCTTTACACAATTAATTTCATCTTTGGGAATATTGGCCTTGTGCATTGCACCTAACAGTCATTGATGATATTGAACAGGACATTAATGCAAAATCAATTAGCAATCTACTCTAATTTGTGCCTATAGTCACAAATCTTATTTTTCGGATTATTTTTTAACAAGAACTGAACTCTCTCTCTCTCTCTCCTTTTTTCTTCATTAAAAAATACTTTGCCGTAAGAACTCTTGCCAATAATCACCAAACCTTTAAATAAGATTTTATTATCAATCATTTAGTTATTTAAGCACCTTTGACTAAAATAGCATAAAATTAATCATTGACTGTAACGTTAAAAAAAAAATAATAATACGTTTGTTACCCCTTGGCAAGAAAGCGTTCGATATGCTCACATATAAATATTTTTATTCAGCCATGTAATCTTTTCAGACACCAATCACTCAGCTTTAAATCAGTTTCCAGTAAGATATTCTGAGAGAAATACATTTATTGACATGTTTGTACTATTTTCGTTTGTATTCTCTTAAAGACCGTCGACACAGGAACAAGGTTCTGGTGATGCCTTTCTTTCTATGGAAGACAAAAGATTTTTTTGTCTCATATATGGATAACTGGATATATATATATATATATATATATATATATATATATATATATATATATATATATATATATATATATATATATATATATATATATATATATATATATATATATATATATATATATATTCGTCTCAGATAAAACAGTTTCTTGAATAATAAATCCTTTCTGGATGACCATTTGCTTTTAGTGATAATGGTAACGGTAATACTTTTGTTTACAATATCATTAATGTTTTCGTTAACATTATCATTATATCCACTTCATAACAATTTTCGCAGTTGTACTTAAAGTGCAGGGAAACTTCTCCACAGTCCTTGCGAAAGAAAACGAAGCATTCCCTGTTTAACCTGACGAAGGATTTACTACATATCCTCCTGAAGCTCCGAACGCAATGGTTCTGTACCAGTGACAAAATAGTCAGTTGTATTTAGGTTTAATATTACTCACAGGAAGGCTATTTGTAATATATATCTGTAAATTGTATAAGTGATATAGTATCTTATTTTATTACCAAACATGAATACAACACGCCATTGTCTTTCATTTTCCTTGCCGGTAATAATGAACATAAGTGAGACTGGAAAATGGTACTTAATTTACTCTCACTCTCTTTTCAGTAGCAGAGCCTATACATATACATGTATACATACATAAACACACGTTCACGCTCATAAATACACACATATATGTATGAATACAAACACAAGCTCATTAGCGTGTACACAAACATAAAATGAAACAGTGCCACAGCATACTCTCCGAGGGGCATTTCACTTCGGATATCCTTTACACCGTATCTGGAAACCCGAAAAAACGGAAATCCTTAAAGAATTTTTTAGGAAATCAGGAAATCCGGAAATCCCAAGAATTCTACAATCTCGCAAATGATCCATTCGCAGCCTTCTCTTGCAAAATCTTGGTAATAGTGCCAAAGATATTTGTCAAAGTCGGCAAAAAAAGTGTCACAGACTTTGACAATCGCCTGAGCAGTTGAAGGGCAGAGTGCTAATGTTGAGGCCGTTGCGCAGATTTTCTTTAGTTACCATGGAATTTGATTGAAAATACAATCAATTGATTTAATAATAGCACAAATAATTTATGTCAGATTTAGACGCTTTTTACATAAAACGTACGGCCTTAAAACGATGTTATTTTAAATCAATGTTCATGTTCAAACCTTTTTAAAAAATGGACAAGTGGATTTATTAGAAATTGCTGATACAGTTTCGTAAATATATGTTTTGTGACCCTTTGTACCAAATTTGGGTACACAGAGACTTTTTAGTACTTACCAGTACTGCGGAATCCCTATTTGAGAAATCTGGCTTTTATCAAAATGAAGCAAAAAAGCCAGAGAAACGATTACGCATCAGTCAGACAGTAATGCTTAAACGCGCTTTTGGTAAAGCATTATTTCAATAACAGCAGCACAGGATGAATGTAGCTGCAAGGTCAAGTGAGTTGATTTTAACCCTTCAATGTCCATTCCCGTAATTTTTCCGACAGGATTGCTCGTTGTAAAATGTTTAGATTTCCAAGTAATTTTTGGATATTTCTGGAAGTGAGTTGGATTAAACAATACTCAAATCATGACGAAAACGGAATATTGAGATTTTTTTGTTCGAAGGGTTAGATAAATCAGCAATGTGTTATGGTAAAGTAGCGCATGGAAACTTTAAGGTATCAGCTGATAAAAGCTTAGTATTTGAAACATTTACAATGATCTAATGGTTTTTAAACGCTTTTGAAAACTTTGAAAATCCCTCGAAATCCAGTAATCTGCCTGGAAATCCGGAAATCAAGCAAAACAGTTTTGGTATTTCGGAAATTCTGGAAATCTCGTACGGTATTTTGGGCAGTGAAATGCCCATCGTTATTTTCATTCCGCCTATACTGCAACCGTTTCATTTTATTTTTATTTTTTTCTGTATTTATGCCCTGTATGTATATATGTATGTAGAATAAGTTGCAGAGGGAATGTCTTTACCTTGGCTATTTCCTGTTTCACGTCTCAGCAGCTGGTGACAGAAAAGCTACAGTAGAAAAACATTTCACATTTCTGTAAATAAAGCTGTTTGGTTGCTTTAAAGATATCATTTTACATTTTTCCGGCCTTACGTTTCATTTAATTTTCCTTTCATAATTCTGACTCGACGTGAATGGATCAGCTGCGTTTTAATTTTGCGGGCATTCACTACATACAAA
>NC_091554.1:13524393-13531893 GCF_042767895.1 Penaeus vannamei
TCTCTCTCTGCCCCTCTCTCTCTCTGCCCCTCTCTGTCTCTGCTTTTCTCCCTCTCTCCCTCCCTCCCTCTCTCTCTCGGGAGACGTTGCAAGGAACCACTGACCTATGGTGATGGGAGCCTCGGCGTTGATGTAGATATATCTCGCCTCCGCCTCAGCCTCCGCCACAGCCTCCTTCATATCCATCGCCGTCGCCGCCGTCGTCAGCGCCACCGTCAGCACAACAAACGTCCTTAGGAATGTGTCAGGTCAGTAATTGCTTGCACTTGGGACACATTGAACAGCATTGCTGATTCTTATTCTACTTGGGAGCAAAATAATTTCTCTCTTTGACCTCTCCTTTTTAGTGTCTTTTGAGGTCGAAACATTTATCGATAGGCTTAGTCTGTTAACTAATCACCCTTTCATTATTGGTCATCGAGCCTCTAGTGTAATAGTGATTCCAATGTGTTTTTCTTATCAAGTTTCAGAAGCCCGGAGTCCTATCACTCGAGAAGTGTTGGATCAGATTGATAGCTATCATTATAATTATCATTATCATTATGGTTATTATCATTATTATTATTATTGTTATAATTGCTACTATTACTATTACTGTTATTATCGTTATTATTATTATCATTATCATTACCGTTATTATATTATTATTATTATTATTGTTATTATCATCATCATTATCATCATTGTTGTTATTCTGCCATTATTATTATTCCCATCATCACTGTTTATATTATTGTTATTATGATTATTATTATTATCATTATTACTGTTTATGTTATCATCGTCATTTTCATTATTAACATAATCATTATTATCATTATTACTATCATTATTATCATTATCTTTACCATTTTCATCATCATTATTATCATGATAATCGTTATTATCATTAGTATCACTATTATCATAATTTCATCGCTATCTTAAAGTTTCACATATACATAAACATGTTCGTTTTTCTAACTGAATTTCACACATGTCTACCTATTTATCAATTCTTTATTATTACGATTTTCTCTTAATTCGCCCTTTGGGAAAAGCTACTCACGGCCATAGGTACTCAATTACTCACCACATGACGCAGCAGGAGAGAGAACAGGCACACACGCACACGATCACAGGGATTCGGTTACAACAAGCAGGGAAATTCTGGTGGGAATTATATACTCTTTGCTCCGCCCACTCTAAGCCCCGCCCCCTTGTTACTTCTGTCTCTCCTTCTTATTCATCTTTTCCTCTTCTCTGTTTCATTCTTTATCTAGCGTTTTCGTTTATGTTCTTTTATCGTGCTTTGTTTTGTCCTCTATGTCTTGTTTATTATTATTATTATCATCATCATCATCATTATTATTATTATTATTATTGTTATTATTGATATTAATATCATTATTATTATTATTATCATTATTATCTATTCAGCTTCCAGAGCATCTTTTGGGCATTCGTTCTCTCCTTCTCTTAGCTCTTATTTTTTCCCTTTTTCCCTTGCCCCATTTTCTTTCCGTTTACTACTTCTCCTCCTCCTCCTCTTCATTTTCTTCTTCTAATTCCCTTCGCTGTTGTTTTATTTGTTTTTATTGTTGTTCTAATTCTTGCTCGTCCTCCTCCTCTCCCTCTTTTTATCATTTTCTTCTTCTTTTTTCATATTCTCTTATTCCTCATCTTTCTTTTTTCTCACTCTCTTGCACTACCACTTCCTCGTCCTCGTCATCTTCCTCGCCAACCTCCTCTTCCTCTTTTTAATTTTCACTATTTTCTTCGTCTTCCTTCTTCTTTTTCAGTTCTTTCGCTTTTCTCATCCTCGTGTACCACCTCCTCCTCTTCTTATTCTGATTCTCATGTTTTTCCTCCTCGTCCTCTTCCTTCTCTTCTCCTCTTCCTATGTTTCTCTTACATACTTTCTCTCCCTTCCTTCTTATGTTTTTCTTTCTCTTTCTCTTTTCTCATCCTCCTCAACCTCCTTTTCTTATTCTTATTCTCATATTTTTTCTCATTTTTGTCCTCTTCCTCGCCATTCTCCTCTTCCTCTTTTTCACTTTCATACTTATCTTCTCCTTCCTTACTATTCTCCTCTTCTTCCTCTTGGTCTTTTCCCATCTCCCTACACCACCTCCTCTTATCATTATTATTGTTATTCTCATTTTCCTCCTCCTCCTCACCTTCCTATTCCTCCTCCTCGCCTTCCTCCTCATTGCCCTCGTCCTCCTCTTCCTCCTACCCTCCTCGTCCTCCTCGCTCTCCTAATCTTCCTCCTCCTCCTCTCCCTTCTACCCTTCTCTTCCTCCTCCTCGCCCTCCAATTCATCCTCCTCCTCCTCCTCGCCCTCCAATTCCTCCTCCTCCTACCCTCATACTCCTCCTCCTCGCCTTCATCCTCATTGCCCTCCTCCTCCTCGCCCTCCTCTTTCTTCCTCCTACCCTCCTCGCCCTCTTCCTCTTCCTCCTCCTCGCTCTCCTAATCTTCCTCCTCCTCCTCCTCTCCCTTCTACCCTCCTCTTCCTCCTCCTCACCCTCCAATTCCTCCTCCTCCTCCTCGCCTTCCAATTCCTCCTCTTCCTACCCTCATACTCCTCCTCCTCGCCTTCCTCCTCATTGCCCTCCTCCTCCTCGCCCTCCTCTTCCTCTTCCTCCTACCCTCCTCGCCCTCTTCCTCCTCGTCCTCCTCGCTCTCCTCATCTTCCTCCTCCTCCTCTCCCTCCTACCCTCCTCTTCCTCATCCTCGCCCGCCAATTCCTCCTCCTCCTCCTCGCCCCCCTCATTACCCAGGACCGCTAATGACCAAGTTATCACGTGTGCCTTATCTTTTATCCTTCCCTTTGAGAACCGTTACCTCCTCCCTAACGACCCATGGCAAGCGAGACCCAGCCCAGGCCTGCGGCTGGACAATGTCCTGCTCTTTCCTCGCCCTTTCCACACGCACGTAAACACGAGGGAGAACTAAATAAAAGGGGAGAGAAAAGAAAAGAAAAAATAATGAAAAGTGGATGCAAGGCAAAACTAAGGAAAAGAAGAAAACAATAAAAGATGATGAAAAGTGGAATAATAACAAAAGAGATTTGAAATGATAATAGATACAACAATGCAGCCCCCCCCCCCCCCAAAAAAAAAAGGAAGGGGAATAAAATCATAATTTAAAAAAATCTTTCACCCAACGAAAATTTGAAGAAAAAATCACATGCACAAACACGAAAGCGAAGTAGAGTTAAGAGAAGAAAGAAAGAAAGATTCGAAAGAATGAAAGAAAATTGATGACTCCCTCACCCCTCAACGAAAAACAAAAAAAAAACAACAGTGGCAAAAAGTATTAATCTCTCTTTTTTATACACAAACTCCCTATCACCTTTGATAACTAATGTGGGGAAAACACCGAGGGAAAATACATGTCCATTGTTTAAGCCTTCTTTTGCGCGGCCCATGAAAGTGTGAATAAAAGAACGAGATTAATGGAATAACGAGAAAATGATTACCATCTGCTTCCTCTTTTTAAAGTCTAACATCGCGGATGGATGGATTGGTGGTTGGATGGATAGATGGATGGAGGGATGGATACATAGATAAATGAAGGGGGGAGGGAGAGAGGCATATATCGATGGATGAATGGATGGATGGATGGATACATACATAGGTGGATGGATGAATGGATGGATGGACGGAGGCTCTGGTCAGAAGTAAGATGTGAAGGTCACGGAAATGGCTAATTTCCGGTAAATGAATGGAGTCGAAAAAGAAGTATGAAGAGAGAGAGAGAGAGAGAGGAGACAAAGAGAGAGAGCGGGAAGAAGAAATAAAGACAGCGAAAAGAAAGAGAGTAAGAGGGAAGGAGAGAAAAAGAAACAGAGACGGGAAGGTATGTATGTATATATATATATATATATATATATATATATATATATATATATATATATATATATATATATATATATGATATGCATATATATATATATATATATATATATATATATATATATATATATATATATATATATATTACCGTAGATAAGGATATTGATGATAGTAGTTATTATGATCATATCATAACTGCCGTCACCGTTGTACTATCATTATTATTACCATTATCATCATAAATATCATTATTATTACTATCACTATTTCTATTATTACTATTATTGTTATTTTCATTATTATGATTATTATTACTACTAGTTTAATTATTATTGTTATCATTATTATCATTACTATCATTACCATTATTATTTTGATTACTATTAGTAATAGCAATTGATATTATCATTGTCATTATTAATATCATCATTCTTATAATTGTTATAATAATTATCATCATCATCGTCGTCATCATTATTATCATTATTATCATTATTCCTCTTATTGTTACTTTTATTATCTTTCTTACCATTTTTCTTCTTCTTACTCTTATCATTATTGTTAGTGTTTTTATCCTCATTATTACTATCATTATCATTATTATCAATGATATCATTATCATTAATATTAATATCAATAACATTATCATTGTTATTATTGTTACTATCATTATCATTGCTATCATTATTATCATAATTACTATTAATACCATTATTATTATCAATATTATTATCAATAACAATAATATTTTTATCATTATTTATGTCATCATTGTTATTATTATCATAATAATTGTTGTTACTATTATCATCATCATCATCATTGTTATCATTATTATCATAATCATTATTATTGTTATTGATGCTTTTATTATCTTTCTAATCATCTTTATCATTATGATTATTATCATCATTGTTGTTGTTTTTGGTATTATTGTCATTATTACTATTATCATTACTATCATTATTATTATTATTATATTTTTTCTTAGTATTATTATCATTATCACTAATATCATTATCATTACCATCGTTACTATTGTTATCATATTATATTATCATTGATATTATCATTATCATTATTATCAATATTACTATCACTATCATTATCATTGTAATTATTCTTATTATCATTATTTTTATCTTTATTATTATTATTATTATTATTACTATTATCATTATTACTATTATCATTATCATTATTATCATTATCGTTATTTTCATATCATTATGAGCATTATTATCATCGTCACTATTACCATTATTATTATTATCATTATTATTATTATTATTGCCATTATCATCGTTCTCACTATTATAATTACATCTTCATGGTTATTATTATTATTATCATCATCATGATTATCCATATTATCATTGTTATTATCATCAATATCACTATATTACTATTACTATCATTATCATTATCATTATCATTATCATCATAATTACTATCATCATCGCCATATTTTTAAGTGTTAGGTAAGTCTTATTATGATTATTGCTACTCTTCTTACTATCATTCTTATTATCATCATTATTGTTATTGTTATTATTAGTAACTTTATCATTATTCATCATCATCACTGTTATCATTATCATCATCATTATTATTATGATTATTAACACAATCATTTTTCTCATTATCATCATCATCCTTATCATTATTAATATTTTTATTATCCTTATCATAATGTCTTAATATCATTTAAATTTTTGTTATTGTTATCATTATTATCAGCATTGCAATCTTCATTGTCATTATTTCTAGTAGAAGTAGTAGCAGTATATTGTCACTGTTATTATCATTATCATTATTATTATCAATATTATTACTATTACCATTACCATTATCGTAATAATTTTTCTCATCTTCATAATTATTATTACTATAATTGTCATCATTATTACTAGCATTACAGTTATCGAGACTAATATTATCAACATAAAGATGATATCATAACCGTCACCGTCTGCATTAATACTGTTCCATTACGTTCATAATGATAATGATAATAATCATGAAGACTATCACTACTGTCACTGCTATTGTCATAATCTTCTGTGATTACTGTGGCTATCGTTACCTTTATGCACATTACCATCACATTACAATTATTAGTAAATCATCATTGTTATTTTAAACATTAGAGCCCTCTCATCTCCTTTGTCTTGCTCTCCGCGTGGATTTTTTCTCTCAACTTTGTCTTTGCAATTTTGCGTGTAAGTCTTGAGTTGAGTTGACAAGTGCATGACGGCAACTTTTTCCAATCAGCAGATCAAAAGACCAGAAGATTCGCCAATCATCCGAATAGTACTGATTGTATCGTGAGTAAAGGTGGGAGAAAAGGCTGTTGGGAGTGCTTCTGTTTTTGTTTTTGTTTTCTTCGCCTATTTGTTTTTTTATTGCATTTATTTGTGTATACAGTATTAATATCAGTATCTCTGCTAATGCTTTGCGGAACTTCAATTAACTCACGCCAATTATTTCCTTGCATAATTAGGCACGAAGGTAATTATTTACTAATGCAAACGTCAGTTTACATTTTCACGAACGGGTTTGAACCAAGACATTTTCCTGTGTTTATAAGGACTTCGTGTATATTGGATCTTTTTAGTTGTTTCAATTTTAAAAAGGGTGTCTTGGCTCCTTGTTGAATATATATATATATATATATATATATATATATATATATATATATATATATATATATATATATACATATATATATATATATATACATATATATATATATGTATATATATACATATATATATACTTATATATATGTATATATATATACATATATATATACATATATACATATATATATTATATATATACATATATATATACATATATATATATATATATATATATATATGTATGTATATATATATATATATATATATATATATATATATAGATACATACATACATATATACATATATATATATGTATATATATTTGTATATATATACATATATATATATATGTATATATATACACATATATATACATATATATATACATACGTATATATATATATATATATATATACATACATACATATATACATATATATATATATGTATATATATGTATATATACATATATATATGTATATATATATATATATGTATATATATACACATATATATACATACATATATATATATATATGTATATATATACATATATATATATATACATATATATATATATATATATATATATATATATATATATATATATATATATATATATATATATATATATATATATACATGTGTGTGTGTGTGTGTGTCTATATATATATATATATATATATATATATATATATATATATATATATATATACAGAGAGAGAGAGAGAGAGAGAGAGAGAGAGAGAGAGAGAGAGAGAGAGAGAGAGAGAGAGAGAGAGAGAGAGAGAGAGACATAGGTATGTCTATACACGTATACCACACTTTAAAAAGTATCTTTTTTTTTGTAGAATTCCCTTCTTTAAATTTCTCAAGATGAAAAAAAAAATATCTATCTATCTATCTATCTATCTATCTATCTATCTATCTATCTATCTATATATATATATATATATATATATATATATATATATATATATATATATATATATATAAGGTTGTTTGATTCAAA
>NC_091554.1:13539393-13559393 GCF_042767895.1 Penaeus vannamei
ATTAATTACTAGTAGGTTGTGGAGCGACTGTTATGAATATCTGACGTTATACATCTGTTATCATTGGAAGGGATCATTCGTGGATCATACTGCATGCAGTGATTACACAAAGGAGAAAAAGGGACACAAGTTTATCCCTTCACGGTGAAGAAAGATGAATAAAGAAACAGTATTCAATTACTTATTGCTACAGGTGTGGACTTAATAATTACGAAGTTGGTTAACCAACGACATGATTAATGATATCGATAAGAGAGGTGTCGTTAACACGTATTAGTCTTGGGTGGGACGCCTCCCAGACAGGCCTTGTCTCATTCAGGGAAATGTAAAATGAAGTCATTGTATATCACAGAGATAACAAGATCTTTTCTTATTACAAACTTTATAAATGTTACGCCATATATGAGCATTTAAACTAAAGTTAAGTAGCGTTAGGAAGTTCTAAAAGAAAATTATGGTCAAGGAATCGTTTGAATTTCCCGCTTCCGGGGATGATGAGATACGGCCGGACCGATGCATTCCTGCACGAAGAAGGATTGGCATTTAATGGAATTTTTATTTATCATTCAAAAGGTAAACATTTATAAGGAGTGTTAATAGATAATCAGTATTAGTGATTTGAGTTTGCCTTACGAAACACAAAGTTTATCGATTGTCCTTCACGTCAGATTCTCACAGTCTTAAAGTTTCAACGTTTACTGAAAAGACGGCTTGGCTTTGTGTTTTGTTTACCGGAGATGTGCTGAATCACAACAAAGACATGCGAGGATCAATACCCGAATAGAATCCCTGTTAGAACTGGCCGCCCGTGGCACCCGAGCAAGGGGAAGGTTGCAAGGTGCCCCGTGAAGGTCGCGTGAAGGTCCGTCTCGACGTCGAGCGAGCGAGTGAATCGGCAGACGACGGCCGGACGTCCCCCTGAGCGCACCTCTCTTCTCGTCTCTCAGACCCACAAAGCCCTTCGCTATGGCCTCCCCAAGGAAATTCTTCGTCGGTGGAAACTGGAAGATGAACGGCGATAAGGCCGCCATCGATGGAATCATCTCCTTCATGAAGACAGGGCCGCTGAGCCCCAACACTGGTGAGTGACATGAGAATTTATGGAAAATATGAGGGCGAAAATGTGTACGTGACGACAGGGCGAAGCCGGTGGTCGCTTGGAGACAGTTGTCATGGCTGAATATAACTTGCACAAGTATGTAATTGCCCAGAGATGAATAAATTACATTGCAGTAGAATACAGGGGTATTATAAACGGAGATCAGAGTGGGAGAAGCGCCGGCAAAAGGGTTATCTCGAACGACCTTGACAGGCCTTGCAGACATCACTCCCAACCCGCCCTGAATAACCAGGATTATGGGGAGGGGAGGGGCCGGTATCAAGTATCTGGCGGAAGGAATTGGCAAATGGCACACTACTATTAAATACGACGGTTTTCAGCCCAAAGTCCGTGTTGGTGAACATGTCACCTTGAGGATCATGAAGGTCACATTGCCGGGTACTTTTCCACGGGCGCTGAGGAAACATTGACATCCTGCCGTTTTTGGCCCTCGACGTGTCATATTAGACATTCATCCGGATTTGATAAGATCTCTAATCCTTGAAATGTCAAACAAAATGATAGATATTGCGAATTAAATTACTATTTTTCATCCTTACAAGTGGAATGTAATACAGGAACGAGTAATTCTAATTACAGATGAACCTGTCTCATCACATTTTTAACATGAATCCATGAATATTATATGTTAGAACTTGCGCAGTGATCAGCACTGTACATTTTCTATGTAACTCTGTAGAATATCTAATCAAACAATTGCCGTAACCTTTGTATGTTTTGCTAAAGCAAAGTTAAGCATGGGAACATTTTCATTTTATGAAAAATCCCAGGGAGGCATAGATTCTACCTTCCCAAGAACATATATATTAGGTAAAAGTTTGCAGTGAGACTGAACATGTCAGAGGCAGTCACTAATTCAAACGAACATACAAATGAATGAACCTCGTCATTTGTTACCAAGAGTGACACACCCTCCCGAGAGTCCCAAAACCAGGATATCATATGAAACCAAAAATGCAAGCTTAACCTTTCCTACCTTCTATTTATTTCTTAGAAAGGGTGGCAAGACCCCAGTACCCCCCCTTTATCAGCACTTGGTGCCAACTAGAGAAAACATGACATTTAGAACTGTAGCTGTGTGAGGGAGTTGTGGACTTGATGTGCAGCAAATATTTTTATCACTTTGCGGTAAATGTAAGGCTAAAGCAACTGTGCCTGTGTTGTTTATTACTTTATTTCAGTATTTGTTACTGAGAGCGACGCACCCTCCCAAATACTGACTAAAAAAAGTTTTTATGCAGGAAATCCAATGATTTCATTGATTTTTGGCAGTTTCTTCTACAAATGAATCGTTCAGGAGATTGAGTACTATTTCGACAATCTTGATTTGATAGTCCTGTTAGCAGGGGAGGGCATGAAGTATATCAGGGAAATTATGGCATAAAACAGGCTTAAATAAGAAGAATAAAGATAAAAAATGCATAAAACTAGCACCAAAAAACAACTTAAAATCAGCCAATGAAACTCTACGGATGTAAGCACCATCTTTAAAATTCTTCGGACTGACATGCCAGAAATAAAAAATTCTTCGGGAACCCAACCCACCTTTCTGCAAAACTCTACAGGAATTCACACATTTCAAACCCACCAAAAATGTATTGACCAATAAACCAACCTAATATATCAATATAAATTGCCATGACTAGGTGTGCCCTTCGGGCACTGCCCGAGCGGAGGGTTGATGGGGAGCTCCACCCCCAACACCCCCCAGGACACATTCTCTCCACCTCGGTATGTACGGCAAAATAGAGCTGTATTCTTTTTAATCAAATACCATTATATCTGCAACCGTCAAACTTTTGTTTGCTTTCTTCTACCGTCTGGATTGCTTCGATTTTATTTTATTTTTTTTTTTTATTTTTTTTTTTTTATTTTTTTTTTTTTGGCATTTAGAGCTCTTGGTGGGCCCACATATTAAACTGGGATTGCTGATGAAGTCTATTTTATCTTCTTTGTCACTGTATAGTCTTGAGAATAACCCAGAATGAACACTGGAAACGCAACATTTCTTACCGCCGTTCCGTCTCAAAATGAGCGGGCTGGCCAGGTGTCAACCTGGCAGCAGGTGAAAGGAAGTGTGAAATGCAGAATGTGCACGAATCTAAATAAGGCTATAAATGAATCTTAAAACACGTAAATGAAGTATAAGGACATTAATAAAGCAATTTAAGAGCATGAATGTGTAACATTATACACTGATAAGTAGCCAAATGTTGTTTTGACATGCGCATAGTAGTACTGGTACTACTTAGGGCATGCATTAAAGAGTTATGCAGTCAGTGTTATGTTTTTCTGCGCTAGGTAAATGAGCTGATCAACTTAGAATTTGTAAGGCAAGCACGCATTATATTTTCGTCATTTAACGGTGACTATAAGGCTGCTGCAACTTAAACTATGTTCTATCCCACTCTATTCTTTCTGCTCTATAAGATGGCGGTGTCCATTCATCTCTATCTATTTGTGTCAGTGTCTGCAACTACTTCCTCTATTTCTTATAACCATGTATATTTATCTCTGTGCATTGCTCTTGGTAACATTTACCCACATCTTAAACATAAACTTAGATAATGGCCATGTTACACCCATATGGTACAAGGTAACATAATTCTTTACAAGGTATTTGTTACCAAGAGTGAGGCACCCTCTAGAGACTGTCCCAAAGCCAGATTATCATGCGAACCTAAAAACTGAACCTAACCTTTCCTAACTTCTATTTATTCCTTAGACAAGGGGGCAAACCCTCCTGCATTCCCCATTTATTAGCACTTCATTCCAACTAACAGAAAACAGATATTAAAAATTGGCTGTGCAAGGGTGCTGTGGACTGTCTCTGAGTGGTGATATATGGATATTTTTGTCATTTTGTGGTAAATATGAAGCCGCTGCAGCTATGCCTTTTTTTTTACTATGTTTTGTTCTCTATAAGAGGGCAGTGTTCATTTTACGGTATCTGCGTGTCACTTTCAGTAACTTGTACCCCATTTTCCCACTTTCTTTATCATATGAAATGCAATAATTGGCACAAGATTATAATTTTTCACTTTCTTATGCGCTTTAAAATGCCTCCGATGAACAACCACCCCCAGCTCCCACCCCAGATTACCCTCTGGATCCCCTAACATTATTGGCTGGAGTAGGGAAGTCTCTGATGGGTCCACCATTAATAATCACAATATATCTACAGTACACACACATTTCTCTTAGGAAATGGTAAGTGAGACAGCCGTTGCTGTTCTCTCTCTCTTTCTCTCTCTCTCTCTCTCTCTCTCTCTCTCTCTCTCTCTCTCTCTCTCTCTCTCTCTCTCTCTCTCTCTCTCTCTCTCTCTCTCTCTCTCTCTCTCTCTCTCTTTCTCTCTTTCTCTCTTTCTCTCTTTCTCTCTTTCTCTCTTTCTCTCTTTCTCTCTCTCTCTCTTTCTCTCTCTCTCTCTCTTTCTCTCTCTTTTCCCCCCCCCCCTACCCCCATCAATCTTGGGGAATCAGGGGTTGAAGGGGGGGGGGGGACATACTCAGGAAAAACATAATTAAAATTAAAATCGTTGATAAACATGTAAACTTTTTGTTCACCTGCCACTACAAGATGCGCCGCGCCTGTGTCAGTGTTACCGAAATCTCAACGAAATTTCTTAAAGAGCACTGCACAAACGAAGCATACCCTCCTAGCCCCCTACTAGGGACAAGCTCCCACACCTACTTCCTCCAAAATATTTAGCTTACTTTAAAGAGAAGGAGGCTATGACTTGGCAGCAGCAAGCAGGAAATGGTGCAGCTACTTATTTGCCTTGGGGTGGACTTTAAAGGAAATCACCCTTGTGAAGTACCCAGCAAAATGCACTTTCCGGCAGCCAAATTGAGCGATGGTGGGTTTTCCTCCCTCCACTTCCCCTTGATGTTATTAGTATAGGCATCAGTTTTAGGATCAACAAAATTATGAGTGGTTCACTTTAAGGTGATTGAAGTCTGAACTTATGGTTCTCCTGAGTTGCACATAGCCTTTAATAATTGTAATTAGTGTCCGAGTCCCTTTTCTCAACGGGTACGATAAAAAGGTCTTTAGTTTCTTGGCGAAATCCAGCAAACACCCACTGTCCTTAAATCATGCGTCCTACATTGTGCTTTCTCTTTCCAAATTTACTCTCGTCAATTTTGATCGTCTTTCCTGGGCCCCCTGTCACTGCAATATTTTTCATGCACCAAGCGATAAACAATTCCCTACAGAAACTTGACCAATCGTTAATGGAAAAATCACTAAATTTTAATTCATTATTGATTTGTTCATTTGAAAATCCGTTTCATAGAAATAAATAACAAAACCGTGCTTCGCTGCCTGCAAGTGTCCCAAAATCTGGCCACAAGGCTTACTTAGCAGCCACTTGATGGGTGTTTGGCTTTTAGACTGGGTGCACATGAACACTATATATATATTATTTAATTTCCATTGTCTGTCATTTGATATGCTGTATCCAAATGGTAGGCTGTTTTCCTTAATGTGATAGTTATATCATCTCGATCATAGGAGTTAACCATTTGATACAATCTTAGAAGAGCTGCATGATTCCCTGAACAATAAGAAACATGAAATAGTCCTTACTTGTGATTGGCTTATTGATTTAAGTTTTTATTGGGTTTCTTGTGTAGATTTGTTGATTGTCCAGGGATCCTTTTTTCCCCTAGTCAGATAAATACACATTAGTTTAACCAAAAATATATTAGTCATTTGCTTAACAGTGAAGGTCAAAGGTCAAGAGCTTTGCCAAATAATTCTATATCAGATAACTTTAGAAATAAATTTGCACAGGAAATGGTTTATATGAAAAGTGTTAGATATTGTCAGCTTTGATTCCCTATACTGTTAACCCACTCACGCCAGGTACATTTTGTAGCCAAAATTTAAAAAATCCGGGCAGCTACAAAATCGGCGGGCGGAGCTTCCCCGGAGTCTGTCTGCCCGCCCGGCCGCGCGCCGCTTCTGCCTCGGAGCGCGGCTCCGAGACAGCATCGCACTGGCGGGCAGCCCGACACTGTTTATTTTTTCCCTGTGTCTCATATATGTGACACCCGGGACGAATGGGTTAATCATGAGTTTGATTACCATGTGTGAAAACTGCACTAGAAATTGCCTTAGATATAAGATTTTGTGTACTGTGTATCATGTGTATCTCCTCGTGTAAATTGTGACATTTTAGAATGCCTTTCTCCCGTAAAGTAAGTTTTACTCTATTTAGATTATGGATTGTATTAAAATCGTTGGTAATTATCTACAGTTGAAGTTACTGAATATTAAGAAAAAAATCTTCAGTCGTGGACGGCACTACTTAATGACAATGTGCCTGCATTACTGGCTGTGAGTCCATTTTTAACACCATATATGATGATTTAAAAATTTACAGTACCTTTTTAATTTGTTACAGAAAGACAATAGTGACAAGGAATATAGTAGTAGTGCTAAGAAGGGCTAAGGCCATACATATAGTGGATTTTGTGGGCATTTGTAAAAAAACACTGTAGTAGGTAAATAAAGCTATAATGAATAGTATGTTTATCATAATGTTGTAGTTTTCCAACAATCTAGTACACATTATACTTCACATGTGCTTAGTCATGAGAGTTGATTACTAAGTCTACCTGATCATGGGATTAGCCCATGCTTTGAATACTGTGGATTTTTTTTTCTATTACTATCGCTTTCATAATGTTAACATCACATATTTTATTATTAGCAGTTATAGTAATACAAGCAACCTCTTCCTGAAAATTCAAGTAGTTTTGGATATTTTATGTCAAGTAAGCCTAGGAATTGACCATATGGTGCTTCAGTGTTTGAGATGCCATCTGTATACAAGCAAAATTAAACATGCTTGCACTTTGTCTTGGTTTTCATAAATGGTTTCACTGTTGCTACGTTTCACAGTTCTAGCTTATAACTAGAACTACTATTTACATCATAATAGACCCTATGATGATGATCTAATGTAACGAAACAAAGGGAATTGCAGTGAATCTCATGACTATGACATTACACAATTAAAATTGTATATATGTAAACATGGCTCCTTTGGGTTTATTCATTTATTGTTGGTGCCATCTATAAAGGAATGTGATGTAATTGTATATCTCTTATATAACATTGTGGTAAAACTGAAACAAATAGCCCAGTTAATGTTTCCAAAAGCATCATGTTATAAATGTGATGTTATCTTAATTATATGCAGACTTGCATTGTTGTTGTCTGCACCTCAAAGGGACAAGACATATACATAAGTCAACTGAGACATTTATGTTAGGAGATTATAGATATGGAGTCTCAACTTAAGTACAGTCTTCCCCCTTGAGATTTTTAGTGGCTCTGTCCTGCTATTTTTGAGAAAATTGTTTGGGTGTTCCTGTTGATTATTTTTCTTTTATTACAATTATATAATAGCTGTATTTTTTTTTTTTTATTATTATTGTGCCAGCATGTTTATATTCTTGCTAAAGCAAATATTTCTCTTTATTACATTTAATTAATCAAAATTCAGTTTTCTTGTTAACTCAATGGAATTTCTATTGACAGAGGTTGTTGTGGGCTGCCCTCAGTGCTACCTGATGTACACCAGGGAACACATGCCAGCAAACATTGGTATTGCAGCCCAGAACTGCTACAAGGCAAGTTTGGGTTCTTGTATTCTTTATTTTGATATAGTGTGAGCAAAAGAAATTTTATTTTTTGCATTGTAACCTTTTAGCAGAGTAAAGATTTAAAACTTTTAGTGTGAGTCAGATAAAAGCAATCTCATATGCCGGTAGTGTACCATAACCCATTCATGCTGGATGATGTGATGTCACATCATGGCATACACATCCTATGCCACGTGTGTTGGGCTTGCTCCTAAGTTGTGTGCACTAAACAGTTGTCCACTGATTTGGCCATTATTACAGTGACTGAGAAGTTATAGCCCCTCAAAAGTATGCTTCGTCACCTCATTCACAGATATATTGTTTGTGCTGCAGCCACAATTGTAGTGTATGGAAATTATGTATGCTGTGACCCTGAAATGAAATGTATCCAATCTAGATGGTATATGTATATATACCATATATACATAGTTTTTTTTTTTTTTTTTTTTTTTTTTTTTTTTTACAATTTTGCAAGGAAAATAGTTTTTCACAATCAATGTCACTGTTTTCTTACAGGTAGCCAAAGGTGCCTTTACTGGGGAGATTTCTCCTGCCATGGTGAAGGACTGTGGGTGTGAGTGGGTGATCCTCGGCCACTCTGAACGCAGGAATGTCTTTGGTGAGCCAGATCAGCTCATCAGCGAGAAGGTCGGACATGCTCTTGAAGCTGGGCTGAAGGTAATATTATCACATCTTAAATGTTTCTGCTCAAGAAAACTGAGTCAATACTAGAATCTCCTAAAAGATGTGGATGGCATGTACATACATGTCTGGTAGGTGTGGACAAAGTAGTGTGCGACATCAAACACAGCCCTTCCCGTGCCATTGGCTTATCTGGCAGAGTTTGTTTTTCTCCAATAGTAGACATCATTTCTATGGTAAAACTTTTAGGCAGTAACACCTAGAGAGAAAGCAAATTTAAGAAATTTGGTATTCAAAAAAAAAAAAAAAAAAAAAAAAAAAAAAAAAAAAAAAAATCAAAATACAGGCTTTTAGGTGCCTAATGTTGCCCGCAAACTACCGAACGAGCAGCCACAAACAGGAAACTGTCAGTGCACACCAATAAACCTGCAATCATGTCCACTTGCCAAAATTTTTACCCGATGTCATTAGTTTAAGGGGGGCGTCACACCCGAGAACAAAGTTCGTCAGTTACGGTCGGATATTCATGATTTTTTAATGTGTTATACATAAATATAAAGTGTTAAACACCACCAAGTTTCATATCATTCGGCTGATAAATAATAAAGTTATTAACGAAAAACAAGTTTTTGAACAATCACAGCCTCTTAAAAATGGCATTTATCCATCGAACAAATTTGTTGAAAAAATTACCACCTATAATCTATAGGAATACCTAAAATTTGCAAAGACCAGAGTTTTAAATTTCGTCTTAGTTTAGTGGGAATTTATTTTTTTCTAAATGTCTAGTCTTATGAGCATCATATGGACTACTATTAACTAAAAAGAATTTTTCTTTGAGTAAATCATCGCAAATATATTCAGCTTTTAAATGATCCAAACTCCATTAGAATTGCCCAATTATTTATGGATGAATTTTAAAAATGCTGACAATTGTTGACAAAAGTGTAGTTTTGAAATAACGGGCTCCGAAATTTTGGATTTCCCTCGATTTTTTTCTTTTCCTTTCTTTCTTTTCTTCTTTTTTTTAGAATTCTAATCTTTGCAGCAATCTTGCTGCATTCTATTGCGTTCACATGGTATTCTGAAGTGTAACTGGTACATGGTCCCCCCCTTTTGCAAAGTACTAATGGTAATAACTGCAAATGATTGTAGAAATTCCTGTTGGAGCACATGGGTTGTAAGGCCGAACCTGACGACGTGAGGTATTTAAATTTATAAACAACTGCTGCAGCTGTGATTTAGAAGTATTTCAAATCATATTACGTTTATCATATACTAAACTAGCATCTACAATTAATAGTGTACCCTTACTGTGTGATGAGGCCGTATGTCTGCGGTATGGTGTCATGGAGCTAGGAGCTGGCAACCTTTCTCTCCGATTTTCTGGTGGAGTTTTGTCTCCCAGGGCCGCTGTCTTCGCAATCAGCTGATGGGTAAACAGAGTTGCCAGCTAGCTACCAGAGAATTCCAAAATAAACTGAAAAAAATACGAAAAAAAACAAATTTGTCGAGTAAATTTTCACGGACGCAACAATGTAAACATCGGAGGGGGGGGTGGGGGGCTTAGAGATTGTCATAACTCCTTTAAATTTACATATTTAGCAAAAATATTACATCACGAGATTGCCAAAGCCCACCAGATTACAGGAGATTAAAAAAAAAAAAAAAAAAATTGTTGCAACGGCCCCCTTAAAGTAGTTCAGGTGACATTCATTTAAATACTTTAATCTTTTCCTCAGGTGATCCCATGCATTGGAGAGAAGCTTGAGGATCGCGAGGGTAACCGTACCCAAGAGGTGGTATTTGCACAGATGAAGGCTCTCCTCCCCAACATCTCTGACTGGTCACGTGTTGTCTTGGCTTATGAACCAGTCTGGGCCATTGGAACTGGCAAGACAGCCAGCCCAGAACAGGTAATTTGTAATTCCATGTTGATAAACATTTAAATAATTGTGTACTTCTCTAGCTTATTGCTTTTATAGTTCAACAAGGTCATCTGCCAAAAGATCAAAATAAAGAGAAGAGAAGTGAAAGAGAAAATTACTTTTTAAGGGATAAGGTTACCCCTTCTCTCTCTTTTCCACTTTTATACAATAACAGTAACTATTTATTCTCTCTTAGGCACAAGAAGTCCACGCAGACCTTAGGCAGTGGCTGCGGGACAATGTGAATGCTGAAGTTGCAGAGTCCACTCGCATCATCTATGGTGGCTCTGTCAGTGCTGGCAACTGCCAGGAGTTGGCCAAGAAGGGTGACATTGATGGATTCCTTGTGGGTGGAGCAGCTCTCAAGCCAGACTTTGTTCAGATCATTAATGCTCGGGGTTAAGGGGGTTTTTAGCATGGGAGTCAAAAGCCAGCCACTTTCTTGGCTGCTTGCTGCATTGCTTTTGTAGAAGCAAGTAAAGTCTCTCTCTCTCTGGGCAAATGCTTAAACTTCTTGGGTAATTGTATAAAAGGATAAAATGTGCCCAGAATTAGATAATTTCAGGGTGGATAAAAACTCGGCAGAACTTTCCAGATGGTATGACCAATATTGATTTCTTTTTCTTTTCTTGTTTTTAAATACATATTTGACAATTTTAAGAATGCTATATTTACCGTATTGTTATGTTACTGTTAGATGGCTTTCTTCAGTATTCCTATTGTTGAAGTATATGTTATAATTTATGACAAGAAAGTGAGAAAGGGAGAAAGTAAATGTAATAATTTAAAACATAAATAAATTAAAAGTTATATGAATGTACATTTCTTTATCCACAGTTGCAATGAAATTTATACTGCCCCTTTAATCTATCCCAAATTTTGCCTAACCATTAAACCCCTGGACTATAAGTGTCTTCATTGGTTGGCAAAACTCATTTTGCTGAAAAGGTCATATTTGGTTAGAGATTAAAGATCACCCTCCTCCCCAATAGCTTGACCTCGTTCAAAACCGCAGGGACATGATTTTTTACCACAGTTTGTTTTCACCTGAGTCACCAGTGATGGTACCTGTCAGACATGTTCTGCTTTATAGTACCCTTCATATTAACAGTATTCCTGTAATTTTGTACAGAGAACTTAAAACTCCGTAAGACTTTTGCTTTCAATAGTTATGCTATAACTATTATTAGAATTACTGGTACTAAGATTTTTTTTTTTATCTAAGAAAATAGTTAACATGTAAGATAAGTAGGACTAGTAATTGACTATGAGTAAACAAGGCCTCAGAGTACAGTAGACATAGCAGATATGTACATGTTTTCCCAGTGTCAGTGGGTTCATAATCTTTGATATAATTTGTGTGTGTGTATGCATGTCGGTGAAGAGGGTTCAGCTCTTGCCAAAATACATTTCCCATCAAAGTACTAACAAGCTTTTCAGCTAATTGGTTAAACTTGCTACTAGTTATAATTGGGAATGTTTAATGTTTAATATTTGAAACAAATAAATTTGCTAGACATCAAAGGTCATATAGCACTACAGTTAAGTACTGTGTCAGAAAGGGGAAAGAAGAGTTAGATTACAATAAAATGTTAGATGTCAAAGATTAGTGTGTTATAGGACAGTATGGTGGTGAAAAAGAGAAGTGAACTAGAGCAGAGATTTGCAGAAAGGGGATGGTTAAGGAGGTAGGACAATTGCGTGAATTATAGTGTATCTGTCACTGGGGAAGGTACATGAACAATGTTCAAGGAAAATAAAAGATGGTTGTTGGAAAAGTAGGAGAAGAATCCGAGAGGGGAAGGTGTTGTATGTCAAAGATTAGAGGGTGTTATAGTAACGAAAAAGGAAAAGTGGGAAATAAATGAAGCAGAGCAGGGATTAGTAAAATGGAAAAGGTTAAAAGGGTAGTGATTGTGTGAATTGCATTGTATCTGTGACTTGGGAAGGAATAGGGACATTGTTCAAAGAAAACATGTTAGGGAAGTAGGAGGAGAAGAATCTGTGGGATGAGAAAGGGGGACTGGGGAAGAATATAGGGGATGTATGTTGGGAGGCTGAAGGAGGAAGGGGGAGGGAGGGAACTTAAGATGGAGGATGGATATTTGCAAATACTTTAAATGTAGTAGTAGGAGGAACAGAGGGATTGGGGGGGGGGTGAGGAGTGGAGTGTTCTCTTGGGTCATCTTTAGGAGGTTTTGGATGTCTTCAGGGGTTCCTGGAGGGGAGATGTGTGAAGAGGACTGAAAAACAAAGGTTATCTTACGAGGAGGAGAAGAGGAAGATGTAGGAGATGGTGGAGTGGAATGTTTAGGTTGCTTGGTGTGTCAAATAAAGTGAGGAAGAGGGTAGGTATCAGGGAAGTGGTAGAAACTGGAATATCTGGATTTAGACTGGAAAACATTTGACTGGGGGATAGGGTGATTAGACATAGGATGGTTTATGGTATAGGGGAGAGATACTGGGGGGAGATGCAGAAACATCTTGTGAAGATTTTGGGGGAGCAGAACAAAGGACTGTTTTGGAATAAGTTGAGAGAAAATCCTCGACATGCTTCTTGTCTGGCCTCAAATAGAATGAGGCCTAGTTTGAATCTGAAGACTGTTATCTCATATTCAAGCTTATAGGCAGGGCAGCTCCTATAAAATACATTATGGGAGTCTCCACAATTGACAGATGCACGTGACTGAGCAGGGCAATTTGAAGGGTCATGGCTAGGTTGGGCACATAGAGGGCAGTGGGCTGTGGAGCGAGTCTGGCTAGGTGGCTAAGGTGGCAACATTTCTGACATTGATGAGGAATGGGTAGATATGATTGGACAATCCGGCAATATAAACTTCATGGGGGAGGTCATGTCTGCTGAAGGTAATCTTGGCAATATTGAAGTGGGACTAATGCTGGCCTCTGGGAGGAATAGTGTAACACTACTGCCACAGCATCATAATCAGCAAGGCAGGTAAGTAGGTTATTTTCAGTCTGACCAGTCCTTGTTGTAAACAGGACAAGCATTTGAGGGGATAGAAACAGTTCCAGTACAGGTATTAAGAGGTGAGGTTCAGCAGGAATGGGTTTGCCAGTGAGGTCAGTTAGTGTAGATAGTGCACGAGCTTAGGATTCAGATGTAACTGTGATAAGGCGTGAACAATCAGAGTGACTGTTTTTAGAGGCACTGTTGAAAGAGAAGGGTGTTCTCAGAGTAGGGTTCACAAAGAATTGACCCCACTTGGCTGAGCCAATAGGAAGATGGGGTGGTGTGGGGTGTAGTAGTTCTGTGGAGGGGAGGAATATAAGGATGAAGAGTAATAATAAGGGAAGATAGGGTAGACATTGAATAGGATTCTGCAGTAGGAGATAGAGGGGGGAATGTATGGAGAGATGAAGGGGTGCCTTCTGAAGGCTGAGTAATAACCTGGGTGGGTGTTTTGGAATGGCTAGAGTTGACAATAAGTGTCAAAGAGCAGGTATTAGTATCAGTGGTCAGAGCCATGGTCAGAGGAGGGGCAGGGGTAAGAAAACCATCAAAATAAAATTTAGTTAGGCTAGTTGATGAAGGGGCAAGCCCTATTAAGGATAAAGAATTTTCATTACTGGCCATGGTGAGGCTGAATAAAATGGGGAAAAGAAATGGTCTACCCGTCAGGGTTCCTATGAGGTGCTATAATTGGAAAAAAATTAAAACTGGATATTGTATAATTCTTTATTCCATCAATGAACAATAAAAGCACCTACAATACATGATATTGTATGTATAAAAAATACAAGACTGTGACCTTGGAATTGGAATGTAACATCAGGTATCAAGTTGAGATCTAAAGCAATGTAGGACGGAAAAAAAATGAGGAATTGAATCTGCACAAGATAAACACTATGAAAAATTATGCTTGGAATGAGACCATTGCACCACCTACCACATACTACAACTAAAACCCCTAGAGATAAGGCCTTACATTTCTATTTCTTGAGATTTTTTCTATAGTTCACCTGGTCCCTTCATATTACATTATCAGGATGTCAATGCAAAAAAACATGAAAGTATTTTGATAAAAATAAGACAATCAAAAAACTAACCCTGATATAATCTACATTCAAATTATGTATAGTTGAAAGCTACAAAGAACTGATCTGTTTATGTCTAACGTTATTGCAACTGAGCAAGGACCCACCTCTAGGAACAAAACATAATTTGTAAGTACATATACGATTGCAATCCCATTAGGCTGAGATTCATAAAGCTCTTTCAAGAGATTAAAATAATCACTGAAGGAAACGTATCACTGATATGCTGATGACAAAAGGTTAGTATACAATACAAAAACCTTCATCCATTAAAAAAAAAAAAGAGAATTGCATTACCTAAATAACAGTACCAAACAGTGTGATGAACACTGTCCAAGATAAAATGTATATCAAATAAAAAATATCTGGATTAACAACAAATGAATATCACCAGACAACTCATCTGGTACTCAAATGATCTAACAGAAAATATTTAATCTTAATTTTAGTGCTTCCCCCACATGGCAGGACAAACACCTGTTTAGAGCCCTGGCATCCTAGGCTCTGCCTCCTGACTTGGTTGTGACCTTTGTATCGAAGAGCTTGCGTAAGTAGAACACCTGGAACGCTCCTGCACCAATGATGGCAATGCACTGTGCAAGGGACCAGTACTGAACATAGTTGTTGTTGCTTATAAGAAGTTGGAAGTCTCTTGCCTCCTTTGCTCGAGACTGGCTCTGGTGCAGCAGCATATCGTGAATGCGCTGATCCACGGTCTTTATAGAGTGCTGAAACGTGAAAGTATAAGAATTAGGTGAAAAAAATATGTATATATATACTGTTGAAGGAAAACTTTCATAAATTAGGTAAACATAGATATCCCTCATTATTTACAAACACAATCAGTCAAATACACTTAATCACTCACACAACCAATCAATCAAGGAATCACACAATCTCTCTCCCATACACAATCAATCAATCAAGCAATCACACAATCTCTCTCCCATACACAATCAATCAATCAAGCAATCACACAATCTCTCTCCCATACACAATCAATCAATCTCTCTACCTATCTATTTCTATTTCTAGCTATCTCTCTATCTCTATTTCTAGCTATCTATCTACCTCTATCTCTAACTCTAGCTAGCTATCTACCTCTATCTCTAACTCTAGCTAGCTATCTACCTCTATCTCTAGCTAGCTATCTACCTCTATCTCCATCTCTAGCTAGCTATCTACCTCTATCTCCATCTCTAGCTAGTTATCTACCTCTATCTCCATCTCTAGCTAGCTATCTACCTCTATCTCCATCTCTAGCTAGCTATCTACCTCTATCTCTATCTCTAGCTAGCTATCTACCTCTATCTCTATCTCTAGCTAGCTATCTACCTCTATCTCTATCTCTAGCTAGCTATCTACCTCTATCTCTATCTCTAGCTAGCTATCTACCTCTATCTCTATCTCTAGCTAGCTATCTACCTCTATCTCTATCTCTAGCTAGCTATCTACCTCTATCTCTATCTCTAGCTAGCTATCTACCTCTACCTCTTATCTCTAGCTAGCTATCTACCTCTTATCTCTAGCTAGCTATCTACCTCTTATCTCTAGCTATCTATCTACCTCTTATCTCTAGCTATCTATCTACCTCTATCTCTATCTCTAGCTAGCTATCTACCTCTATCTCTATCTCTAGCTAGCTATCTACCTCTATCTCTATCTCTAGCTAGCTATCTACCTCTATCTCTATCTCTAGCTAGCTATCTACCTCTATCTCAATCTCTATCTCTATCTATCTACCTCTTATCTCTATCTCTATCTATCTACCTCTTATCTCTATCTATCTACCTCTTATCTCTATATCTATCTCTATCTATTTACCTCTTATCTCTATATCTATCTCTATCTATCTACCTCTTATCTCTATATCTATCTCTATCTATCTAACTCTTATCTCTATATCTATCTATATCTATCTACCTCTTATCTCTATATCTATCTCTATCTATCTACCTCTTATCTCTATATCTATCTCTATCTATCTACCTCTTATCTCTATATCTATCTCTATCTATCTACCTCTTATCTCTATATCTATCTCTATCTATCTACCTCTTATCTCTATATCTATCTACCTCTTATCTCTATATCTATCTCTATCTATCTACCTCTTATCTCTATATCTATCTCTATCTATCTACCTCTTATCTCTATATCTATCTACCTCTTATTTTTATCTCTATCTATCTACCTCTTGTCTCTATCTCTATCTACCTCTTATCTCTACCTCTATCTATCTACCTCTTATCTCTATCTATCTACCTCTTATCTCTAGCTAGCTATCTACCTCTTATCTCTAGCTAGCTATCTACCTCTTATCTCTAGCTATCTATCTACCTCTTATCTCTAGCTATCTATCTACCTCTATCTCTATCTCTCTCTCTCTCTCTATCTGTCTATCTATCTATATCTGTCTCTACCTATCTATCTATCTATCTGTCTCTATCTATCTATCTATCTATCTACTTCATGCCCGCATGCACGCACGCACACACACACATACGCACACATACACACACAAATAAATAAATAAATAAAAATACAAAATAAACAAAATAAAATAAAATAAAAGTTCAAACACTTCAAACACGCATGTTGTACTCACTGTGAAGTTGTTTACGCTGACTTCCATCTGCTCAAGTTCTTGAGTGTATTTTTCCCATAAATCATACCTGCAAAGAGAAGTTATATAAAAATTACAATGCTAAAGCACGGAAAAATATCAAACATGAAAACTCCCAGTTTTAACGTGTAAGGGGACCGTCTATTTCTTATTTATTTATTTATTTTTTTTTTTTTTTTACTTGCTGATTTTGACAAAACTCACCCCATTTTATTTAAGACCCTTCCCATTTCGATTTTTTTTCTAAATCGGCCGAACAGTTTTTGAATACTTGTATATGATACAATTACCTATTATGTATCTATTATGAAGGTTGCTCTCATCTTATGTGAAATTTAATATGCTTTCTGAAAATAATCTCCTTTTTTTATTATTTCTAATCATTGCTTGACAATTGCCGGTTTTCTAAGGTAACATGAAAAAAATAATATTTCAGTTGACATCCAAAATGGCTGCTACCACCTAAAAAATAACGGTTGGGCCTTGAAATTTTCAGGGGAGAACCGGGGGCTGGGGAACTCCTTGAAAATGCATTTAACTCAATTTCAGCAACATGGGCGAAAATCGCCGAAAAAAGACCAGACGGTCCCCTTAAATACTAAGAACTAGATCTCCACTCCAAAACACCCATGTCTATACATGTGCCTAGAAATAGTAGTCACGACACATGCTAGGAGACTTACCTAAAAGTAGTCATGTAGAGGTTGATTAGTTTGCCAGCAAATCTTGAAAATTGATTATCAATGCAGACGCTGTAATATCCTCCTGTCTGTGAGACTTCTTCGTATTCTGCTGACTTCTTCCAAGTATATGGATGAACTATCTCTCCCTTGGGATTGCGTACAGCCATACCTGCCATGCCATCACCACCCTTAAGAACCTATAAAAATAAACATTGATATAAACAAAAATCAATAAAAATATTTCCAATTGCATCCTAATACAAAGATCTGCGTGACCACCACAGCAAATATGCCTGATCATTACACTATCAAGTAGTGTAATATAGGCCACATGCTAACAGTGAGGAACCTGGATCAAGTAAGTTAAGACAAACAGATAACTGAAATTAATTACAAATATAAATTTTTCATTACCTTCCTTCCTACTGTTATAGTTTCAATAGTCTTTCTATTTATATTTATCCTTACTTGTACTGCCAGAATTACTACAACTGATACTCAGTTCTTGTTCTGATTATCTTGTTACTAAAGCCAGTAAATGTATGCTAGACATCCATGTGTCCACCACTGGTCTTCACATCTCTGGGAATCTAACAAATCTTCAGCAAATATATTCTGGCATCACAGGGTTTGTCAGGCACCTAGGTAATTTTTGTTAAATAAGGAACCTCTTCAAGTTCTATATTATCAGAATATATTTAGTGGAGGTTTAACTTTTGCAGAAGTGCCAAAGGCACTGGTACTCTACTGATCTCAATGCCTCATCCCTATTTTTAATATTAAGACTCTAGGCCTTTCTTCCTAAATCACTGCAACATTCAGGTGTAACTGGATGGAACAAAGCTAATACAACTGAAAAAAAGTTAACTGCAGGTGTCTCATAAACATTTGCTAGGTTTCCTTCACCAGTACATATACATTATTACATTGCTTTGGTTTTTATCTGCTTAAACATAATGCCTGGATGGCTGGTTTACCCACTCATGATAGGATTTCCCTGTATTATACTGAGCCATGTGTTTTGCACAGAGACTTTAAGCCTACTTTTCAGAGGCTGTAACACCTCAATAATTACAGTCTGAGTTGAACAATATAGAGCAGACTTGAGTATATATGACATAGCTAC
Source organism: Penaeus vannamei (assembly GCF_042767895.1). NCBI lineage: Eukaryota > Metazoa > Arthropoda > Malacostraca > Decapoda > Penaeidae > Penaeus > Penaeus vannamei. The sequence goes on from NC_091554.1 coordinate 13,558,229, forward strand.
TTGCCATCAATCACTTAGGCATGGTTTGCAATAACATGAGAAACCGTAATTGGTGTGAGAGGGTTAAGGAACTACCTGCGTAGATTTCCCATTGATCACTTGCTCTAATGTAATCCTAAAGCCCAAAAAGATCTTGTAATTACCTTATACAAGGAATGGGCATCACTAACAAATGGTTAACAAAAAATCTAAAACTGGTGGTTTTCTCAGTAAAATATGGACTGATTGTTAAATTACCCATAACCCAATAATCAGTAACTATTCATTTATTTTAGGACATCAAACAAAGTTACAGGTCTACCCCAGAGCCTGGAAAAATTCCTGTCTTCCAATCAATTCTCGGTTAGTTACCAAGAGTGACGCACCAAGATAGTGGGGAAATGGATAACGCCAACTTACAAAACTTACAGAATGCTCTGAGACTAATGCCATCTTTTCCAGTAGTTATGGCAAATGTGACACCTTTTCTGACTAATGCCATCTTTTCCAGTAGTTATGGCAAATGCGACAGCTTTTGTGTAACTGGAATTGTGTAGTTGGTAAACATTTATAGAGTTACCAGATGCATTCCTCCTACCTCAGTTATTTCCATGCATGTACATATTTATATCAGATATCTAAAACAGTGCGAAACCTAACATAAGATATCAAAAGCCATCTTGGGTATTATACTCCAAAATGCTGTGTACAGGTGAAAAAATAACCAGTACAGTAAAACAGCTTGCCATCAACCGCACCCATTATGTCAAAGAAGTGGGTTGAGCTTAGCAGCCTGTCTCGCCTCCGATCACCAGACAACCTTCGGGCGTCGCATAACACCCTAACTGTCACTGAAAAAGATGGCATAAGTCCACACCACCCTCACACAGCCAAGTTCTTAATGTCACATTTTCTATAAGGTGACACAGTGCTAATAAAAGGGGGAAAAGTGGGCTTGCCCCCTGTCTAAGAAATAAATAGAAGCTAGGAAAGGTTTGCTTTTGATTTTTGGGTTTGTATGATACACTTGTTTTGGGTCTTAGTCTCAAGTGAGTGTGTTGCTCTAAGTAACAAATGCCCATTTATTTTCTTTATTCTTTAATACTTAAGTAAATATACCTACAAGAGATTTTGCCACATTCGGGGTCAACATTCTCCCCCCTGATCCCTACTTCTTGCCTCCACA
>NC_091554.1:13569393-13589393 GCF_042767895.1 Penaeus vannamei
TCCTATTTGGCTGGGCTAAATAGAGTATTTAAGATATTTGTAGAGCTGGGGCTGGTAGAAGGACAGGACATGTGGAAGAGGGAGCATTGTTGAGGGGGATAGTATTACAGGGAGCTGGAAATTAAGGCTGTAAATTAGTAATAAGGGTGGATGGTTTTGGGGGTAGAAGTGAAGAGGTTGAGGAAATTGGGAGAGTGGGAATGTCTTCTGTAGATTGTGTTGACTTGGGTGGACAATGTTCTAGTAGGCACTGAGGAGTGGGTAGTAGTAGCAGTGTTCAGAGTTGTAGTCAAAGGAAGGCCTGGGGTTGGGGAACTGGGAGAGTTTGAATTGGTGGGACTAACTGATGAAGGGGCAAGCCTCATTGGCCCTAACAAGGGTATAATATCTTCATTATTGGTCATGATAAGCCTAGACTATGTTGGGGAAAGAAACAGTCCACCCCTCAGGGTCCCCTTGAGGAGCAAGGGTTAGACAACTAAAACAAGGGAATACCGTGCCCATGGCTCCCTCAGGCCGTTCAAGACTGGCAAAAGTCAGCCTTTTATCCTTTCAGCACGGTTCTCACACCTTAGGAAGTGGATAGTAGAAGGGGTTGGAGAAGGGACGGAAACAGAAAAAGAGGGGAGGGGAAAAAGACCGTGCAAAATTAGTTGAGTCGAGGGCTGAGGCCCAAGGTGGGGGGGATCCCCAGCATTGGGTCCCAGTCCTCGCCTCCTAAGCCCCCTTATGACAACAATGGGCAAGGGATTGGGGAAGGGAAGAGAGAGGAGAGAGAGTGAGAAATATATATATTAGCCAATTATTAAATTTTAGAAGTGTATAGATGTATATATAATATAAATAACTACAATTTATATATGTCAGCATTTCACAGCTGTAAAATTGCTGAAAGATTTTTGGATAAAGAAATCTTCTCCAAGTAACTTGTTTACTGGTGCCCATTATAGGCATTAGAAAATCCACTGGCTTGAGTCATTCCCTCTTTTATTTCACCCATAAGTGTTACCTATTTACACTGATCTCACAGACAGAAAAGGGAGTAAAGAGCCACCTATCAAGTTGATTAGGGGGTATGCATACAATGCAGAGGATACATCTTTTAGCTCTTTAACAATTAATTCAAAATGGGACAAACAAACTTTAGGAAAAGAAACTGCATTTTGGCCCATCATCATCTCGGACTGAATAATTCATAACACTAAAGTAGGATGTAATACCTTGCTTTCCCATAATACTAAATAGACCAGAAAGTGTGTAAAGTAAACCAAATGAATGGTGGTAATGGGTCAATTTTACGTTACAAAAATTACTAGGATTACAGGTTAGGATGGGTGTGAGCAAACAAAATTAGAAGAGACTGAGACAGTATCCTGAAGGCTTGAAAAATTAAAAGTGTTGATTCATAATGAAATCCTTTTATTTTTCAAATCTGACTTAACCCAATTTGTGGATAACAGTGCATTTATACACAGTTACCAAATGCACTGACTGTTTTAATTTAACTAAACTCTTCATACTTGAGGAAATCTAATGCATGAGTCAATAATAAACTGCAAATAGATGATGGTTGCTTGTGCTTCAAAGAGTGCACAAATATAAAAGATGATTCTGGATGATTTTTGAAAAATACAAAATAACCCATCCCATTCTCATGTTTAAACTGTGTTCCTCTGGATAATCATTATCTGTAATATGTGTGATTTTGTGATAACAAAATGCATGCACTGTAGTTTTCCATTTCAAGTGAGAAGTCATAAATAGACATTTCATCTTTAAAGTCAGTATAAAGAATGAAGTCCTTTTACAGAATCACAAGCTATGAACAAGAAGAAGCTAAGTATAAAGTAAGAAATGATAAACAGGCATTTGTTCATATCCAGAGAGAAATAATGTACACATTTTTGGTACAAACTGACATGCAGTAATAAACATCAGCTCATTTAAACTGACACAACCTTTTAAATATGTTCTGTGTTACTTGAATGTACTGATGGTTCAGAACAGGAGACCACTTCAAGAAAACCCTCTTAAGGGCCATGCAACAAAAAAGTAAACTATAAAGGGAATGAGACTGAATAATAACAAGAATTGCAATGAGAAAAGAAAGATAACAGTCATCTGACTTTCAACATATGCAATATGAACTTGTTTATGAAAAACAGTTAACAACACTGTTTCCTGTTGGTTAACTGTTACTTCCTATATTACTGAAGAATAAATCCTATTATATACATTTTTACTATCACTAAGCCAATAAATTGGTCCATTTTCATGTATGATATTACTTACTACCTATATTCTGACTACTTGCTTCTTTGCCCCTCAGGGTATATAGAACAGCAATGCACTTGATCACCAACTTGCATTAAAGTATCAGTAGTAACATACCCTTACTATTCGCTTTGTACCTGAGCAAAAAATAAACCATCACCGAGGTTACTCCCATAGTTTCTCCAAACTAAACTCAATGTTAACATTTGTGTTCTGTACCTGTAAATACTTGGTAAATCTAACATTGCTATGTTATAAAATTTGGCATATTTTAGCAATATCCTTCAGCCTTTTTATCAAACAACATTCACCCATGAGCAATGACTCACTAATATACACAATATCAACAAGTGTCGCATATGGAAAAAGTCTCATATAAGAGTAGTCGCCCAAAAATACAGCATACACTTGCTCAACAAACCATCACAGTCACTCCACTTGTGCATGGTCTCTGTCCAGTCCTCAATCGACCAGTCACAGTCTAGACCGTCTAAACTCTAGCCACTGATGCATACTTATCACATTTTTCTGCACAAGGAAAAAGAAATACCCAGTTTCATTCTCCTTAAATATTACTAGTAGAAAGAAAAGATACAGTAATGAACTTCATTATTTATTAAAAGGAAAAAAAAGTCCAATATTCTCATTTATAAATATAACTAAATCTTATTCTTAAAGAAACTTAACTTTTTGTCTGCTCTCTCACACTAGACATCTAGAATGTACTACAGTGCTCCTAGACACTTGCTCTTCACCAGATGTACTTATATGATACACTTTTACTTCCTTCATAAGACATTCCAGCCTAGATAAAACTTTCATTACAATAGTTTCTTCACTTTACTATTGAGGTGTGAAACAGTCTTATCAAGCTGACATAAAGTATCAATTGCAGTCTGATACACATCATCCTTCTCCTCAGCACCATAAACATAGAGGCAGTCATCACGATGGTCTAGCTGGGCATTGATGCGTTTGTCTAGAATCATTTGAGAAAGACGTTTTTCAACATCTTCTCGTGGAAGACCTATCTTCTGGGCTATGTGGACAATCTGCAAAAACAAAGAAAGCTTTAGATAAAACAGTGCTACTAAAAAAGGCCTTGAAAGGGAGCACTGCCTTACAGTACCATTCTATAAACGTGTATCACCACTATTTCACAATGCTAAACAACGAGTGTTATGTAGCCCTTTCAACAATTTACACTTACACCTGCATGCTTAGCTGCTGCTGCTTCTTTTTAAACACAGATAATACTAAATACTTGGTGTGCTTGGCTAAATGCAACTTTTGAGTAATGTTATTACATTTCAAATAATTACCTTCCCTGTCAACCTGATTTATCTCCATTAAAAGCAGACTGATAATGAGTGGTGAAATAACAAATGCTCATAGTTCTATGCTAACAGTAACTGTTAAGGCAGATAATTTATCTGCTAACTGTTATAGAAAGCACAAACAAATGCTAAATGTTCCAATATCATATTAGAATTTCATTATCAAATACAAAGGTTTGCAAAATGCTAGAAAGATTCATTTACAAAAATACTACATCTGCATTGTGCTGCAACTAATTTCTTTACAATTGTATTTGATGGTCTTCAAATACCTTTAGGCACCTTTGATAAAAATATGCTCCTTATAATTACAGTATTTTGGAACATATCTCACATGAATGCACATGAAATTTACTAGACTTTCCTTTATAAATTGCCAATTATTTTCATTTTATATCCTAAAATTGTTGCTTCTAGCAATCATTCCTATCATAAAAAGAATTTGGAACACCACAGCACATGTTAATTTTGTTGTTTCATAGTCAACTGTGCTGATACTCTTACTGAGGGACTCACCTGGAGGCGTTCATATGGTAGAACAATATTTAACAAGTTTTTCTCCATCATTTTGGTGTAGAGGTCATCTAGGACACTGGCCACCACCATGTCCCCTTCTAGGTGCTCTCCATACTTTTCTCTTGTCTTTCTGTAATACCATGAAGTCAGTCAATACATAGGTATAGGGTGTGCTTTTTACCATGTCATAGCTGATTACGTACGATGACAAGCAATTCATCAACAGGGTCAGTCAGACTAATATTGTGCATGAACTATCCTCTACCTTCTGAACTTTAAACCATGATGGCCTGGATGCACATGGGAAATAACTGAACATCAGAGACAAGCGCTTATACTTTTTCAAGACATGGTACATGGTTCTATCTCTTGTGAATAACTAATTCTGAAGTAATTACACAATCATCTATGGTGGGATGGCTGATAACACTTGATAACTGTTTCACTTTTGCTGAAGTTTATACTTTTATATATAAACATAACTAGTTTCTATGCATGTCTTTATAGACGATGTAATATATGAAAATGGCATTGAGGGTTAACTCCTTGGTGACGGTGACAGATACAGCTATCATTATGCAACAGCCTATGACATGTAAACGTGTCATGACTCACAGCAGGTGGGCCAGTTGTACACAGCCTAGACCATGCCACAAAATCTAGATTATTGCAAAATATTACATCACAAATCAATCAGGCCCAGTCACCATTGGGTTAATAGAAGAAGAAGAAGAAAAAAAAAATTATTGAACAGTGTTGAGCCCTTACTTGAAGTCAGCCAAGGAAGACCTATTGGCAGCAGCAGTGATGGCCAGCATGGCTTCTACACCTTCATCAATATCCTGGATATGACTCTGTCCTCGTACTGCTTTCTCCCCTTCCTCAGACCTTTGACAAAAGTAAACGAAGATTGTGGATCCCATCATACACCCTTTTGTATTGTATTGTAAATCGGAAAAGGTACTTCTTAGGAACTGAAATCTTTCCTTACCTGTTGACCATGACTTTGGAGAGCAACATGTATTTCAAAGCACGTGCCCGCTGCTTACGTGAAGTGAAGCCTGTGGCTGCTTCTTTGAAGTAGGAATAAGCTGTTTCCATGTCTTTACCTTCCGCCACTTGCATAATACCTATAAGACAAATTTTGATACAACAAAGTTAAACATTTGAATGCCCTTGTTTACTGCTTATACGGTTAGCATTTAAAAATTACTTGGAAGATCTCTATTTTAGTCATACAAAACACATTCAAAATTGTCCTTACTGAAATTCATGTAACTGTCTGTGACCCCATGACATACACACTAAGGAATCTTTGCAATACCAAAGTATTTGTTACTTACTGATGAAATTTGGAAAGGCAATCTTTTAGGATCATGAAAAAAAAAAAAAAAAAGTCCAAGAATGGAACCCTGTGCTGCCCCTAACAGTTTTGCATGACTGGAGAATCTGCTTTTATAATCAGAATTTGCCCTTCTTCCAGGGGCTTTAGAATACTGCAAAAATGAACCAACTGCTGGTTCAGACTTGATCTAGAAACCATGTTTGACCCTGTTAGACTTTATACATACACATACATAAATTATGCAATGTGTTGTAAGTGTGAGGTTTGGGCTAAGGTCTGAATCATTTTGTTATACCTCAGTCATTACCTTCGTGTCATGGGTAATATTCACTGATCTGAGGTATGGGATTGCTATAAAAATAATTTACAAAGGCTGTGCAAGTATAGAAATAAAAAAAGACTGAGCAGCAAACTAAGCATTTTAATTGCTACAAAAGCAGAAAGTGCCTCAGCAATGCTATCTCAACTTTACCTGACTGAAGATCAAGCTCTCCCTGCATGTCTGGTGGCGTGTATATCTTGAGGGCTTCCGTCTTGGCTGTGGTGATATTGGCTCTGGCCTTGGAGATATTACCCATCGCATGGTAGACTTGACTTAGGCAGAGACATGCCTGGGGAAATGGCAAGGGAGTTAAATGGAACAATTTCATAAAAGCATTACCATAATTCCAAGAAACAGTATGCAGTCACAAAGTTAAGTGCACAAGACATGCATTGCACATACCTTTACAGTCTTATCTTTGTCTTGTAACTTTTTGGTCTCACTATAAAGTGCATTGGCAATGGCCTCAGCCTTCTTATATTGCTTGGTTGAATAATACAAAGTCATGAGAGTCAGTTCTAACTCATGTCTTAGGTGAACACTCTTCCTGTCTCGTGCCCACTGCACAGCTTGCTGAAAATATATTTACAGATTTATGAAACAGTTTCACCATTAATCCACAATATAAAAAAACATAAATCATTTCATATATTAGCATACAGCCTTGGGTTTTACATATTCATTAAAAAAAACACAAAACATCAGAGCACACATGCTCTATTCTTGCATATAACCTTACTCCATCAGATATTGACTAAATTAAAAAACAAAGCATACAGATCATGAACTCTTTATCAGCTATCAGTCTACTTCTCAGTCATTTCAGGTTACTAAATAACTTTAATTTACAGAAAGCCATAACCTAACTCTGTTGACTAAATAACCCAGCACTCTTGGGGCCTTTGGTGAGCTAACCATTTCATCATACCCTTAAAATATTATGCAAATCAGTATGGATAATAAAGGAGTAGAAATATCAAATGAAAGGTAAAAGAACCTTTAACCACTTGCTGCTAGGGATGACATATGCATACATGCCATGCCCACTGTGTGTTTAATTTAGTACTAAGTACTAAGTCATCAATGAGCCAGTTACAAGTACTACCTGTCTCACCTGTTTACCCTTTTCCTTGATTTTTTAAAATTGTTGTTAGTAAAGTCAATAACAATATATATAACAATCTTTATAACAAAAATAACAGGTGATACTGATAACAATAATAATAGTAAAAAAAAGAAAAAAAAAGAAAAAAAAAAAAAAAAGGTGAAGGTACTAGATCTATGTACAGAAGTGAATGCGACATTTTTCCATCGGCATTGGGTTAATACCACAATGTTATGAGATGCTGCCCGGCTATTCAAATAGTTTTAGCTTACTTGTAAAATACTTCTGCCCCTGTTCTGGACACAAAGAAGTACCATAAGGGTAGTGAAGATTCCCACTGTCCATGGTTATGGTCAGGATTTTGGAAAAATCTTTAAACAAAATTCTGCATTATCAGAACATCAGTGAAGAAGTGAAGCAACATAAAATGACTGCAAAAAGGAATATATTGGTTTGAACCATAGCAAACTGTAATTGTTAATAGAACAATGAGGTAAGAGCCTAATGAGCCTTTTTCATATCCACAAGTAGATTTTTGCATTCTTCATATATCTATATAGCTGGTTCACTTCTTTAGGAGATAAATGTATTCACTTTGTTTTTTGCCTCCATCACTTCTAATTAACAATATATATGATGAATAACCAATTGACCTGATGACTTGGATCATAAATATGCAAATAATCCGATTTCTAAAACTATACACACTGTATCGTGTGATCTTTCCTTATGAAACTGAGCCACTTACCTCACATAAGGCATGTTTACGATCTACATTACAGGGCAAACTGCAGTAATGCGCAAGGAGCTGTTGTAAGAACTTATTGAAGCGAGGTGCGTTCATTGTGGCAACTGTACAGGCACCTCCTACCAGCTGCTCCACCAATGTCTCAATCACTTGTGCAACACTTGAATCTGTAACAATATCAATTGTTTCTAATTTCATGGAATTTTCTGCAGGTGTTCTCTGAATCTGGTAACATGGTGTTGGCAAGAACAGTTATTGTTGTGCTGCAATCAGTCGGCATGTAAAAATGATGTCAAATGCCACTTTATTAGTGATAATAGTGACTGTGTACCTATTCAATTATCATCTTTAGGAAGATCATCAATATCACTACTGATATGTTGCTAAAATCATTATCACGTCATTAGTGGTGCTGCTATAGATACATTATCAACAGTATTTTCACCTTCCTTTTTACTGGGATCATATCATTATCATTATAATACTAGCAATAATATAAATATTTTTGCTTGGAATAACACTACTACTCCTACTTATTATAATTCTTACAATAAAAATAATGACAATAATGTAATCATCATCCCCTATGATCTAGATGATGTTATGGTCTCATCATGGAAAAATCTTGGTCAAAGGCCTGGGGCTATCAAAATGATTGCATCGAGCAAAATGGCCGATGGCAGGGTGACACATAGTTGCGAAGGCCAGGGTGACGGAAAAGACTTGCTACAAGTGCACAAACCTCTTGGAGTGTGACTTAACTCATTTGGTGCTTAGAAGGGGGCTTTAGCATTATTCCTATTGATAAACGAATGTGGAATGTAATGTGTGGCTGGAAGAGTGTCGGTTACAAGGAGGACACCAATTCAACACTGTGCACCAATTTTCTGACTGCTGTGACTGGCAGAGCAGGTTGCATTATGGAAAATTGAAAATTATGAAAAAATTAAGATATGTGACACAAATAACCAAATGTTCCAAATTTATTTACTACATAGAGAGATGGTTTGGAGTCTGTGCAAGTTAATAAACTATTACCATCTAGATAAAGCAAATCAAGACAAGTATGGACATTGGAAAAAGGCTAAAAAGTTCACACAAAATAACTTAGAAAAGGGGAGGCACAGTCTTGTAACTGCTCATGGGTGTTTGTATGCACTGGCCTTTGCATTGCATGCCCAGGATGTTGGCTACTTACTTATAATTAAAATGAAAAATGATGAATGACGAGGGGGGAGGGAGGGAGGGAGGGAGGGAGGGAGGGAGGGAGGGGGAGGGGGAGGGGGAGAGGGAGAGAGAGAGAGAGAGAGAGAGAGAGAGAGAGAGAGAGAGAGAGAGAGAGAGAGAGAGAGAGAGAGAGAGAGAGAGAGAGAGAAGGGCAGTATAACTATTGGTGAATAATAGTGTTTAGGCATTCAGACAGCTTCAAATCCTATAAGGACTTGCATGGACTTAGGTGTGCTGACCTTGAATTGACATGCACACAGAAGTTTAAGGAGGAATGGGTCACTAAGAGTGGGAAGATTGGAAGGAGGGAGGCATACTGGAGAGCTTGTTTTACAATGCTGAAATATTGTGCTGACACAATTTATTAAATAAGTAATTTGCCCTAACATTATATGGCAATACTAACCATTTATAAAAATACATTTTCCTCTTTGACACAGTTCCTGAAATTACTGTGTTGACTAGATAAAGAGTAGCCAGATTCTTGTGTTAATTTCCGTAATGGCTACTAGTTAACAGGGTGTTCCTGATTATTTACAGACAGTCAGCTATAGCACACCAGTAGCAGTCCTTGGCTGCTTCACATAACACAGTGTTATCAAATGCAGAGATACATAGAATTATAATGACTATACTGTTGATCCTTTTTTTCCATTTGTAGGTATAAAAGTTATAACAAACATATACAGTTGGAACTGTCTTCAGCAAAGTATTTTTCATGATCAACATTTATCAACAGGTTAGAAAGCCCTACTGGAATATCCAAACATATCATTTAAGTCTAAAAAAAAATGTATATTATACTAAGTGAAAGAGGGAAGTCCTTGTGCTTTGGATTTACCTTTAATATCCTGTGCAATGAAGGAAACAATTTCCTTTTGCTGGTCGCTAGTGAGGTTGAGGCCTTCCAGGAAGGTGTCAGCAACAGTGAGGGTATCCATGACAACTTCCTCTGGCTCTCTGGAGGAATCTTCTGGGCTGGACTTTAATCTATCTTCCTGAGATTTATCACCTGAACATCCACCTTGTGTACAAACTGATTTGGGATTCTTGGTAGCACTGGAGTCTTGCTTGTTTGCACCCTCCGGCTGCTTTGTTACCCCAGTCTTCTTCGAGTGTGTGGTAACATTAGGAACTTCAGTACTCCCACTTTCTGGTGAGTGTGCAGTTTTGGGGAACTTGGTAACACTAGGAGCAACTGAGTCTACTTTGTGTTTCTTGTGGGAGGTAGGTATTGTCTCAGGGCTTCCTGAGCAGGGAGCATCCCCTTCTTCATCACTCATTTTTCTCTTCACTCTTGAGACACTGCTACTGCTGCTTGTATAATCAGAGCAACTTGTTTCTTCTTTATTGCTCTCATCAACAGACTGTAATTTGGTATCATCTTCATTATTTTCAAGCAACTCACTCTTGCCTTGGTCAAGGCTTTTGTGTGCATCAGATTTTTTAGAATCATTACTTTGCAATACCTCAGAACTGTCACATGTATCTTCACTCTTTTCAAGACCCACTTTTTCTTCTTTGCCATTCTGAGTCAGCTTTGATTCTATATCTTTGCTTGTGTCAGATATCTTTGCTTGATTTTGTTTGGATTCCAGCTTTTCTTCAGATTCTACTGCTGACATGCTGTTGACTTCATTTTCATGACTCTGATTGGTGCTGGCCAGGCCATCTTCCTTTTGGGTTGGAAGCTCACTGCTTTGGTTTGAATGCTCTTCCTCTGTATGTTCATTTAATGCCTCTCTATCTTCGCTGGAATTATTTTCTACTGGACTTTGAGTCCTGTCCTCTCCTGCTTCCTCACTTACAATGGAAGGTGTATTACTGTCCTTCACCTCCTCGCACAAATCATTGGTGCTTGCAGGTGAGCCATTCCCCATGCTGCTCAGCAGGTGCTCTTCAGGGTCCTCTGTGCCTCCATCCTGGTCCTCTGATGTGCCTCCTCTGGAGCGTGTTCTGTGACTACCCTGACCATTTGCTGCAGGTGAAGTATCTGACTCCTGTGTGCCCCGTCTTCTCTTGCTTGATCTTTTGGGTGAAGACTGAGGAGACGCCCCATTAGTCTTTTTGGCAAGTACTGTTGGAGGACTGTCTGATTTGCCTCTCTTTCTGCGGCGGTTTGGTGGTGAATTGGGAGTCTTTTGTGGAGTTTCGGAAGCACCACTGGCCTCTGAACTATTGCTGCCTCGTCTTCCTCGTCTGCGAGTGGGAGTTGAAGAAGATGCAACACTTGCAGCTCCTACACTGCTGGCACTAGAGTCTGTACTTCCTCTGCGTATCCTTTGTCCCCGACCACGTGGTGAAGCTTTTACAGGAGATTCTTTGGTCGCTGGTGAGCCTCTGCCAACACCACGTCCTCTTGGACTGGCTCTCTTTGGGGTGCTAGGAGATGACACTCCACGACGTGTCTTTCTGGGTGGGGAATCTGGTGTCTTTGAGGGAGAGGGTGGAGTGGTTGTTCGACCCCGCCTCCTGCTGCCACGGCCAGTCTCCAGGGCAACCACGCCATCAGCTTCCTCACCTCCACCACGCTTCTTTGTGTCTCTTACTTCTGCAGCTTCATCTGCAAAGAGTTAAAGAGCTCATATTCTGGGAAGAATTTTGAAATTAAAATGTCAATAAACAAAAGTTGCCCTGGGAAAATTAAACAAAAGTTGCCTTGGGAAAATTAAGGTAATGTACTAAGTCCTTTTCACTAATAAAATCAATAATGGAAACAGCATTCACTACTGAAAAATAATAATGTCACTGGTATGATTCATGATCTTGATCACTGTAATAATTTATGATGCTGATGTGATTAATTATCATTAGCAAAAAAAAAAATCTAAAGAAAGAATGATTATCAATGAACACAAACTTATCACAGAAGAGTGCCAATGAGCTTGAACTGAAGTGCAAGGCTCATCCTAAATTGCAAGACACCAGGCTGAGACCCACAGCTCAGACTATACTAAGTTTAATTTCAAGAATCAAAAGAAGAAGAAAGAGAGGAGAAAAAGAAAGTGAAAAATAGAGAAAGAAAGATAATTAGAGTGAGAAATTTAGTTAAGGGACAGTGTTCATATTTCACTTCCTTAACTTCTGTCCCAATGTCAACATCAAGTTGGCTTAGTTTAACTGGCCTGTTCCTCCTATCTGTTGTTTTCATCTTCCCTTGATGTTATCAGCAGTAACTCTCATTTTCCTATACAATACAAAAAAATAAAAGAAAGATGGGAGGGGAGGGAATAAAAGAAGGGCAGAAAAAAGCAAATCACAAGAAGATAAAAAAGAAAAAATGTAGTTCCACCTTACGAAGTTGATAAGGAGGAGCAGGAGGATGAGGAAGAAACAGAGGACTAATAAGAGGAGGAGGGGGATAAGAAAAAGTTACTTAATGGGAGTGCAAAAAAATAGGTTCAATGGCTGTCATTTACTTTGAAAAATAGTTCACATTTAATTTTGCAGTGTGCACAAGTACTACATACATAAAATGAAATATATGTCTTCCTGCATCTACATAAAGGGGATATCTTTGAAAGTTGACAGGTTAAAATGCAAACAAACAAATGCTGTCACTTATCGATAACAAGTTTGTTCTGAGAGCAGTTTGCTAGACCTGGATAATCAGCTTTTGGTACATGGACAGTAGTTAACATTTGTGAATCTTAAGGGGACCGTCCCTGAGAATGGCCACCTTTCCCTACTCTATACATCATAAAAAAATATCGGTTAGAGATAACTGATTGATTCTTTTTGCATGCTATAGAGCAAAGAATTGCGCTTCGTTATATATATAAATTTTAACTTTGCTCCCCCATTGGGGGGGGGGGGGGGCACCCCCCAAAAAGTTGAAAAAAAATCGCTATTTTTTTTGGTATGTCTTCGGTACATCCCAACTATCAGAGCTCTTTACAGAATATTCCCCCAAAAATGCTAGTGTTAGATCAACTCTAGCCTATAGCCATGTAAAAGGCCGAATTTTGAATTTTCTTTTTTTTTTGGCGGGGGACAGCTTGACATAGAGAACTATTTTTGAATGCGTTTTTCAGCATTAAAATATTATTATTTTTTGATTAAGGCAAAAATTCAAAAATCGGCCTTTTACATGGCTATGGGACGCCGAGGCTCTAGTGAAAGCAACAAACTGCATTTGGATCGCATGAAAATTACGCGAGTTGGGAAGTACCGAAGATTCATAAAAAAATAGCCGAGCTACGGCGTTTTGTATTTGGCACCTTGCCAAAGTTCGTTATCTCTGTTATTTTTCTCTGAATCTAATGATATTATATATCAAAAAAACGCTTATTTAGTGTACTTTGCAATGCAATGATTACCAAGTCAATAGGAATTTTCATGTTCAATAGGGACGCTATTCTGTAAAGGTATGTCACTTTTTTTTTTTTTTTTTTTTTCGTTGTTCATTAAAGTTGATATTTTCGTGTGAAAAGCTTAATAAATGCATTTTACCATAGAGACAACTAATCTAAACCAGATAAAAACCTTTTTTTAAAAAAAATATTTTTTTTTTTATTTTCCATTTTATTTTTTATTTATTTTTTATTTTTGAAGAAATGGGGAACTGTGGATGGCAACATTAGTACAAAATCATTCTAATTATAAAGTCCTGGCATGAATACAACATGGTGGTTCAATTTTGAGAATTTCAAAAGCATATGAATTTAGTACATTGAATTCGAGAACTTATGAAAGTCGTTGAATATTCCCCATGCCTCACACAGGGGGGGGGGGGGGGAGGGGGAGATGGTCACTGGGTGTTTATAATTTTCGAGGAGGATCATATGTACGTGAACGCACGCACATAAAGTTAAAAAGATTAATCATCATCATTTAGTAGGCCTACATTGACTTTCATATCTACATAATAAAATTTATTAGTTATCCCTCTCATACCCATTTTCTTTGATAATTGTCAATATTAACAGATTGCAAGGGAGAACAAGTGTAAAGTTTATGATTAGCCATTTGCACCCATTATCTTTACTAAGAAGTGCATAAAATCATGCAGACGCCTATGTGTTGTGGGATATTTGCCAATTTATGGTGCCTAAGACTTACGGTAACGTCTAAACATATTCATTTTTATCGGGAACGCACGAAAAGGATGCGATAGCTTTTTGAACGCCAGACGAAGACTACGCATACAACCGAGCTCAAAATTCCATATAGTTTTTATTTCAGAGCAGGTATTACTGAGTACTATCATCTTCAACATGAAATAATCTGTATCTCGCTTATACATCCGAAGTTTAAAAATCCGACATTTAGGTAACATTCGTATTGAATTGGTCTTTACAACGGTAACTACCAATTTCAAATCAATTCAAATTGCCCCCTGCTGTGATGTACCGACCGTTGAGCGAAATGTAACGGAAATATTTCAATCCTTCCTTATAAGGCTATTTTTAAACATTAGTGCTTCGTATGTGATATACGTATATATTACCACGTAAACTAAAACATATTACCAGGGAGTCTCGATCAAAGCATATTTCGTGTGTAAAAGGACACAAAACATACATTTTTTTTTAGATATATTTCACAAAATATTTCGTCATAAATCACGGTGATATAATTTTTTCCTGATATTGGTATAAAAGTGTTCCTTGAACATTCACGAACTCATATCTATGCGCAATGTCATAATTAAATGCCTTATGCACGATTGCCGCAAGCAAAAGTCCACATAGGTGTACCTGGGCGCTCAATAGCGACGTACCTCTCCGGGTGCTGAGGGACTCGCACGCCGGCTGCAAGACAACGAGCCATAGCAGGCGGTTAATACTCGTTTGGTAGTTTCCTCATCCATGTACCTATACTATACGCTAACTATCTTAATTTAACCCCCTCCTCCCCCCTCTCTCAGGGACGGGCCCCTTAACCCATAAGAAGAAGAAGAAGAAGAAGAAGAAGAAGTGACACTGGATTCTGTCGTGGGCAGATTCTGGGCCAGCCCCATGCGCCGATTTAGAAGCAGCATGGAAACAATTTTCGGCTTAAAAATATGCCCGCGCCAGTGGGTTAAATATATTTGTCGACAAGATTTTGGACATTGCGTAAGGATGCATTTGTCATAACTGCAAAATATTCCTAAAATTCTTATTAAATTAATGAAGCCTATAAAAATCTTATATTTTCTGTGTAAAAGCAAAATTAAATAAATAAACTCCCAATGATTACCCTATCATTACTTTATCATTACAGTATAAGCTGCTGTGGTTCCTACAACTATTGACAATTACAACAGTCCTATATCTTCAAAAATCATAGTCCCACTTGAACAATTGCATGAGGTACCCTTGCTACACAATAATATCAGGAAATAATTTTAATGCTTTCTGCGATTTTATCTATACTTCAAGATCTATTGAAATCTGCTAATAGATAAAACTATACCTATAATCAGAATAATAATACGTAAAAAAAAGACCAGAGACGGAAAAGAAGAAGCAGCAGCTGAAGAAAAAGGCTTAATGTATTTTGAATCTTTAAAAAATAATTGATGATATCTGCGTAATGTAAGCCACTGCTATAAAAGCAAAATTAATAAACATTACTAACACAAATTTAAGATGAACTGTAGGCCCAAGCATCATTAAGTAATACTCTGCATATCTATCCAATCCTGGTATTTTCTACACATGACTTTGATGTCAATGCACTCCACATTATGAAGTTTAATGTCACTACTCTGATTTACAGAATCAAATGTAAGAATATTGTCATGTCCCCAGACTTAGTAGAGTGCAAATGTCTACAGACATTTTATGTAACCAAAAGTTGTCCCCTATAAGTTACAGTTTGGGATTGAAAAAGAGCAACTAACACACTGGGAAATATATGGTAATGAACAAATGGTCTATCTGGTAAAACATGAAACACAATCTCAAATGTTAATAAGCCTAAATAAAAAATAACTGCTTGCAAAAAGAGAAAAGGGTAGCTCACTTTCATTAACTTACTTATGAATTCTTCCTTATATGTTAAAAATTATATGTACTGAGAACAGATGTGTCTTAACCACTGGATACATGCACAACCACTCTGTCACCAGAGTCAATTAATAAGGCCTACCTGTTGAATCTGTTCCCAACATTTTTATGAAAAAGTTTACCCCTATTACCTTTATTAGTGTTATCATCAAAATAACAAATAACTTTCATAAGCATTAGATTCATAAAACTGCAATAAAAGTGCTAAACAGGTAGGGTCGGGTAGGCCTTGTAACTGACTTGTTGGTCATTTACAAGACATTAATAGATTATGATTAAAATTTGGGGAGAAATAAATTTCTCTTAAATCTATAGGCATCTAGTAAACAAATTATATATTTTCTCTATCTACCTATGCAACTACTTATGGTATGTATGAAGATTTTCTGCAGTTTTCACCAGGGGATTTATTCTGATTGGCTTCTGCACTCAGGTACAGGCAGACAAAGCTCCATAATGTATATTCTAATAAAACAAGAGCTTGGAATGGTTCCTAAATAGATATTAAATAGTCAAGTAGGTATACATGCTCCTCCTACCAAAAAATCCTTGGTGGTTTCTCAACTGCTGTTGGAGCACAAAACACAGAGGACATGATATTGTTTAATGCCCAGATCCATTGATTTGATAGGTAAGTGTGGGACTGCCTTCACTTTGTGCAGATTATATCCATATAAAATCCTGAGGTTATCTGTGATTTCAATGACTAGTAACCTAAGGGTGATTTTTTTCCTATGCCAAACCAAGTCAAGTGCTGAGGTACACAGTCAGCCACACAAGTAAAAAAACAAAAATACATGGAACACACATTTATCCTATTGTGTGAGCATTATGCTGTGGCCTATTGAGAATAGATGCTTTAAACCTTTTGCAGCACTGTAGCTCCTAAATGCCTTCAACCAGAGCTTACTCCATCATGGCAAGACTGGATGACGACCGTCAATATCAGGTTAAATTTATCTATCCTTTCTTGTTCCTGTCCTAGATGATTACCTTACTATGAACAGCAATAGTATATAGAATATATCCTATATTATATTCTAATGCTCAGAATGTAATAAATACATTGGATATGATGAAAACTGTAATGTCCACAGGTATTACTTTATACACTGAAAGATATTTCTATACTTCTGATAGCAAGGCTTACTTGACAAATAGGGGAGAAGCAGGTCTAAATTAAGGAGTTAAAACATATTACTGTAAATCTTGAAATGGGGATTTCCTGAGTAAAGAAAAACTGAGGAAATTCCCCTAAAGAATACACATAATAACCTTATTAGCTATGGAAAATTATCTGAAAGTGAAGGTAACCCCACAGTTGCTTGCCTAATTTACAATAGTGATTCATTCTCGGTGTGGCCTTTGTGGCGCTGCTACACTAGTAAAATGACAGCAAACTTCAACCAAGTATATTCTGGTAAGATAAGAGCTTGTAGAGAACTGATGATTTGTCTTTAAAAAAGTAACCAGTATAATTGTCATCTTATCAAATATTTGTAGAGGTCTTTTGGTCTTTGCTGGAGTGCCAATAGCAAAGACGCCACAGCAATCTTGGTACCAATCTCTGTACGGCATTTTTTCCAAAGTGGCATGTCGCATGTGGCATGTTACTTGAAAACAAACATCTGGAAATAAATTATACCTTCCAAACAAGAGTGATATGTACAAAATCACTTGGCTCCCTCCTTAATATCTTTTCAGTGTGTAATGTGCCACCTTGGACTGCATTATAAAATTTAATCAAGCTATGAAATCTTGTGGTTAATGATTAAGGGAAAAAAAAAAAAAAAAAAAAAAAAAAAAAAAAAAAATGATAAGTTGTTCAAAAGACAATAAGTTGTGGATGTATGATATTTACATTAATTAGTTCTGAAATTGACATTTTTTCCTGCAACATTTGGGAACACTGACAAGTGAATTAAGTGTGACATATGCTGTGCATAACTTAGTCTGAATTCATTGATACTGGTAATTTCTCAGTTTCATAATTCCTTCTTCAGTTACCCACACAGTAATATGCAGGTTTTTTTTTGGTTACCGAGAGTGATGCAATCTCCAGAGATAAAGTCCCAAAACCAAGGTATCATGGGAACCCAAAAATGCTAATTCTTATAGTATGGACACACTTGCCCAAGTCCCAAACTCCACATCACAAAATTTAATCGTTAATCTAAGTTGACATGACTGGGTGTGCACTGCTCAGGGGGCGGATTGATGGAGGGGGGTCTACCCCCTAACAACCCACAGGAAACATTGTCTTCACAAGATTGAGCAATTGAGCTGAAACTCGGGAGCACTGAGTCGACTTAGGTTGAGATTGACATTTTCCATGAGCTTTATATGTGGCGTTACTGTTAGTGTCTGCAGATTGTTACTTGTACTGACATCTGCAACTTCTTATCCTCTACAATAATATTATACACAATCTGCCCTAACTTAGTACATCCATACCATAAAGATTAACCCCTCAAAACCAAACCTAACCTTTCACATACCTATTCATTCCCTAGACTGGGGGCAAAACCCCCTGTACACCCTCTTTATTAGCATTTTGCACCAACTTATAGAAAAAGGACATTCAGAACTCTGGCTGCGTTAGGGTGTTGTGGACTTAGCCTCTGAGGGGTGACATGCAGCAAGTATCTTTGTCATTTCTGAGTAAATATGAGGTGTACCCGAGTTGTTCATGATTATATTTCTTATGCTCTAAATGGCGGTAGCCATTTCCCTCCAACTCTCTTCTTTGCTCTTAGTAACATTAGTATATCTATATCTAATAACTGCACTAAGATAAGAAAATTCTAGGTACACTGTCATAAAGATATGTAAAAAATACACACTGATATCTGATATGATCTGCGCAGATAAAGAATAATGTCAGAAATTTAAAAATAGGTTGCAACAAATGCCATGCTGAGGCACCCTCCACTCGCGCTCACTGCGGCTAAGTCTGTGTGTGTGAAACACGCCTATGTCTATGTGAAGATTTCAAAGCAACTTCCCTCAGACTGCACATGTATGTCATGTGACGTCACTACCATTAACGTTATGATAACTACTACTAGTATTTCATATCTCTTGCAAATTACCAGAGTGGATTTTTTTTTTAAATTTTGTATTGTATTATTCACTTTATACTATATTCTCATATACACAATCCGCCCATAAACATTAATTTATATTACATTATTTGCTACTTGCAGTTCACGAGTGTCGGGTTTGGTTTAAGACATGGAAAGGCATGTCTGTCACTTGTGCAATTATGGTTTTGGGGATTTTATAAAACAAATACAGGGTAATTCTTTGGGAGGGGGTGAGGGGGGGGGGTGATGATTTCGTTCATACCATGCATTTCAAAAAGCAAAAGGAATATAGGGAATTGAGAATAAGAGCCACGGATAGTATTTCAGATGACAAAGATGGAAAATGTAAAAACCCAAGAGAAGATTTGGCCACGGATGATGTGGTTTATTCACAAACACGTGAATAAACCACATCTTAAATGCACAAACTACCAAAAAAAAAAAAAAAAAAAAAAAAAAAAAAAAAAAAAAGACCCCCTCCCAATTGTCTAACTTCCCTACCGGTGCCTCTAGATCACCAATGACTACATTTAGAAGTACAAAATGAGTTTACCTTAAAGTTGAGGGAACAATGGTTGGGAAGTGAGGAACCACAGACAAAATTCTACAACTGGAACACAGTTATTGTATTTCACGGAGTTCAGTGTTATCCCCGATATTGTAACGATTTCAGTGTGATCGATTTCACTGCAAAGTTAGAAAAATTTAAAAAGCAAGTAGCACTATAAACAACCTTCACCTTGGAACAAACAATGGGAACTGTGACAACAGAACTGTCATATTTGTCGGGAGAGGGCAGCAATGTGTAAGTATGGATGTACCGTGTATTTCTATTGAAACTATGGTAGGGTAAAATCAATCGCATTGTGTGTTTAAGAAATGAACATAATTGGCTACAAAATTGGTGTGCAGGGCTGGCCCAAAATCTGTCTGCATGTGGCCACGGCCCGCGCCGTATTTGGAGAGTGAGCTCGGATCCAACATCACACTGGGATGCCCAGTAATGTTTATCTTTCCGGGTGTCTCATATATGGGACACCTGTTG
>NC_091554.1:13596893-13601893 GCF_042767895.1 Penaeus vannamei
TCCGATGGTCTACTTGCATCCATCTACCCTTGCAAGCATATTTTCCATATTCTACTTTCAGATGTCTACCTGCACTTCTCTCGTGTACCCAATACAACCGGGGTCTTCTCGTTAACACTTCCATACACTACTTACATACATTCTACCTTTAAATCTACCACAGCCAGACCCTCCTATCATATACATCCACATCAAACACCCAACCCTGCGGCTACTACTACCCACCCCTTCCCCTCCCCCTCCCTCATCCACCACCCACCCACCCATTTAGGTTAAAACACATGTAACCTAAACATACCTGAAGATGTGAAATATGATGAGAAGGTACTGCGGCAAGTTGTGATGTTCTAGTACTCCGTGAGGTAGAGTTACTTCTTGAAAAACCTTCAAAGTTGAGAGGCGAAAAATGATAACTCGCTCTTTATTTTTCTTTCAGTTACAGAGGTTTGTCATCACATTAAAAGGTATAAGCTATATTTCACATAGTTTCAACGTTTCTTTTTAATTTGGAGATGATTGTGGGGAGGGGTCACGGGCTACACAATTGTTCCAACAAATTGTGGGATTGGAGCGTGTTGTAGCCCCACACCACATCCGCGTCAGATCTTAAAGAATTCCACTCCAATGTGGCGTAGAGATTCCACATTTCATCCAAGAATATGGCTGTCAGACCAACTGATGGCGCGGCAAGTTTGCCATATCTTTCCCTCTGCAGTCACTATCATCTATTTACAAACAAAGGCAGTAGAACGGACAATAACCAGTTACTCCTGTTTACCCTTAAATAATGATAATGCTTTTTTTTTTTTTTATCAATGGTCCCGTGGTGTGGGACCATTTGTTATCGAATCATCACCCCCTGCTATGCCTTGATGCCGCCCCTTTCCTCTTTGCTTTCCATCCTTGCCTGTTTTATGGCCCCAGGAAACAGGCTGTACAGATATCAGGGTTCGGATGTGCAGTGTTGAAGAGTTGGAGCAAGAAGAGCAGGTCGACAGACGGTTCTGGCCAGGTATCGCCGTGTGAGAGAGGCGCGCGGCGTGATCAGAGCTATCGTGTCGGTATAGTGACATAGGTGATGTTAGACCAGGCTGAGGAAGTGACGGGATGCTGTGACATGTGAGGGACCTGCGACTCAGCCAAGGCCGCCGCCAGGGTAGACAAGGAAACTACGCATCACCACATTGTGTAATTCCCTGGAAACGACGAAGTAATATGTGGAGACGCTAATATCGCGGAGGCCAACGGTAGTGAGAGGGAACACAGCAGTGAGGAAGAGTAGGGCGACGGCGAAGAGACACTAGAACCTTTAAATGCAGATGCGGCGCCCAAGAGCACGGGGCCCCGTCTATCAGCTTGGATTTCCAAACCACGAGGGTGCTTTTGTGAAGGATGATGGGAACATGGGCGTTAACAGGGTAAACTGTGAAGTTTAGGGGGAAATGTACTTAGAATAGATTACTTTTCTGTTTGTGTAATCTGCATCCAGGTGTTCAGTCGTGTCGCGCCGAGGCAGAGCTCTTTAAGTTAGGACGACCGTTGCAGGGGCAAAGGATTGCTGGCTGTTGAAATTACATATATATATATATATATATATATATATATATATATATATATATATATATATATGTATGTATCAATCGATATCTATCTTTATATATATTGCTACTAAAATACCTTAGGAACTTGGAATGCAAGTTGTGATTGGTGCAGGCATAACTGAAAATTCAGAACTTTATTCCAAGATGTATGAATACCGACTGGAAGATGAGTTCACCGTTGCCTCCAGGCACCCATACCATAGCCAACAACGAAAGGCAGGCAGATTGGTGCTTGTACTATCTGTGAGCACAAGTAGAGCCAGTTTGTCAGCCGCACTGAAGGTAAATCAAGAATGCCTTCAACCTAGCACAAATACTTACATCAAAGACAAGGCAGCTGAGCCTAATGACCTGGACATGTTCACTCTAGAAACGCTAAGAAAAAAAAATAGTTCTCACTTATCTCTGGGCTAAGACGGGATCCCATACCACACCATTTCCCATCTAGGACTGGCAAGTGAGCCTCTGCAATTCACTGATAAGGTCTGGGAAACCTCCACCCTACCCCAGAGTTGGACGAAGGCTGACCTAGTCTCCATCTCAAAACCAAAGGAGTTGGGGAGGTATCATCCCATTTCTTTCCTCAGTTGTTTTGGTATAGTGGTAGTGTGAATGGTACTGAGCCGGTTCCAGTGGAAACTAGGACCCCTACATAAACACCTCCCTCAATTTGCAAGAGGCTTGATCACTTCTCACTTTATAGCCACTTTCCTAAGCACTGATATCAATGTTACATCTGCGTTATTACTCCTTGATTCGTATAATGCTTTTGATCTAGCAAATCCAATGAGTGTTTGAGACCTTGATTCAGAGGGGAATTAGAGACAAGCTCTCGGCTTTGATAACTGACTATATCAGGAACTGAGTCAGCACTTACTACTGGAAAATGGAATGTCACAGTCAAGGCCTTCATCCAGCTCAATACATCACTCTAATGTATAGGTCGGCAACCTTTGGCGCGAGAAATATTGGAATCGAATGGTAATGCAGCCTCCATATTAGGTTCCCGGACACCACTGTCTGATAAATTCAGTTGCATTAAGAAAGTAGCCTTGGCATTAGTATCAGCATTTGGATTTACATGACAATGTGAGCCAGAAGTTTTTATACATGCAGCATACCCTCAGCTCCCATCGCAGCAGCCTTACAAATGGATCACTCTGAGGGTTGTTTAAAGCTCAGTGTGTCCAGATATTAATATGGTGTGTAAATCTAAAATTATAAAACATACACATTTCTTGTTATAAAGAATACTAAATACAAAAAATATTACATTTATGCTATGCATGTGCAGGAAAATACATTCGGGAATACAGGGCTGAAAAAAAACTGGCATGCTAGGTTATTAATAAGGCATTAATTATAAACTAGCACACTATACTCAAAAGGTTACCGACCCCTGCTCTAATGTATGGCATCTTCAACATACATTAACCAGAAGGGTTCAAGATCACTAGGCAAACTGCAGCCTGTGTCCTTGTTCATCACCTCACCTCGCCTCTCATCTCAGCCGTGCTACTCGAAGGTCTGTGCTGCGGGACGGGCAGGGGTCATGCATGGCCACATCCACAGAGGACCTGATGCTAGCCAGCCTTAGGAGTAGGTCTCAGCAAGTGTTTACACCTTAGCCAGTCATAATAAGTTGCCCAGAGCAGTGGCAGGATGTTGGAGTAAGTGGACAGACATTTGAAGCACTGCAGACTCAGCAGAGCTGGAGGCAGTATGCGGGAGGCTCTTCGGCATCAGCTATTTCTCTTGCTTTTATCACCTCCAACTTTTACTGCTGCACTCGTCTCTCACCCTGCTGCTACCGTTACTGTGCCTCCTGTTCAGAGCGGGCATAATGAGATTCGTGTTTTCTACAGCAAGACTCCAGCTTATCTAGGTTAAAGTGTAACTTGGAAGTGGAGTCTTGGATATCTTGCATTGAGCTGTTATGACCTGCAACAGACGATGCTCTCTTCCACATGACTAGAGGTAGGGGAAGTAGCAGGCCAACCCGTATGCTACAGTGGGAATGAAACATGTCCTGCCGCCGGTCAGCAGCTACCCCAGGGGCAGGAAACTCCCTCTAAACATGGTGCATCATGCACTCATGGCCCTAAGACTCCAGACTTCAGTACCAGCACTGGAAATTTATAGTGATAGCCACCTTGAAATTGCGTCCACTCCGACAGTGTTAAGGTAGGTGCATGTACAATCTCCAGGGGAGCCCAAGGTTCCACTGCAATCTCGGTCCCTCATCATCGTGGAGGAGGTTGCCATTGCCACTTATATGACCAACGTAGCCAGGTCAAGACACTGAAGAGTGCCGGGCAGCTCAACGTCTGTGCTTTGGCTACAGAGAGCTGGGGCACTCTGTGGTTGTCTGTCCCTTTATTCTGGGTGGTAGAGTCACTTTCCAAGGGGAGTCCAACCAAGCAGGTCTCACTGAAGCCAAGGGGCAGACAGCAGGTTGTCACAACCGTCAATGGTAGGTCTCTACTTGTAGTGTGCCTAGTTGTCATGAGTTCCATAGGGAGTTAAGAGGGCTCCCAACCTCATAACCGACCATGGGTATCCTCTTCATGCAGCTGAAGTCGCTGTCGTCGCTTCAAGGTCAAGAACCTTCATGCCTGCAATGATGACTTGCAGTACCCCTGCTAGTACCTAACTTGCAATTTTTGGAGCTTCTCGTTTAACAGTTTCAATTATCCCAGTCATTGTCCTCGGTCGGTTCCAGTGTGTGGGTGGTTAACCCATATCCCTGTTACTGTGCAAGAGTATGGAGTTTGTGGAACTTATGGTGCAGCTTCGACCTTCAGCCAACAGAAGGACTGCTTTCAGAGGGTACCTTGTCCATATCAGGAGAATTGTGTAGCCCTGTCATCCAACTCAAGGGGATTCCCAGCCAGCTGTTGATTACTGTTAGCCGAAATCGTATACAGAATCGTGGGTGCCAAGGTCGAGTTCCTGGATTGTAGATTTGACAGTCTGGATGGCTTCAAGTTCCCTGCACCGCCGGCCCCGGATGAATAGCAACAGGACGATGCTATTGAGGTTGCTGCTGCTGAGCCTGTAAGGATTGCTGCTTCATCGTCTATGGATCAGCTGCAGTTTGGCCACATTACACCAGACTCAGTATTAATGTTAAACAAGGTGATAACCAGCTTCCCAAACCTCTTCTCAGGTGACAAGCTGATTATGGGTGCAGTTCCCAGGGTGTGCAGCACTATATCAGCACCACCAATTGGATCTACTGGGCTTGGTGAGAGGGTATCGTTACATGCTCTCCATATTTGACCATCACACCCACTTCCTGCAACTGGTATTACTTCCAGATAAGAAGGCCAACCAGGTCCTAACAGTCGTCTTGGATCACTACATCTTTTTTTTGGACCTCGAGACTATTTACACACA
>NC_091554.1:13606893-13609393 GCF_042767895.1 Penaeus vannamei
TTTCTTTTTGTTTTGCTTTATTACCGTTTTCTTTATTTATTTATTCAGATCAGTTAACATTGTATCTGGTAGTGCATAAAGCTTGTAAATTTATATTAAAAACTGGCACTTGTGTAAATCAATATGACTTATAATAATTCTGAGGTTTCACATGTATTTTTCTCTGTAGGTTATTCGGCATCTTTATTTTTCTTTTCAACAGACAATTAATTACTTTCATTAGTTTTAGTGAATCAGCTCTGGTTTATTCATTTGTTAGGTTAAAGGTCTTTTCAATCCATGATAAACGTATTCCTTTCAAATTAATCAGTGACAAAATCTTTTAGAATTTCTTTAATTATAAATCTTTTAGATGAAACAATATATAACTAAAACAAGCAATTTTCTATACTGTCTTTTTAATATATTTATTGAAATCCAAAATTAGCTCTCAGCATTTCCCATCACAACCTCTATGTAGCATTAACACTAGTTCTTTTTTCTCTCGTTTTACATAAACAACGATGGAACAACCAATACAATAATACAATACAAATAAAACAAACACTGGGGCGATAGAAAAACACTAAGCTAAAACTGGAACTAGAAAAAATGGAAAAAGAAGCATTCCCTGAGCACAAATTAAGACAACCCAAGATTAGCCAAAAAGTGTTTATTCAAACAAAATAGTCAGTAAATACATCATTAACATGGATACTTATTTTGGCAAGTATCTGTACATATAACTAATGTGTATTCAAGTTAGTTATCTGTTCTGATCACTAAATTGAGAGAGAAAAAATACACTGATGTATTCATGATGAATGTGGAGGAAAGATGATACTGACTAAGAACACTGGTCCAGGAAAAAAATGGTAGTCAAAAAATACAAAAAATGATCTTATTTCTTTGGTAAACACGTTCCATGAGTATACTGTTTACATGTGACAGAACAAATGGGCAGTATAAGCATTATAATGTATACTACGTCATATATTAAAGCCCCGTGCCCACTCTTCACCCCCGAGGGATTGCAGAAAGCACAAAGGCCGTGACGTGCGATCCAGCACTCCTCTACCTCTCTACATCCCCTGCTCTTCACAGGGATGCTAATATCTGGCCACAGTCGAAACTTTCCCGTGCCGTTCTACCATGACTAGCCAGACGCTAAAACTGTGGTGGGGACTTCTAGTTCAATATCCTTTTCTTTAAACAGCATTTTGCAAACATGTATATCATTACTTAGAAATGTTTCGTTATAACTTCAAAATATAAACAATTGTTTGCTTCTGGTAGTGAAAGTAATTCAGTTAAGGTTTGAAAAACTGTTCCATCATCTTTCATAGAGAGTAGGTTGGAATTTTAAACTCTGTTATCAATAAGAACATTTAATCCTGGTGCTTTTGGAAGCATAAATTTCCTGCAGAGGTTTAACACAGCCCTGGCTCAGGACTCGG
Organism: Penaeus vannamei; assembly: GCF_042767895.1. Taxonomy (NCBI): domain Eukaryota; kingdom Metazoa; phylum Arthropoda; class Malacostraca; order Decapoda; family Penaeidae; genus Penaeus; species Penaeus vannamei. The sequence continues at coordinate 13,608,330 of NC_091554.1, forward strand.
AAAGAAAATTCAATGGAAGGGAATTAAAGATAAAAAAAAATCATGAGATTCACACATTAAACTCGACTGTCTTTTACAAAATAAACATCATTTCCCAACCATCTCAGAAAATAAGAGAATTACATTTAAATTTGTCTATGTACTTTTATTGTGCATTATTTTCTAAATCACTTTTCTTGAAAAAAATCACTCAGTAGAAGAGAATGCACGCTATATACGCCTTAGCAGTTCTTGTTTTACCTACTGCTCAGTACAATAAAAAATACATTCCATAACATTTGTAAGACGTTGACACTTAGTATAAAAACAATAATGTATACAACTTGTAAATAAAAATGTAAACTCACACACATAATTGATACAAAATTATTAGTGAAACACTTGTACAGCTGAAACCACATGTAACACCAATGACGTAGCTAAGAGGGGGGCGTAATTTTCACCGTCCCCCGAGCACGCGCATGAGTGGCCGAATGGGGGCGGTGGCAGACAAACAAACAAATGGAGTAAAGAGGTGGACGAAAAGAGTGGGGAAGGGAGAGGAAGTAAAGTTAAGAAACTAAAGGAGCCCCAAATGATATACAGTATATATAAAACTAAAAAAAAATGTTAGGGAGCCCCTTATGGAAGCTATCCTCGGATCCCCACATCTTTAGCTACGCCACTGATGAGTGGAGAGAATAGAAAAGAAAGAAAGAAACAAGTTAATTTAGGGGCTTGTGGCCCTAGAAATTACAAATATAAATTCCTTTGCCAGCTTCAAATATTCAAGTATAAAGGAAATAAAGGCCATTGAAGAAAATTAAATAAGATTGCAATGCCTTGAATGACTTGAACACACGATGAAAAATACTTGATACAGAAAGAAAGTCCTGCTACAGTTAGTCTAAAAAAATCATAATTATCAACCTTTCGTTAAGTAATTGATATCTAGTTGTATATAACAAAATTGAAAAACTTTGTTTTATACTTTATTCTATGTTTGTGAAAATGGCCATAATAATCTGACCTCTTTGATATGCTGAAATATATGTATTTTTTCTGTAACTTCATCATTCAGCTCA
>NC_091554.1:13639393-13651893 GCF_042767895.1 Penaeus vannamei
AAGGTGTTAAAAGTTGTAAATAAAAGGTATTATTCCAAGAAGACTAGTTTAGATCTAAAATTCAAATAATCTTTATTTATACAAACAAACTGGAGCATATGGTTACAAGGTGAGCAAGGTGAACATTAACTGTGGTTAAAGAATAAAATTATGAATGTTTATGATTGTACTTATAATCTAAAAGTAAAGGTTTCTTATCGAAAAATACATATTAAAATTAAGGATTTTTATTATGTACACACTGTATGGATGATGATAATAAATATTTCAGCTGTATATGAACAGTATACCAACTGACTTCCATTTTATTTTTTACAAACAGCAGAAGAGAACATTATAAGGGCTTTTCAAATTCATCTTCATACTTCTCAACAAGTAGGTGGGGATATTTTCGAAGCCTGACTTGTACCTTGTCAGTATCCTCATTATAGCTGCCGATGCTCAATACTACAACACGAGAAATATCTAAGAAGGCCGGGTTCTTGCTTGACACGGCTTTTATGATATCAACTTCATCCTCCTCTTGAAGCTGTAAAAATGGAAGTGTTTTTATTCACATTCCTCTGCAGATTCACTGGATATGATCTCAATAATAATTACTTTGGTAGTAATATACTAAACATTTGTACCATACATCTTGTGATTCCCAGAATAACAATGGTGTTTTGATTATTAAACAGTTGTGTTATGTCTGCAGTGTGGAATGGATTAAATAAATATAATACAAAAACATACAAGACAACAAGCATTTTGTTCTCCATACACTTTGGTTGATGAAGTGTGTAGGTTAGTTAGAAAACAGGAGCACTCTTATCCATGAACATGATATCAATTAATGATTATGTGTGGATATATGACACTCCTTGCTAGAGGGAGAGCAAGGCAAGCAACCGGAACACAATTTTCAATTGGAGCTTTTTCAATTACTGAACAATGAAAGATAACTTTATTGGAATGAAACCTTGACAGCAAACTGCTTTAGTTGTTTCATACGTCTCATACACTCTGCTTCATTTGTTTAAATTTTACATTCTACATTTTATTCTGAATACAATATAGAAATGTAAGATCAAAAATCATATGGTATGTGCCATGTAGCCTTTTTATATTCTTACTCCCCCTAACTTTAAAAGTTGGTTACACCTCTGCTTTTAACCCAATGCTGCTAGGAAAATGTAATGTTTACTGAAGTGCTGTGTTGTGGTGGCTTCTCATGTGCTCAGCCACCAAGAAGTCAATAAGTAGACCTTATGACCTCATCTGATTAATCCCTCTCCTTGAGTTTTTGAGATTTTTTTTTTCACTAATGCTATTAATATTGATGTTATCATTATTATTATAGACATCATTTTACTGTTATCATCATTATAGACATTATATCCAATATGTTATGAAAATCACTAATAGCAATATAAGATAACAGAGAATATTTCTGAAAATTATGGGTATATATGTGAGACAGGTTGTACTAGTAATTGACACATTGGTGACTCAGCATTTGTGGAACCTACTATGTATAAAGACAATTAGTAAACTAAACTCAGAGTAGGCATGATATGTATGTACATGTCATCCCTAGTAGCACTAGGTTAAATAAATAAATAAATAAATAAAAAGTGTACTAAAAGTTGGTGCAACAAAGGGAATCACCAAGAATAACATGCTTCTTCAGCATGGCCAGGAATTAAAAAACAAACTGGATTTGGTAATGCTTCCTATACAGGGCAAATTCAAATATGAGAAAATGTTTGTAAAACTGATTATTTTAAACACCCTACCTTTCTTGCATCTGTCTTTAATAAAAAGTAAACAAAGTTATTTCTCACAAACTTTACTTAATGTAGGTCAGGCTAAATATCACTTTACCTAGATGAATAGCATGACTCTATAACTCTAGGATTATTTACTGTCTTAACTTGAAATACTGTTTAAAAAACACAATCCCTCTACAGGATATCAAGAATTTCAATGTTAACTTATTTAGGTGCTCTAAACTAGAATACTATCTCAAAGAATTATGAGATATACAAAGTGAAATCCCTTTTCACAAGTTTACTTTAGAAGCATTGACTTTCAAATATCTGCAATTTCATATACAGAGGACTTTTTCTTTTTTTATTATTGCAATTGTGCTGCTCTTTAAACAAGGTAAACCAATTGTCTCCATGCTAAAAATAATAACAATATGCACTAAACTTGTAGCTGTGATAACATTAAAAAAGGGGTCAACTCTAATTCTGAGAAAATTTACTTGACATAATACATACATTAAAACATGATAAGCGAATAGAATAAAAAGCTGGTATAATGTAACTTTTATAGTCTAATATATATACACACATAAACAAAAACATAAAAACATATCCCACATCAAAAGCAGCTCTTTGTAGCTGATCCCTCAGCATGGTCCTGGCATGAGCATCTAATGAACCTCTTTCCTGAACTTTCAACTGGAAACCAAGTAAGCACATATGCGACATACAGTAAGTTTTAGTCCATCCAGCCATAAAATATACTAAATACCTAACTAAACTTAACATATGTGATAAACAAGGAGAACTTACCTGCTTACTCTTTTTCATCACTTTCTGACCATTTACACGGATCTTGCTATCGTAAAAGGCTGACTCCACTTTGCTGAAAGGAAAAACATAAAGCTACAATAATTTGTTGAAGAAATATGAGCACTAACTCAGAAAAAGGAAGTTATAAGAATATCACATCCTACTGCAAAGAGGTATTTTGCAAAAGGAGATTTACGAATACAATAATTCTAATAAAAAATGTACATAAATGCCACCCTTCAGTATGAGGCTAACTGCTATCAATTGTCAATAAAATAATTATTGGTAAACAGTATGGTTACAGATCATGGTTATGACCACATGAATCAGATGGATAGATAGATAGATAGATAGATATATAAAAAAAGTCTAAATTCAATCCATTTATGATGGGTGTCCCATATGTGAGACCAGCGGAAAAATGAACATTGCCAGGTGTCACGTCGGTGTGATTGGCCGGCCCCTTGCACCTATTTTGTAGCTGCCAAGAAAATATTATTCTAAAATATACCAGCGTTAGTGGGTTAACAACAATGATGGTGAAAATGATGATGATAATAACAGTGATATATTAACAATGCTAATTGTAGTAATAATTATCACAATTATAGCACTATTTATTATACTTCTTATAAATTTCATTGTGGTGATCGTAACTATAACAATAATGACTGTAAAAAGACAATACAAATAATGTTACAACAGTGAAGAAAAAATGATAAGAAAAAAAAAGAAAAAAAAGAAAAAAAGAAAGAAAGAAAAAAAAAGAAACTAATGCAAATAATTATGGTGATAATAATGTTAACAAGAATCATGATAATGAATTAACAATACAAAAAAAAAAAAAAAAAAAAAAAAAAAAAAAAAAAAATTACAAATAATAAAAATAATGAAACTGATAATGATGATAATAATTATGCTGATAATGATAGTATCAAAAATATTAACATCATCAACAATAACAAGGATGAATATCAATTTGTAGTTGCAAAGGTATGGTCCCATGGAGCAACATCAAACCAAAGTACTGCATTTCCTAAGTATGTTCATTTCCAGTTGACTGACTTTAATTCTTTAGTGAATAGCTATTTATTAGAGAAATTCAGAACAACTACGTCAAACTCAGTTTCCTTTACTTTATATATTCTATGTATTGTTCTGATAAGTTCTACTAACACAATATGTTATAATAAAGTTCAATATAACCAAAGTCATCAGATTGATGGGTAGAATGTGAATAGTTTCTAGATATGTACATACTTTCATTTCATTTGTCACCTGTAATTTTTTGTATATTTGAATACAAAATACTATTCAAAATAAAACTTAAAATTCCTCTGCATAATGAAATACAATAAAATACATTGGAAACAATACCTAGAGGCACTGGAAACAATATAGTAACAAATGTTTGCATAAGAATACAAAGTGGAAACGCCCAGCAAGAGGCAAGCCCCATCATTTCGTTTCTAGACAAAATTTGGAACGCTTTGGATTTATGTTAAACTTTTGGGGTCAAGATTAACAATTTAGGATATAAGGTTCTGACACCATAAATGCTAACTTCATTAATTAATTCATATATCTAGTACCTGTGCCATCACAACTGTTGATAATTCATAAAAAAAAATAAAGAAATCTTTAGCTTCCTCTTTGACAGCAAAAGCTGTAACAGAAATCAAAGTACCTGTGCTAAAACTTGCCTTTGTAATTTATCTGAGGTCAGTGAGACTAAAGGAAAGCTTACTAGATGATAGCACTGAAAACTATCCCATCCTTGGGCATTAACAGATCTTTTTGACTAGGAAATTAAGCCTGCCATAATATTGCCTCCAAAGATGAGCAGTACATAAAGTAATGACAATGAAATGAATATTAACAAAAATTGTTGTCACTATAAGATTTTACATACAATACTCTTCACTTTACAAACTTTTATACTATTCACATAAAACAGAAATGTGCATCACAGATCATACTATGATATAATTATTGTCAAAAGAACTCTTCATCCACCAGACACAAAATAATTTTGGATCCACTGAAGGTGTGAAGAAATGTTGTACTTTGAAAAATTTGATACAGAAGCATTCTATAATGTTTTCCAATAGGCAGTGAAATCAAAATTGCTATCACATCACTGATGACTGAAAGTAAACATACTGCTACACAACTTTTTATTTAATAATTAATCTATTTTTATCATAAAATCATTATGCTGGAATCTAGAAACTAGAGATCTTTGTGCATATATGAAAAGCAATTTATTCTAAAATTGAGTAATAAATACAGTATTTATCAAATCTTGAATAAAGAGGTGAGAAAAACAAAAACATATATATGGTGATGTATGTAAAAGCAAATCAGTTTTAAGATATACAAAGAAGTCATCTTGAAACAGAATACCTGTGATATTCTCAGAAAATTATAGAATATCAAAAATATCAAACAATAGTTAAGATAATCCATTCCACTTTAATCACAATAAAAATATGTGCATACTTGCGTGACATGTTGAACCCGGCTTTGAGGACGGCATCCAGTCTCAAGGATGAGACATTCACTCTTACATCACGGAAGTCTGCTGCCGACTCTAACTCTCCTTCCCCGTCTGACTCTTCATCATCTGAAAACTAGTAAAATTATGCACTAATATTGGCATTTAATCTTTAAAAAATGATAAAATGTCAACTCCTGGGCATATCCATAGCACAGGCACGAGTCCAACTACAAAAATGTTTAGGTTCCAGTAAACCTGGGAAAAATGAGTGTATCCATAAATAATTTTTTTTTCTGAACTTTTTGCTAAGAATCAGCCAATACTCCCCTCCATTTTTTCATGAAGAAAAAATGAGGGGGAGGCCTCTAATATTAGGGCCAGCCAGGTTATAGAAATATCAACAGATGACAAACACATAACAATCCTACTCATGTGGAAGGGTATGAATGAAAAATAACATCTTCACAATACAAGAGATGTATTTTACCGGCTTCGAATATATCTTCATCAGAAATACATATATTTGAGAGAATACACATCATATTTGTATCACATGGGAGCTGATGAAACAGCTGATGATTGTGATATCGCGATCGTTATACTCATAATTGCTGACATAACATTGGATAGTTTGAATCTACCTAATGCGGTGTTCACTTTTTTCTGTAGCAATGTATGCAGCTTCCATGACCTTCCTTTAATATTTGCTTAATCCTTGACAAGTGCGAGGTCACAATCATCAGGTGATTCATCAGCTCCCATGTGATATAAATATGCTGTTTGTGATATATTTGAAACCGGTAAAATACATATCTTGTATTGCGAAGATATTCGTTCTCATTCATACCTTTCCACGTTTTCAACATGAATACGGTTAATCCTGATCATGTATAACTTTTATTAGTATTATCAATTATGTTACACCATATTGCTGAATAACTAAAAAACTAAACTAAAAAAATCTCCAATTTTTCTTAAGCCTAGATTGCCTTTGCCATTCTGATTTCAATGGTAGGATGCTTGTCCAGTTACCCAATACTAAAGTGATTATCCTTAACATTTCTTTCTAATATAACAATACTATTGTGTTTTCTTCTTAGTCTACTTTCAATAACCCCTTAACTCTTTGTAAAGCATGATTCTTAATATAGTTATACTTCAAATGATTGGACCTGTGAAACTGATATCTAAGAAATTGTTGCTACATGGAAAAATCTACTTACGATCATCGTACTGCTAGCAGTAACAGCTTTGTGTCACAATGATCAGTTTGAACTAGCAGCTAATGTTTGCCCCATCAACATTAACTCATTATTTCTAAAGGTGCTGGTGTCACTAACTTTGAGTATCTTTATACTAGTTCAATTATACATACATGAAAAATAATCATTTATCTAATATATCACTTGATTAACAGCTCATTAAAGGAACAATTGAACCACTTGTATCTTGAAATTATCTTCTATATATCTATTTCCACTCTTCCCAATGCCTGACAATTCTAACCATGGTTGTAAGATGGTAAATCTAGTTAGGTATGATTTTTCAGTTTTGGTTTGCAGGCTCCAGGCTAGTTAACTACAGTGCTAGATGTTTTTCCATAGAGAAAATGAGTGAAATTTGAAAAACAAGTAATATATCTACCTATATCTTTGTCTTTGTAACTTTTTTGGTACAAAAACTTGTTAATGGAAAGGAAAAAACAAACAAACAAAGCATGGCATTAAAACTGTTATCAGAATATGGTAAAATTAGAATCATAGAAAATACTATGAAAAAAGGGGATATCAGGGTTAAAGATTTGGTGGTGTTTCTGATAGAGATTTTTTTTTCTAGATTTACTGTTTCATTTACCTATTTTGTCTCAAACATAATGATTTCCTTACTTCATTCATGATGAAATGTCTTCTTATTAAGTTATGGCAAACTATCTTGTTATGTGCACTAAATATCAGAGTGCTTATTAGGCCCTTTTGTTGAGAAGAAACAGCTTCTTAAAAATATTTTTAAAACCTCCTTTTAGACTCATTATTTCTTTTATTGTTTATGCCACAATGAAGAGCATAGAAAGCTGGGTAACTTTAGGTTTCCCACACTTCCAACTTTTCACTTGAGCAGCTGACTCCCTGACACATGGTTTGGTATGGCTCTGGGGGTTCTCTAGGAGATTGGGTTAACTAGTTTCTTTCACTGACAGGCTTCATAGCTTTCATAAGATTTAAGAGCTGCTGTAGCATATCTGGTTAATCGTTATGGTATGATCAAACTGAAGATGATGTTCTTATGGTGAACAAAGAGTAGCGGTTGCTGGTACAAGAAATAACCAGCAGGCACACGCAGTAATACCACAAATAAAGGAAAATAATTACAGAAAGCTGCACTCACAGCCTAAGTCCACTCAGTGTTCCTGAGTTTCTTACTGTGCATACTCAAGGAATCTGAAAGTGAGGTAGCCTTATCCCCATTGAGAAGAGTGGCAACACTTAACTAAATATGATTTCTTCCTATTTATTTTATAACAAAAATAGCTTCACAAGCTTAAACAAAAGTGTCAATTTTTTGTTGCAATTCTGATACTGATACTGACAATGAATAAAAAATAGAAAACAATCCGTATTTCTGTGCCCTGACTGACACAGATATTGGTGTCTTGTGCTTCACTTTTTCCACAGTATATTGATTCTGGTGAAATATCATACCTCTAAATTCCATTCACTGTGCTCAGTAATTCCACAGATTCCAAGCACAACAGTTCACTGAATTTTTATATTCAGTTCATGTGGTTTATGTTTGCTGTCGGCCTAAAGTTTGTTGCATTATTTGAATGAAATCTGACTACACTGATATAAGGACTTTATCAAAAAAGCTAAGGTGTTTTTGGTACTATGTGCAAAAAGTGGGGTGTGGCTAAGGTAGGCAATCGAGCTGAAATGCCAACTAGTTAACCTCCTTCTACTCCTCATGCAAATACCTTACTTGAAGACTCTTTGTGCATACTGAGTTAGGGACAATATTTGCAAAGTTGGGGGATGGAACCCCACATCATCCCTCCTCTTACCCAGTCATGGCAACTTAGATTTTCTAATAAATATTGTGACTTGGAGTTGGGGATTTATTCTTTGATGAGTGCATATGTACTGTAAAGAACTACCTTACACTTCTAAAGAAAATAACATCTATTTTCAATGTACATTACTATTACCACATAAGAGAGAAGTTTTGTATTGTATTACTATATCTAATCATGTAAGTTCTATACCCAAATACTGCCACTATCTCAAAATGCATGTTCTCCAAAACCAAGACTTTCAAAACCCATAACATTCTTGTAATCATTTCATCTGTGTTCTACTAAAATCATTGTGAAAACTACTGTGATTCGTAATAGCAGGCCTTCTGTCTAAATTCAAACACAATAGCGATATAGTTTCAAGAGATCACCACTGCCAACATCATGTACATTCTGTTAGACAGAACTTACACTGGATCCATAATTAATGATAAATCAAGTGGGAGATTTGTCAGATTTTGTGTTGTGCAAGTTATATCAGTATGAAAACCATGGTGGTCACTGAGTAGATGAATATTCTCAATAATTACCAAAAATTGTTTTTAAGAGAAAATAGACTGAATACAGCAGTGATACAGATTTCATGTTTCTTACATACAACAAAACAGATGGAATACAACTGCAATTTCAGCAACAAACAATTTACCACAAACAGCTTATCTCAACCACTCATACTGAACATATATAATCACATTCCAAGTCTGGTTTCCTTGGAGATAATCATAATCATCCTATCAAAACTTGTGGATAGTTATTTTTGGTACAGTTTCAGTTTCACAGTCATATGGTACAAGGTAAGTTTGGCTGTTATGGATAGAATGACAAAGTAAGACACATTCAATCTATATATTTCTTTTGCAAGTTGATATTATGAAAATTGAGCAACACATAACAACATGGTATCCATCAACAGAAAAATCTAATGAGACTATCATATAGAAAAGGAAAAACTATATTCACTGGTACTTAAAATAATCTGTGCAGGCAAAGAATAATGTCAGAAATTAACAAAATAGGCCATGAAAAATTCTAAGCAGAGAGTAAGTCTGAGGTGATTGGGTTGTGGTCTAGGGACAGTCCCCCCATAGGGAACTAGTGATCATATGGGGGTCTAAGGGTTAAGTCCCTGGGTTAAGATGATTGGTAAACCTTTATAGTACAGACACACCAACTCCTTAACTCCACATCATAAAATCTATTCAACAATCTAAGTTGCAGTGACTGGTCAACTGCCTGAGGAAAGAGTTGATGGGTGGCTTTGCCACCGTCTTCTCGATATGCATGGCAAGATTGAGGTTAAACTCAAACAGAATGCCCCAAATAAAGGAAAAATTTTGTGGAAAGCACTGCTTACAGCCTAAGTACACTCAGTGCTCCTGAGTTTGAAGTCTACAGAGATGAAGACAATGTCTGCCAAATAGAATGTGAGCCCCCTATCAATCCTCCCCTCAGGCTGTTCCTGGAATGCATGCCCAATCACAGTAACTTAGATTGTTGAATCTTTGTCTTTGGCAAGTGTGTCCATCTTGTAAAGAATTACTTTAAAAAATTAAAATTTTTTTCCTCCTGTGACTGTATGAGCATTGTAATGACCTCAACACAGCGCAACCAGGCCCACAGCCATGTAGTAAGAGGTAAAATTTGCCTGTAATGGACAGAATGACTGAAAAAAAGACACATTTCATATAATATTTTAGCAAATTGGCAATACAAAAGTTGTGCAACGCATAATACTTTGGCATACATTTACAGGAAAATGTAGAAGGAATATCATAATCAAAGAGCAAAGCTACACTTATGCCAGACTGTAGAGTATTTTTCTTGGGCGGGGAATATTACATTTTTTCAAGCACGGAAAATATCACTTTGTCTACATTTGCGGGGACGGATCTGATGGTTGATGAAACAAGTGCGCGGAAAGGTAAAAAAAAAATTATGCGGCAAAGAATTTTTGAGCGGGGAACGTGTTCCCCATGCAGAACACAGTATGGCACTTATGTATACATGGAATAATCTGCATTGGCAAAAAATAATGTCAGAAATTCTGAAAATTGTAAGAGATGATCAGATGGAAGCCTGGGGCGAAGCCTCCACGTTAGGAAGGTTTTTGGTTCATGTGGTGATATTTGCTGATTTCCCAGGAATGGCTAGAGTAATGACTTAATTTCAGATGGGTGCCATCACTTCATAAACATAATATTTTCATTTATAACAATTGCAATGGAAAATAACAAGAGATTCACACTAAAAGATGGAACAACAATTGCAAGACTGGATGCCATTGTACCACTAAAAGATGACAGGCTTTATGGGTACTATATTTTCAATAGGGATTAACATGCACTCACATCTTGGCTTCTATTCCTTCTCTTGTCTGACTTGCTGGATTTGTGCCGTGAAGAACAAACTAAACTGCTGCCAATGTGCCCCTGAACTCGACCCATTCCCTGCTCTGGGCCAAGGGCATTGTACCTCGGCCAGGGCCCATATGCAGAGACCCCGCTTGAGGCACTGGAATAAGTCCTGACCGGGGCACAGGGCAGGCGTGATGGTCTCTGCAGGATATTTCCGGCGTTTAAAGGAGAGCCTCTCGCTCTGCAGATCAGGTGTTTGCAAACTCTCAACATGTTGCGCCGACAAGTCCGTGCACCGTTGTTGTTCTCGGTCTTCTCATTCTCTCGTGTCCACAAATTGAGACACAGAAAATGCCATTCTCTTACAGGGAAACTCAACTAAAAAGACTCTGCTTCTTTTCGCCACTGTTTTGAGAGGAAATTCAAAGCACTAGAATACAGGAATTAAAGACCGAATACTTCGACGTTATCTGCGAGTAATATGCACTATATATACATTATACTTACATACATAGATACGCGCAATATATGTATATATCATCATCATCCGGAGCTAACGCAGACGGGGGTGCATAGCCGCGTCCACCCTCTGCTTCCACCTTTTGGGATCCCTCATGGCAAGTCGCCAGGCAGGGGCCCGGCCCATCTCGAGCTCTTCCCGACAGGTTTGATTGATCTGCCCAAGCCACGACTTCCTGGGTCGTCCCACAGGCCTCCTCCACCCAGGGTTGCCTCTTACAGAGACAACCTGATGGGCAGGATCATCCTGTGGAAAGCGAGCCAGGTGGCCATATAGCCTGAGTTGGCGATCCCGGATTGTGTAGGTAACAGGTCCTGTGCCAGTCTCACGGTGCAGCCGTTGGTTAGACACATGGTCCCGCCAACAGTACCCCATGATCTGGCGGAAGGACCTATTGCAAAAGGCGTCAAGACGAGACTCCAGTGCACTGGATAATGTCCAGGTTTCTCTACTGTAGAGTAAAATTGGCATTACCAGGGCCCTGAAAACCCGTAGCTTGGTCCTTCTGCACAGGTACCGGCATCTCCAAATACTCTTGTTGAGAGAGTTCATGACCCCTGCTGCCAGGCCAATCCGTCTGCTGACTTCCTGGTCTGACAACCCAGAGTTATGAACTGCACTACCAAGGTATGTAAAGCTCTCTGTGACTTCAATGTCCTCGCCGCAAGCACGTACCGACTGAACAGGTTTTCCTAGCAAGTCCCCAAAGTCCTGGATCTTGGTCTTGGTCAAGGAGACCTCTAGACCCAAGGGCTTCGCTTCATTACTAAATGCATCGAGGGCCACCACTAAGGTTTCCAAAGACTCAGATAGAATTGCAACATCATCGGCAAAATCAAGGTCTGTAACCTTAATATTACCCAGTGTTGCTCCACAATGACTTTGAACAGTAGCTCTGCCTAGTATCCAGTCCATGCAAGTGTTGAAAAGAGTTGGTGCAAGAACACAGCCTTGCCTCACTCCTGAACTGACAGGAAAGAAGCTCGACAGGCCCCCACCACACTTTACAGCACTTTCAGTACCAGTATATAGGTTTGCTATTAGTTCAATAATCCTTGTTGGAATTCCTCTCAGTCTCAGGATCTCCCAGAGTGATTCCCGATGTACTGTATCGAACGCCTTCTTGAGGTCGATGTAGGCTGCAAGCAACCCACGTCCGAACTCACGACGGCGCTCTACAATGACTCGAAGCGCAAGGATACGGTCTATTGTTGACTTACCAGGAGTGAATCCGGATTGCTCTGGCCTCTGATGCCTTAGTAGATGGTCTCTGATACGCCTCAGAAGGATGCGGGCAAGAACCTTGCCTGGTACACTGAGCAGTGTGATGCCGCGGTGATTGCTGCAGTCCCATCGGTCCCCCTTCCCCTTCCAGAGAGGGATGACCACACCCCTCAACAGGTCAGAGGGAACGGTACCAGACTGCCAAATGGCAGCCAGGACAGCATGCAATCCCCGCGCCATAGGTTCACCACCAGCCTTTAACAGTTCA
>NC_091554.1:13659393-13661893 GCF_042767895.1 Penaeus vannamei
GGGCTCCTAGGCGACTTCCTGGGTCTCCTTCTCGGGCTCCTAGGCGACTTCCTGGGTCTCCTTCTCGGGCTCTTCGGCGACTTCCTGGGTCTCCTTCTCGGGCTCTTCGGCGACTTCCTGGGTCTCCTTCTCGGGCTCTTCGACGACTTCCTGGTTCTCCTTCTCGAGCTCTTCGGCGACTTCCTGGGTCTCCTTCTCGAGCTCCTGGGCCTCTTCCTGGGTCTCTTTCTCGGGTTCCTGGGCGACTTCCTAGGTCTCCTTCTCGGGCTCCTGGGCGACTTCATGGGTCTCCTTCTCGAGTTCTTCGGCGACTTCCTGGGTCTCCTTCTCGGGCTCTTCGGCGACTTCCTGGGTCTCCTTCTCGGACTCTTCGGCGACTTCCTGGGTCTCCTTCTCGGGCTCTTCGGCGACTTCCTGGGTTTCCTTCTCGAGCTCTTCGGCGACTTCCTGGGTCTCCTTCTCGGGCTCTTCGGCGACTTCCTGGTTCTCCTTCTCGAGCTCTTCGGCGACTTCCTGGGTCTCCTTCTCGGGCTCTTCGGCGACTTCCTGGTCTCCTTCTCGGGCTCGAGGGTGATTTCCTGGGTCTCCTTCTCGGGCTCGAGGGTGATTTCCTGGGTCTCCTTCTCGGGCTCGAGGGTGACTTCCTAGGTCTCCTTCTCGAGCTCTTTGGCGACTTCCTGGGTCTCCTTCTCGGGCTCCTGGGCGACTTCCTGGGTCTCCTTCTCGAGCTCTTCGGCGACTTCCTGGTTCTCCTTCTCGAGCTCTTCGGCGACTTCCTGGGTCTCCTTCTCGGACTCTTCGGCGACTTCCTGGGTCTCTTTCTCTGGCTTTTCGGTGACTTCCTGGGTTTCCTTCTCGAGCTCCTGGGCGACTTCCTGGGTCTCCTTCTCGAGCTCTTCGGCGACTTCCTGGGTCTCCTCGAGCTCTTCGGCAACTTCCTGGGTCTCCTTCTCGGGCTCCTGGGCGACTTCCTGGATCTCCTTCTCGGGCTCTTCGGCGACTTCCTGGGTCTTCTCGGGCTCTTCGGCGACTTCCTGGGTCTCCTTCTCGGGCTCTTCGGCGACTTCCTGGTTCTCCTTCTTGAGCTCTTCGGTGACTTCCTGGGTCTCCTTCTCGAGCTCTTCGGCGACTTCCTGGGTCTCCTTCTCGAGCTCCTGGGCGACTTCCTGGGTCTCCTTCTCGAGCTCTTGGGCGACTTCCTGGGTCTCCTTCTCGGGCTCCTGGGCGACTTCCTGGGCCTCCTTCTCGGGCTCCTGGGCGACTTCCTGGGTCTCCTTCTCGGGCTCCTGGGCGACTTCCTGGGTCTCCTTCTCGGGCTCCTGGGCGACTTCCTGGGTCTCCTTCTCGGGCTCGAGGGTAATCTTCCTGGGTCTCCTTCTCGGGCTCTTCGGCGACTTCCTGGGTCTCCTTCTCGGGCTCGAGGGTAACTTCCTGGGTCTCCTTCTCGGGCTCGAGGGTAACTTCCTGGGTCTCCTTCTCGGGCTCGAGGGTAACTTCCTGGGTCTCCTTCTCGGGCTCGAGGGTAACTTCCTGGGTCTCCTTCTCGGGCTCTTCGGCGACTTCCTGGTTCTCCTTCTCGGGCTCGAGGGTGACTTGCTGGGTCTCCTTCTCGGGCTCGAGGGTGACTTGCTGGGTCTCCTTCTCGGGCTCGAGGGTGACTTCCTGGGTCTACTTCTCGAGCTCTTCGGCGACTTCCTGGGTCTCCTTCTCGGGCTCTTCGGCGACTTCCTGAGTCTCCTTCTCGGGCTCTTCGGCGACTTTCTGGGTCTCCTTCTCGGGCTCTTCGACATCCTGGGTCTCCTTCTCGGGCTCTTCGGCGACTTCCTGGGTCTCCTTCTCGGCGTTCTGGGCGACTTCCTGGGTCTCCTTCTCGGCGTTCTGGGCGACTTCCTGGGTCTCCTTCTCGGGCTCTTCGGCGACTTCCTGGGTCTCCTTCTCGGGCTCTTCGGCGACTTCCTAGGTCAACTTCTTGGGCTCTTCGGCGACTTCCTGGGTCTCCTTCTCGGGCTCTTCGGCGACATGGGGGGAGATGGGGGGAGGGGGGGAGACGGAGCTGTATGGTAGGGGGGGAGAAGATGGGGAGGTGGTGTATGGGAGGGGGGAGTGTCCTCGGGCTCTTCGGTGACTTCCTGGGTCTCCTTCTCGAGCTCTTCGGCGACTTCCTGGGTCTCCTTCTCCGGCTCGGTGGCCGCCTCTGGCTGAGCAACCTGCAGTTGCAAAGCCAGATGCAGCTCGGCGGTCACTGTCCGTCTTGTCCCTGGTGGGCCCAGCGGGAGAGCCCTCAGGGCCGAGGAAATTTCCTCGGCTAGCATCCAACGCGGTGGTCATATCGGCGGCTGCAACGTCCAACGGCACGATCCGGAAGGGCGCGTCTGCTTCTTCCTGAAGCGCAAGGGGGCAGTCCTCGTTCAGCGCGAGGGCACGTGCGCCGATCGCCACTAACAACAGAATTATTAAATGATGACGCAAGGTGAGTTCTTCTTAATGATCCGACGCCACA
>NC_091554.1:13666893-13669393 GCF_042767895.1 Penaeus vannamei
GGCGTCAAGAAGGACAACTGTTCATAAAAATATATATCTCCCAGAACCAGATTATAAAGAGACCCCATATAAGAAGGTGACAGAGCAAAAACAAACAAAGAAGAGAAAGAAGACACACACATATTTACATACATACATATAATACACATATATGCATATATATGTATGTATATATATATTCATATATACATATACTGATATACATACATACATACATGTATAAATATATATATGTATATATATATATATATATATATATATATATATATATATACACACACACACACACACATATATATATATATATATGTGTGTGTGTGTGTGTGTGTGTGTGTGTGTGTGTGTGTGTGCATGGACCATTCGTCTCGAATTTCCATGCCCTATGCATTTTTTGTTTGTTACACCAACCATCTGCACGTCCTTCCTTATCTACACCTCCTTGGCCTTCTTCCCTCCCGTCTGGCGATTCTAATCCAACCTCTTTCTCCCGATCTTACAACGCTACTTCGTTTCTTTGCACACGCTCAAACCATCGCGATCCTCTCACACTTTTGTCGAATCCATTCTTGCTGTCTCTGTACTACGTTCATTTTTGTAAATAAAACAGCGAAGGGAAGAAAAAGGAAATACATAAATATGCTCCAACTTGTTGCTGTCGATCCTTGTCGCTCCCAATGACAATCGCATCATCCTCAGTTCTGCCGTCTCCATCTTCACCTCCAGGGCCGGTGCTAGGAACTGCGGGGCCCACTTAGAAAACTGATGGTGGGGCCCCTATATTACATAGTAAAATTTATGGATGTTTATATTTCATCAAAAACACGTACAGACCAACAAATAACGAATAAACATTAAGTGCTTGGTATAATCCATTTTTTCAAGCAATATGAAAGGTTTTATTGTTTTACTTATATGATAAAAAGGGCCCTGCTGACGCGGGGCCCAATTTGATCAAATCGGTCAAATCGGCTTAAAACTTCCTGGTCTTTTGTTAGCGCCACTACTTCAGTCATGCATCTCTGCCGACTTGTAAACATTGCTTTTTATTCCTGCATGTATCTTTCTGTCGCAAAGCACTCTCGCCATCCTGCTCCATACACTCTACTTGCACTCTCGTCTTTACCTTTCTGTCACATTCTCCATCACTTTGAACAGTGAATCCCAAATACCTTCATTTATCCACATTCACCACATTGTTCCTTGTCAGTGCACCATTCCGCCTTTGCCCCTCGTATCCATCGCACATATCCTGTCTACAAACTATCCTCCCTCTTCTTTCCAGTGCGTAGATAGGGAATTCTGGACTCCTACAGAAATGTCATGAAAATTTAGGCTTCTTGTACGAATACTGCGGTAAAGCGTTTGAAAATGGAAAAGCTAAACAGGCAATTGAGCGATATTGCATTTGAATTTGCTAAAAGGAGCAAGCACATCACAATAAAATAGATTGCCGCTACATTTTTTCCCCCAAGGATTGAAAATTTCCGACAAAACTGACTCTACTTTTTACTCTATCTACCCACTGCCTCCACCTCTCCAAACTCTCCTTAGCCTGTTCTTTGTTCTCACTACAAATCAGCATATGCCTTGCGCGAGCATCATAATCCATGGGGGACTCAGAACCGATCCTTGATGCTATTCCACCTCCACCTTGAATTCATCCATCATTCCTCCTCACCACTGTCACTCTGTCCTTCTACATATATTACACCTCACTTATTTCTGTTATGGTGATAATGATAATGCTAAATGGATGTATATTAATATTACTACCGAAACTATTCTTGAACGTAAAGATAATGACCGGGACTTGGTTTCTTATATGTGAATCTTCATTGTTGTTGTTTTGATGAGGTGTGAAAAAACAAACAAACCAAAAAACAACTCGCATGTTTGCGAATAAGCGCTCATAATTTGCCTATTTTTGGGAATCTCTGAATATAGTGATTCTCAAAATATTTGTCTTTTTATCCTACTTCTAACCAAACATAAACTAACGTTACCTAACCTACGTCATATGAATAAAATATCTCGCTTGTAAATCGTCGCTGGCTGATTATGGCCGGACAAGAGCGGCTGGGGATAAGAATGTTTAGGAGAAGAATGGCAGGGGACGAGACCGTCTTCGTTGGTAGGAAGAGTCCAGCTCATGTTGTAAGGTGCATAAAAAAAAACATTTATATTATAGAAATGCTAGAGATATAAAAACGATTCAGAATTTTTCTACAAAGGATACAGGGATAAAAATTACAAGATAAGTGACCGCTCGTTATCTGCATATCAGCCAATAGTGATTACTAATGTTGATAATGATAATATTAACGTCACCAACCAGAATGAAGGAATATTTACATGAAGGATGTTCTCCGGGACGCTATGCTGGGAAATGCCAGATGAGCATGCAGTACATAGCAGGATCTGTGAGGCCGTGCAAGGGGCGCTTTGGAACCCTCCACATTGCCAGGAAATGTAAATCAGGCGCTCAGACGCACGTATTAAG
>NC_091554.1:13674393-13676893 GCF_042767895.1 Penaeus vannamei
GTAAGCGTTGACGCAGACTGAGATAACGTCGAAAAAAAGTCTTGTTTGGAACAAAGAAAACCCTCTGGGATGTCTTGAATGTAACTTGGTAAGGGTTATTCATCGAGCTGCTTTGGTGCTAAGGCAAAAAGGGTAATAGTGATAATGACAGTGAGATTACTGATGACTATGATGATAATAGTAATGGCAGTAATAATAATGATAATTATAGTAATAATGATACATGATAATTAGGAAAATAATTATTAATGGTGATAATGACTATTCTAACAACAGCAAGAATAGAAGCAATGCTGAAAAGGATTAAGAAAAATATAGTGATAGTGAAGATAATAACGATAATGATAATAACAACGATAATAATAATGATAATGATAATAACAGCGATAATAATGACGCTAATGATAATACCTGTGATTATAATAACGACGATGATAAAAACAGCGAAAATAATAACGATAATACAAAATGCAACATTCCGCTTCTTTACCGCGCGCACGTGGAGACTCGCCCGGCGGACCAACGCAGCCCAAGCACCGGCGACGCACATCATTTTCCAAGTCTTTCCTACTTTTTTTTTCTTCTTCCTCTTCCCTTCTTTGCCCTAGCCTTTGACGCAGACGATTTGGGATATTCAACGGTGAAGCGACAATGTCTGTCTCAAGGCAGCCGAGTTATGGCGGTTCGAGGTCAGGCACTTTGGGGGGAAACCGTAAGCATGTGCAATCATGCAACTGTGCATACGTGCAGAACATGGGTGCGGTTTGCATGGCTGCTGTTGCACGAGCCAGCTGTGGGCACGAAGGAAGGTCAGCGGGTGGAGGGAGAAAGGAGGGTGGGGGGGCAAGGGGGGGGGGAAGGGATGAAGCCAAAGGGGTGGGGGAGGAGGGAGGCTTATGGTGGACGAGAGGCTGGTGTTGGGGAGATCTATGGGGGAGTTAAGATACGTGGGGGAGGGGAAAGAGGTGATGGGGAACTGGGGAGGGGAAAGAGGTGATGGGGGACGGGGGAGGGGAAAGAGGTGATGGGGAGAAACCCATGGGGAGATGTTAGGGTAGGTGGGATAGGGGGTGATGCTAGGTTGGTGGGGGTGACGGGGAGAACTCAAGGGGGAGAGCTACGGGGAGGGGGGGGGGGTAGATGGGTGGAGGTGGGGGGGTGTTCTTGGGGATTCAAGTGAGTGCGAAGCAAGGGTGGGGGTAAAGGGGCAGGGGTGGGGGAGGGGGAGGTGTCTCTTGAAGCAAGGGGGAGGAGGAGGAGAAGGGGGGGGAGAAGGAGGAGGAGGAGGAGGAGAAGCAGGGGGAGGAGGAGGAGGAGAAGGAGTAAGGGGGAGGAGGAGGAGGAGGAGGAGGAGGAGTAAGGGGGAGGAGGAGGACGAAGAGGAAGGGGAGGAGGAGGAGGAGTAAGGGAGAGGAGGAGGAGGAGGAGGAGTAAGGGGGGGGAGGAGGAGGAGGGAGGAGTAAGAAGGAGGAGGAAAGAAGCTTGTTTATTGTTTCGGTAGATGATGCTGGTGTTCAAATGCCAGTAATAAAAGGAAAATGGTGATAAAAAGTGGTAATGATGATGAATAGAGTGGATGGATATGCTAATTACAGTAACAAAAGTGATGATGATGATGACAATTCTAATCATAACTAAAATATTGCAAGAACATGTGATATTATTATTATTAGCAGTAGTAGTAGTAGCAGCAGTAGTAGTAATAACTACTATAATAATGCTAATAATAATGATAATAAATGACAATAATAGTAATAACGACGATACTGATAACAATGATGATAATGGCTATAATTATAATGGTGATAATAATGATAATGTAATGATCATGATTAGTGATAATAATAATAATAATGACGATGATAAGAACAATAATAACAATAATGATAATTAAAAAGTAAGTGATGGTAATGATAATAATAATAATTACAATAATAAAAATAATAATAATTGACAATAATAATAATATTGATAATAATTATAATAACAATGATAATAATTATGATCATGATGATGATAATAATGATAATACTGAAGATAAAAATAAGCAACAACAATAATAAAAATGATAATAACAACAATAATAATAGCAATAATAATATGGATCATAACAGTAACTATAACAATCATGATAATAATAGTGGTGATGATAACAATAACAACAACAACAACAGCAATAATAATAGTAATGATAATAAATGATATTGATAACAATAATAATGATGATAAATAATAACGATGATGATGATAACAATAGTAACGACAATAATAATAATGATAATAGTAATGATAATAATGATAACAATAATGATATTGCTATCATTAATAACATTCTTACAGTTATAATAGTAGTAGTAATAATAGAAATAACGATAAGGATAGCAATCACGATAATGATAATAATAATAATGACAATAATAATAGTAATAATAATAATAACAATAATAACGATAATAATAACAAATGGCGATGATAATAATAATAATAACACAACAATTAA
>NC_091554.1:13701893-13706893 GCF_042767895.1 Penaeus vannamei
GCAGTGACGTTATTTTGTATTCTGTGTTCACTTATCAGTTATAGGTATTCATTTGCAGCTTATGAGTTGTCTTACTAGGTTCGCTCGTACGTATTTAGGCGCCCCCGCCGCTCGTACCTTACCGCCGCCTGAGGACGCACTCCCCTCAGCGCCGCCCGCGCATTCTGTGACGCCGCCTGAAGATGGGATTCCTTCAGCGCCGCCCGCTCACTGCAGTTCCGAAGCCCGAGCATATGCACTCTCGGCACCAGTTAGAAAATAACAAGCGAATCTACTTGATACTGATACACTGCCACAATACCTGCATCCTGTTTTTTTTTTACATTGCTTACGGCCTTTACACAATTGTGCCACTGTTTCTTATGTATTTTCTATTGTTTTTAGCTATATGAATTTAGACGGTTTGATTATGATGGGGACCATCATTTTAAAACCAGGGAGATATGTAACCCAGCTATTATGTTATATCTAATTACTATATGATACATATATATAATCTTACATGTTCGTCACATACGTATCTTCACACATACATATACATATGCATATACGCCTGACCATTGCTTCCTCTATTCATTCCTCTCTTCTTGCCTCACCAGACATTAGAATGTTGTGTTGTCTATCTCTTCCACAAGAGCTATGTATTGTTGTAACGCTTCCTTGTTCATCACCGTTCGTGACATGCTAACAACGTGACATGGTGCGATCTGTAAACCATTGTACAGGAGATCAGGCAGACTCCCTGCAGGGAGCTAAGGAGCAACAGCTTGCTCCGAGGAGCTGCCGCACTCCAACATCTTATTCAGTAAAGGAGTCAAGACATCTTGGTTGTCTACCTTAACCCCTTCCTCGCCACCTACCAACTCTTGTAGGACCCAACATTTGGGCTCTTACACACACACACACACACACACACACACACACACACACACACACACACACACACACACACACACACACACACACACACACACACATACATGTATATGTATATATATATATATATATATATATATATATATATATATATATATATATATATATATATATATATATATATCCACACACACACACACAAAATACATACGCACACACACACACACACATACACACACAGACACACACACACATATATATATATATATATGTATACACACACACACACACTCACACATACATATATGTATATACATACATATATATATATATATATATATATATATATATATATATATATATATATATACATATATATATAGTATATGATATATATATATATATATATATATATATAAATATATATATATATATATATATATATATATATATATATATATTTATATATATATATATGTATATGATATATATATATATATATATATATATATATATATATATATATATATATATATGCATATGTATATATGTATACTTATATGTATTCATATGTATGTAAGTGTGTGTGTGTGTGTATTTTTGGTTATCTTGTGATTATATGTTTGAGTATATTTATATTCAAATACTCACACGCTCACGCACCGCTAGGCGTTTGTTGAAATATTATAAAAGTATATAATGTCACGGGGTAAGAGATGCAATTAACGCGTCTGTTTTAAATCCTCATCATTTCCTTTCTACATTTACCACAATGGAAACTGGGCATGCGATGCTTCACGTAAACGATTTAAGACAAAACCGTCTTGTATTCAACTTAAAATCATCTGGGGAATAGCGCCATACACTGCTTCAGGCAAATCAGTCTCTTATATACTAGTCAGTTAGATTCAAGTTCATGCTCGACAACCAAGGTACTTCAAAATTCCTGAAAGAAAAGATTCTGGAATAGAACCTTATTTACGACATTCAATCTTTGTACAAAATAGCTTTTTATATTTCTTATAAAAAAAAGAAAGAAAATCACAAATATATACAAATCAATATACTCAGAACACTAATCTCTACCAGACCATAGGCCTATAATTTACCAATCAAACCTCTGCAGTGATGATCTTTTATTTTGTGGTTCCAAACAGGAACCTGAGCTTCATTTAGCATCACGGGTTTATCGGCATCCAGTTCCAGTTCATAAGTTGCCTTCGAATGTTCCTGTTCAAGTGGCCATAAAACCAATATGATTATAATTTCAACTGTCTGAATGTTATCATTATGCTCGGTGACGGTTTATTAACTGAACTAGTAGTCTAAAAAAAGAAAAAAAAATAGACATGTATGTACGTGTGCGTGTGCGTTTGTGAACATATAAGAACAGGGTGTGACATTCTAACCTTGGATATATAAAGAACTGATTATTGATATCATCAGGGTGTCTGGTGGCAGCAACCATTTATTTTCGTTTCATCTGAGCTTGATAACTTATAGGAACTGATTACCGTCTGCAGAATTCAAACCCCTGCTCATTTAACTAAATCTAATATTGCCATTAGTATGGAAAACAATATGACGAAAAAAGGGCAGAATTGGATAAAACAGACAAATATTATCCCAGATAAACTAGTCTGTTCTTCAGGAGAAAATGAAAGATAAAAAAAAAAAAAAAAAGATGCGACAGAAAAAAAATCGGATGAAATAAATCGCGCAGGTAGCAAAATATATTGAGGTCAGGAGTAAGAAATGAAATATCTTGAGAATTTATAATAAAATCAGATCTGCTTCAGAAATTCTAAACTGGTAACATCATTCCAAAAAAGAAAGAATAGGCGCTTTAAAACCGCTGAAGGGACTCGATGCAGAATTTGCTGATGGAAGGAATAAAAAATTTTCCGTCCTGACCCCGGGTGACAGGGCATTCGAGATGACCTTTCTTAACTTCCTGTTTTCTTCATATTCCATATCATGACCACTGGCTCTTGCTAGTGTCAAATGGGGAAGCTTTTTACCAGGCGAATGGGCATATTCGTGTGTTTTGTTCTTCCCCTCGTTGTTCCTGTTGTCCCTGGCTTCAACACAATCATATATATATATATATATATATATATATATATATATATATATATATATATATATATATACATATTATATAAACCAAAACGACGGGTACAGAACGAGACGAGGAGGGCATAATTCTTTGGGCGTAATATTACGCCAGCCGCCCATTAAGAAAGCATAAGCACCGGTTCGCTTAAAAAATAGTATAACAGAAATAATTCAAATAGGCAATTGTTCTTAGTAATGGCTCTTATGTGAATATTAATTTCCTTGTCTTTGTATAAGAAATTCATACGTATATAAGTGACAATTATTCAAGAATCAATATCACATGAAAATAATGATAATAAAAAAATAATAATAAAATTAAAAATAATGATAATGATAAGAACAATACTTGTAATAATAAAAATGATATAATAATAATAATGGTAGTAATAATGCTAATGATAATAGTAATGATACCAATGATAATAATAGCAATGGTAATTAAGAACAACTACAGCAAGAGTTATGATAATAATAGTAATAATGATAATAATAATGATAAATAATGGTAATAAAATAATAATAACGATTGCAATAGCAACAATAGTAATAATAATAATAATAAAAATGATACTACTACTATTAATGATGATGATGTTGCTAACAGTAATGATAATACTGATAATAATAATACTAATAATATTACTACTACTAATACCGATAATAATAATGATAATAATAATAATAATAATAATAATAATAATAATAATAACAATAATAATAATAACAATAATGATAATAGTAATAATAAAGATATTCATAACTAATGAAAACAAGTAATTTGGTGGAATGCATTTATTAGCTCTCATACAAGCGAGAAATTCTGCCATTTCTCTGCGCAGATACCTGTTTATAGTTATTGTCTCAGAGGTCTGAAGTCGCGGGAATCCTTTCCTGTCCTTGGATTCCTTACCTCCCTTGCTGGGAAGGTACAAAGCGCCGGTGGAGCCAGAGAAGGACTTACGCCACCTTTCCGGGTCAGTTTAAGGCCACGCCGGTTTAAGGCAGTTTCCACCGCGCGCGCCAACTTACCGTCGACGTGGACGCGGCCTAGGTCGTAATAATTGCTCCGTGGTGAGACCAGGGGCAGAGAAGACTTGCTGCTGGTCCTAGTGGTCCAAGAATTGATGGACTATGAGGCCTTATTCGTATCTTCAGCTGCTTGAATATTTGAAGGAAGTGGCGGCTGGGCATGAATATACACAAAACGTTTCGTCATAAAGGAAATTTTTCATTGGATGGCGTTCTAATTGCATATCACGATGTACAAAGAACCATACGCGTGCAGAATCAAAACAATAATGAACCCCTCGCGGCGTGGTGGCATACGGACAAAAAAATACTGGTCAAGCGTCTCCATGCGTCCTCTTCCTCCATGACGTCATGCGATTAGGCGAGTTGGGTCCAGATTCCACGCACGAGAGCGCGAGGAGTTCGGATGTTCACGAGGCGAGTTGAGACTGTTCGCGAACCCCGGGTGCAATGAACGGAGTGCGAACGCGAAACAAGGTGTCGGCTCCCGTAGGATTTATCAGCTTAATACTCCTCATCCTATTACCTCCCGTTTTGGAAGCTGATAAACACCTGGACAAAGAGCCAGACGCACGGGAACTACAGAAGAACCCCAAGCCGTTGTGTGACGCTGAAAAGTCCTACAGGCTGTAAAGACGCAGTAAGGGCTATCTTATCTGTTCCTGGAGGAATCCTGCTGAGGCATCACAGGAAGGTAGGACGCGAGGTTTGGAGTACGATCTGGAGGAATAAGGACCACGAGAAACAGGAGAAAGCAGGGAAGCACAATATGTTTACCAATCTTCCGACTCGCGCAAAAGTAATATGTGTGTGTGTCTGTGTGTGTGTGTACATATACATTCACACACACACACACACACACACACACACACACACACACACACACACACACACACACACACACACATATATATATATATATATATATATATATATATATATATATATATATATATATATGTGAATTTATAACC
>NC_091554.1:13714393-13716242 GCF_042767895.1 Penaeus vannamei
GGAGAGGGAGAGGGAGAGGGAGAGGGAGAGGGAGAGAATGAGAAAGACTAGCTCCTCAATCGACAAGGCACACGCCCCTGAGGCATCCTTGGCAAAGATTGCCGTTGTGTGAGGAACTGGACGAGCCCGGCCGACGAGTGCGGATCGGCTGAGGGGTTTTCAGCCCGTAGACTTCTGAACAGATCTTGTAGTAAAGGTTGGTGACGATCTGGAAAGAGGAAATGACTTCTTCAGAAAAAGAGATAAATAGATGGATAGATAGGTAGATAGAGAGAGAAAAAGAGAAGATAAAAAATGATAATTAAGATGAATTACGTTGTTACATGTATATAGACAGATAGAGATAAAGAGAGAGAGGAAATAGATCAATAAATAAAAAAAACAAAACTGCATGGCAACAAAATAGATAGTAAGCAGTGGTGGTCCGTGGGGAATGAGAAGCAGGGAATCGCCAAAGAAAGGACCATCCCACTACTGAACAGAGATTATGACAAACCTCCAGTAACATTCAGCTATGAGGCTAAAATCTTTGCTCAGTTGTTTAGCTACACAATGACTGTCAGTGCTCATAACAGGCCTTCACCATAGATGACTCGGGTCACAAACTGCTTTCTGCAGGACAATGATATTGCTCCAGAAAAAATTAGAGTTGGTACTGCAAGGGCGTGGGAATAGAAAATACAAGATCCCTATTTTCACAAGAACTGTACAAAGGCCCTTGCTCCTTCACTTGTCATCGTTTTTTTTAATGTATGTATGAGCCATAAAGTAGCCATAACTATAGGAACGCGCAAGAATTGCTCTTGTACGCAAGGAAAACTCCAAATCTGACTGAAAATGACCAAGCACTCTCTCTCCTGTAATGTTTTGAATAAAGTTTTCGAGAGGGCCATCAGTCAGCATGGAAGACTACTTTCGTCATCAGCACATCATCTCGGATTCCGGAAGGGACGGTCAACATCCGACCCTTGCTCTTCCTTTTGAGCGCCCGGAATGACGCGTTGGATCACGGCAGGGACATATGTCGTTGCCTTGGACATGGCTGGCGCTTTCGATCGCGTCTGACACAAAGGACTGATCTTGAAGCTGCAAGCCATGGGCGTCCGAGGCAAGCTCACTGCTCTCCTTCGTGTTTACTGGTATAACAAAACTCTATCCTGAGTTGGGTCATTATCCTGTCAGGAATTCTGTTCCTCAAGGCTCAGCCTTGGGTCTGATTCTGTCGAATGTTTTTCAGCGACCTTCTGCAGCAAGTACCCTCGACTTCTGCCTATGCTGACGACTGTACTATCAGTTTCAGCTGCAACAGACAAGATAGCCATGCAGTAATCACCGAAGTCACATACTTCTTAAAGACGATGAATCCTGAGGTCAGAAGTGGCAGACAACATTTACACTCGAGTTATCGCAAGCTATGTATGGTAGTCACTCGCTCCATTGATGCTACATGGAGGGAAAATCAAGTTAGGTGACCAAGCTTCAGAGATTGATTAAAGCATTTCAATTCTAAGTGTAACCTTCGACTACAGACTGAACCTTGAATAGCATGTAAAGGAAATCGCCAAGAAAGCCTCCCTGCGTTGCATCGTACTTCGGAGGATGAGACATCATTTAGATGCCTGAGGCCTCCAGGTATTCTACACAGATCAAGTGCGCCCCAAGAGTATGCTCCGCTCGCGTGGATGTCCAGCCCTAGGACGTACATCATCGCGCTGGACAGAATTCAGCAGCGACTTGAGCAGCTCACCAATGGCGCACATTGTCAGGAAGGAGCTCTGAACAACAAAGAAGACTCTTTAGAACATCGCCGCGATGTGGCAACTCGTTACACGGATGCACCGGGTGAGCA
>NC_091554.1:13731742-13736742 GCF_042767895.1 Penaeus vannamei
GACTGTCACTGCAAGTGGACGGATTAGTGACTACTCATGGCAACACTTCGTCGCCGATACCTGTCCCACGCAGCTGTGAATTGCCAAGACAATGTGGACGTCACGAAGCCTCCTGTAATTGACTACCCTTGATGGTTGCTCTACCGGCCAACAGTACTGTGGCAGCATCCCAGCGACTGCCGCAAGTTCATCCAGTGCCCATCCGTGCGGTCCTCAGGAGATGCCATGTGGAGAAGGAACAGTTTGGGACCAGAGACACCATACCTGCAGCCGTCGCATGGGCCACTGAGTGCTTGACAGGCAACTTCCTTCTCACTAACGGAAGCTGTTCAGGATGCTCAGGATGCACTCCTCCAGCAAAGCCCCCAACCAACCCTCCAACACACAAAACCTGTCACACCAGGCAACTTCCCCTGTGTAGATTGCTCCACTGGCCAGCAATGCTGGCAGCATCCTACCGACTGCCAAAAGTTCCTTCAGTGTGCCCCTTATGTTCCCCAAGAAATGCCATGCCCTGCGAAGACAAAGGTGGGACCAAGGAAGATCCTTACTTGTAATCATGAATGGAACACCCCGTGCGTGACAGGGAACTACCTTTTGGATGACGGAAAGCTGTTCCGGGTTGTACTGGTTGCCCTCCTCCACCAACCTCAAGCCCAGATAGCTGTAGTGGCGAAAGCCCAGACTGCGAGGCATTGGGCTGCCCAATGAGGACTGCACCTGTAAGCCGAATACCGATTGTTATTGGCAGAATGAAGTCGCTAATCGTATTAAGACCTGTCGAGGAGAGTGTCAGGATAATCCAGCTACTACCAGCTGACGATTGCATCAAATGCTGTGCTTCTTCATAGTGGTCTTTTCCCACATCCGAAAGACTGCACCAAATGGGTTCACTGTGACCACTTCACACCGTACGTGAAGAATTCTTACTACTTAATCTGCCACTTTAATCCAACGCCAAGGTAATCTAAAGTTTGAGGGTGTGGCATCATTCAGAACATATATTTTGATACAATATTTTATGACAGCATAAGAATAATAAGCACATGTCCTTTTTCATCATATTGACTTTCCATTAATGTTGTCTCATTTTTCTGTGGTTTGGAGAAGGTATGTGACTGGCCATCGCGGTGCAGGATGCTCCTCAAGTGACAGTGGTGACTACGTCATCCAACCTGACCAAGAGCCCAACCAGCCCCCCCTCCCAACCTGATCCTGCTTGCACATGTGAATATTTGCCACATTCCTCATCCGGAGGACTGCGCATCCTATTATTACCAGGTGATATAAGTTAATTTTTTTAAATTTAGATTTTCCATTTCATACCGATGGCATCTGATATGTTTCGAGTGTGTTTCTGTATTGTGAGAATTCGTGACCAATAGACCTTGCAACCATATTATTTGAATAGTCTCTAAGCCGCACTGACTCCATGAATATTAAACCATTTTTCCATGTTGAACAAGAACAAGACCTTCCATACATGCCCTGAAGCACTTGTATTCAACCCGGATTTAGATGCATATGTTTACGCTCATCAGTACCCTGAATGTGTCATCGAAAAGCCTCCACAGTGCAGGTGCGAATGTCACTATCCCTCTGGGATTTACATGACAGAAATATTGCATTTGTAAGTAACATTTTGTATCTTCAGGAACTAAGATACCAAACTTTAATTACATCTCCTCTTTGCCTTATACTGAACACTAATTTTATGTTTTCATACAGATGAAATGCCTTTTTCTATGTACTTAATGAGTTCACATTGTTTCCCATTGTAGTGTTCCTGAGAAGACAGGAAGGTGCCCCTCAGGTCTGCACTGGAACCAAGCAATAATGTCATGTGACCATCCTGAAGACGTTCAGTGCGAGACGAGGCGAAAATAAGATGCATAACACGGGGGATGGTTAATAGAAGGAAATATCAATGGAAAGAAAATAACTTTCTGGAAATATCATTAGGAATACTATCAACGTAATTTGTAAAGTTTCTCAAAAACTCGGCGACATTGGCTTCTAGTTGAGATTGAGTTTGTTGATACATCTTAACTAGATATTGTGGTTTGTAATTATATTTGCTGCTTAGGGAATACTTGTGAACAAGTTATTTGGATCTTCCTTCTTTTATGTTTCGTCAATATCTTATTTATCAATTGGTAAAATAAATGCTAATGTAATTTGAATGTTTCATTACCTTATTGTTTTGTTATGCTTAAAATCAACAGAAACTTAAACATCATAGAACGAGAAAAATACCCTTGAAACTTTGTAATTCTAGAACCTAAGAATATAGTGAACTTTGATCTAAGATAAGGATCTGGTATTGATTTTGGGGTTTGTGAATATTGGCATTACATTGCCGTTGTCACATTCTTATTCTATAGCGCCCTCTGCCAATAGTCAGTAAATATAATGGGGCTTTTCCTTTGTAACTTTAGAACAATTATAAGATGCAAGATTCTCTGAATGGAATTCCTTATGCTAAGAGACAAAAGTAAAGCTTACGGCCTCCTAGAGAGAGAGAGACAGAGAGAGAGAGAGAGAGAGAGAGAGAGAGTGAGAGAGAGAGAGAGAGAGAGAGAGAGAGAGAGAGAGAGAGAGAGAGAGAGAGAGAGAGAGTGAGAGAGAGAGAGAGAGAGAGCGAGAGAGAGCGAGAGAGAGCGAGAGAGAGAGAGAGAGAGAGAGAGAGAGAAAGCATGTAATCGAATGTAGTACATTGAGTATGCTTCCTACATGACACAGAATCTTGTCACTGGCCCGGTGGGGGCCCACTTGCGAACATAAGCAGAGGGACGGTGACTCATGTCTATCTTCCATGCTCGAGATGCTCATTTGGTTACTATGCAGTGTTCATTTTATTTTTCATGTATTCACATTGGGTTCAATCAGTTCATGATATAGCTTATAGTTCTGTCTAATGATGAGCTTAATGTGAATGATTTAAAAAACATAGGTATTTTGGGAAGGATTTTGAAATTGTGCTAGATGTGTGTCATGAGATTAGACTCAAGGTCAGTAAGAATAGTAAAACTGTTTCATTTTAACGTTTCTCTGCTTTCTCAAAATTGGCAAAAATGAATGACAGGATCACACGAGACCACACACACACACACACACACACACACACACACACACACACACACACATACACAGACACGCATGCACACACACACACACACACACACACACACACACACACACACACACACACACACACACACACACACACACACACACACACACACACACACACACACACACGCATGCACACACATACGCACACACAAATATTTCAAAAGGTTTCCTTCTGATCCTCAGTAAAGGCATATATCAAAATCAAAGATCCCATATCAAAAAGTTTAACAAATCTACCGTGTTCGTACCTTTGACTAAATTCAAAAAAGGAAAAACTGGTAACTTCAGGCTCGAGCCCTGGAGTTCTCCGAAGTGCAAAGACGTTTAACAAAAAAAATGCATTAAAGACAGTGAAATAAAATGAAAAGGGATAAAAAAGAAAAAAAGTAATAAACATGCATTTTTATATTTTTTCTTACTTCAAATATGTATGAGTATGACTAGTTTATTCAGCTAAATAAAATAAAGAGACGGCGAATCGGACACGCAATGGTTTAGGGTGAGTGTGTAGGCAAAATTTTTGAAAAATTGGATGGTAAGAGTCTAAATATACAGTACTTTACTGGTACTTACATCTGTCTCATATAATCTTTCGGAACTGCTCTCATGCATTAAGGCATAAGATCATTGTCCAAAGCGGAGACAGTTGTTTGTGTGGACATGCGTTCTGTCCTGTAATCACGCGCGACAAATATTGGGCCGAATCTGACTAGCACTACCATATTATGACGATGCAACACCTCACCTCCACCGTCTAGACTCTCGGATAGCTGAAATGAATCATTGTCAATAGTAGTTTACTAAATTTCAATTACTCTCATTGAATGCAAAATCTTGGTAAGCAATAAGTAGAATTGAGGAGTAAAGTAAGGTAAAGCAGGGTAAAGAGTAACAGGCATATAACAAACCAATAAATTTCATAATGTAAAGCTTAACTCCTCCATGACATTATCACAGTTCCAAGCAGAATGCATCATGTCGCCTTACCAGCAGGAAGTTTGTGCTATACTATGCAAACAGGTTATATTGCGTTAATCCTTCTAATGCCATTATATCAGGAGATCCAGATATAATGGCAAATCACGCCTTTTTTTCTTTTCCTTGTTTTTCTTCTTTTCAGTAATTTAGTTACATAATGCGTTCTGACTTTGTATTGCAGAGCTGACAGTTTTTCCTATCCTGAAATTGGACTTACTATAGCTTACATATACATGCGTACCTACCAGACAAACACACTCACACATACACAAACACACACACACACACATAGGCAAGCATGCACGCACGCATACACACACACGAATGTGTGAATATGTGTACACATATATATATATATACCATTGTCACACACATATGTAGTGGTCCGCCTTTGGACTCGCAACGGCGGGTCACTCCTGCTACAGCTTCGAACCAAGATCCTTGCCTTGGCGATGGCTGGGAATAGGAAGAGTATCCACCATACTTCATAAGACAACATGAAGAAAACGGTACACAACATACCCCTACGAATATACCTGTGTTATACTTTATTTCAATCATTTCCAAGCTTTTTAAAACACGGTGATCTTTTATATCATTGTTCCCTTTTCGAACACTGCATATTAAATTTAAAAGAGGCTCCATAAAGACCAAAGTAAAATGCCACAAATCAGCAGGGAAGATGGCTCTTTTTCGTATTATTTTACTATATTTGTTTTGTTTTTTTTTAATTATCATTATTTCACTTTGCAAAATATATTGAAACCATTCAGGGGTAAGAAGGGTGCTGATAGGGTTACACCGTCGCTCGAGCTGGAGACAGGAATAGACAGACAGACAGAACGAGGCGAAAAGTCTTCGCCAGCAGAGGTTTAGGATTTGGGAAG
>NC_091554.1:13741742-13749242 GCF_042767895.1 Penaeus vannamei
ACCACTGTAAGAAGGACACGAGGGGTTGCAGTCGTCTGGTCGTGAAGTAATTGGGCCGCATTCCCCTCGGCAGGTCTTGGGGCACATTGAAGCCACTTGGTTTGCCCAAGTACAGTCACAATCTGCCTTGCAGGTGCATGCTCCGCTGGCAGCCCAATGCTTGCAGTCTGGATTCTCGCCACCGCAATCACCTGGCGGTGGGACAGACAGTTGGGCATCCAGTGCAACCCGAACAGCTTCCATTGGGCAGAAGGTAGTTCCCTGTCACACATGGGGTGTTCCATTCATGGTTGCAGGTAAGGATCTTCTGGTCCCACCTGGTTCCTGCAGGGCATGGCATTTTCTGGGGATCATAAGGGGCACACTGAATGAACTTGTGACAGTCGCTGGGATGCTGCCAGTACTGTTGGCCGGTAGAGCAGTCCACGCAAGGGTAGTCAATTACAGAAGGCTTTGTGACGTCCACATTGCCTTGGCATCCACAGCTGCGGGGACAGGCACGGGCGACGAAGTGCTGCCAAGAGCAATCACCATCCGTCCACTTGCAGTGACAGTCGTTGTTGGCGGCCCAGAACTTGCAGTCAGGCTGTTGAGAAGACCTTTGAATGAGTGTCATATGATAACTATTATAACTGATGCCTGCTTATTAGCTTATTTGTATCAATTATTGGGGAAAGAAAGAGAAGGAGCAACTTACATCGGAATCGAAGACGTTTTCATTGCAAGGGCCAACTGTTGGATCGATAGTCGGGCAGTGGACATTTGAAGCGATGTCGCACATGCGGGTATCGGGGTTGAACAGCAGGCCTTCCGAGCAGTACTTCTTCTCCGCCTCGTTGTCCTTGCCTAGAAATTGAATAAAATCATAATCAACCTTCTAAAAGAATCCAATTAATAGTGGAAAATAGGAATTTTGAAAACATAACTAAAAAATGTTCAAATGAAATAGTGCTCTACAAATCAGCAAGCTAATACCATGTATTGACTGCAAAGATATAGGTTTAGTTAAAATAAAACTATAAATTCAGAAACCAATTTAGGAATAAAGATTATCACAATAAGATAAAAAGGATGGAAATTAGAACATATTACATGGGCAGTTCATTAATAACAATTGCAAGGTAAAGATTAAATAGTTGTATTTTTTATTACCATTATTATTACTTACAGTCATAGTATGCATTGCACTCCCCGTCGACTGGGTATCGGCAATGGCAGCCACAAATGATTGGTTTAGGGCATTCATAATTGGTTGGAAGATCGCACTGTTCCTTTGCAGGATTGAACACCAGATCACCTCCGCACTCCTTGACGTAGGCAACGTTATCCTGTAATGAAAGAAAAGAACAATAGTGTTTTTTGTTACTACATTTGATGGATGCGGCCATTTAATCAAGGCAATTTTAGATACAATAGAAATGTATACATTTTCTTCTTTTTCAATAACAGCCTTATGATTTTATGTGATTCTAATCTAATAAAATCACGCTTTCCTTAGTCATAAGTAAAGTTGAGTGAAACATTCTAAGAGGTTTTAGGGGGCGTCGCCCGTCCTACCTTGCACTCGTAGTATTTGTTGCAGTCCTTGTGTGGCTTGAGGCAGCAGTCACAGTCGCACTGGACTGAAAGGTCCGACTCTGCGGGCAAGGATCGACTGGCCTTAGCGGACCGAAGGGAACATCCGACGGTCTCCAGCCGCTCGGTTATGTCGCGTGCGCGAAGAAGCCGTTTGGTTCCGGACAGGTCAGCGTGGAGCAGATGCTGAGACCTACAACGAACTTAGCGATACATATCTACAAACATTTATATAAACACAGGCATAGATATTTATATATAGACCATGTTGGTTGGACCTTTTTCTAGCGTCCGTAGATTAACATGCATACAAGCACCCCGACTTTGCTGACCAGTTGAGTGGGCTGT
Organism: Penaeus vannamei; assembly: GCF_042767895.1. NCBI lineage: Eukaryota > Metazoa > Arthropoda > Malacostraca > Decapoda > Penaeidae > Penaeus > Penaeus vannamei. Next base: position 13,743,666 of record NC_091554.1, read on the forward strand.
AAAAGGATGGCCGAGCTCTAGCACCTCCCACCCCCTCTCTCATATATATTTATTTTGTATGCTTTATTTTTTACTTTCTGCTCCTATTTTTGTCGCAAGATATGTTTTAATGCAAATGATTTTAATAAGTTTTTTGTGCATAAAGTCATATATCTGTCCCTGTGAAAATTCTACTAAATTAATTATGTTTAATAAAGCGAGAGTCAGAGAGAAGCAGAGTGAGGAATAGAGAAAGAGAGATACAGACACACAAGACATGAGAGAGAAAAGCGTGTTTGTTTACACAAATGGCTGTGAATAACACATATCTACCCTCAGTCCATGACGCCAGCGCCAGGCCCGCAACCACCGCAGCCAGGAACCCGCCAGTTCCCATTTTCCTCAAGACCAGCGGGAGCGACTACGGGGAGAACAGTCGTCGTGCTTTCAGTAGGCCACGTGAGTGCCTGCTGCTGCGGTTGCTTGTCCCGCACTTTTTATATGCAAACCAGCGTAAAAAAATATCACCAGATATCGACGTAATGTGGATAAGGAATCTTTAAAAATAATCACAAAGAAAAAAATAAAGTGAAAAAACAAAAAGCTTATGTTCACTAATCCAACTGATAATTAGCTCGGGAAATCTAAGAAAGGGTTCCAGAACTGCGTTGCCACCATGTTGGATTAACCGAATTTATAAGGATTGTTTTGTATGCAATGCCCTTTCCAAGAGGCAACGAGCCATATATTGCCTGACTCCAAAAACGACCATTGCTAAAGTTCAGATCAGTCATCGGGAACGTCAGCAAAACTTTTCCAAAATGATCTATGGGAATCAAGGTTTACATTTACGCTACTCTTCTGAAATGCATTCTAGAATTTGATATAAACATTTATAATTGCATGTCATTTTTATTTTACCTTTAATAAATCCTTCGATAAATTCCTCTAAGGAAATGTATTCCTCGAACGTGCACCTGCTGATCATAGCTTCGGATCGGTAATTCCACTAATCAGCGTCCATCGTTGGCGCAGCTCGATCGTAGGCTGCGCCAACGATGGCTCCATCAATGGCGCAGCTCGATCGATCGATAACGCATGGCATATATGTATATAAGCAGATTATATATATATATATATATATATATATATATATATATATATATATATATATATATATATACACACACTATGTACATAATATATGTATACTTATATATGCACATGTATATATTCACATATACATATATATATATATATATATATATATATATATATATATATATATATATGTATGTATGTATGTATGTATATATATATATATATATATATATATATATATATATATATATATATATATATATATATATATATATATATGCATATATATGTGTCTGTGTGTGTGTACACATACACATATACGTGTGATATATATCTAGCTGTCTCTGCATATGTGTATATATATATACAAACACACATACATATATGTATCATATATATATATATATATATATATATATATATATATATATATATATATATATATATATATATATATATATATATTTATTTATTTATTTATTTATTTATATATACATATATATATACATAAATATGTACTATATATGAAAATATGTATTATATATTTTTTATATGTATTATATATATTATATATACATTACCATTATTCATATTGGTTTGATCATAATCATCTTCATTATCATTACAATAATCAGTGATATTATCATTATTGTTGTCATCGTGTTTATGAATATCATTATCATCATCATCATTAGCAACGAACGTTCAGTGCAGTCAAAAATGGTAAGTATCAACAGAATATAAAATTTGCTTGTAAATCGAATCTCTCTTTGGCTACATTTTCATGTAACGTCTGTATGGGGATCCTTCACGTCTGTCACTCAGCACATAGGACGCCAAGGAACAGGATGTGTGAAAAGAGGACAGGGAAGGAGTTATCATATCTATTTGGTGTGCATACTGTGCATGTATTGTCCGAATCTCAGATTGTTTTGCTTCTTCTTCCTCTTCAATAAGTATTTTTTGCAGTCCATGCCTTAATTTCATGATTATTTTTCACTCTCGGTCATAGTGTCGAGTATTTTGACTGGCGCAGTAGTAATAGTATTTTAGTTTTGGCTAGAGTTTGGTTATACGCTCGTGGTTTATTTCGGGAAATGAAAATATATATATATGCTTTTTCAAGATGCATTGCAAGAAGAGTTCACATTTTTGACAAAGAAACATAATCATCAGGAAACAATATCATAAAAAAATAAGATCAAGGAAGCAACTTTTCCAAAAAAAAACATTTGGTCGTGCTTTTTGGCAATTCGTAATTCTTAAAGAAGGTCGTGAGAACGTTTCACTGTAGTTAAAGGAAGATTTCTGTGTCATGTGTCTTTCGGATCGAAAATCCTGGCCTAGTTGCACGATCGAAGCCTTACGTTCGCCGATTGCTGCAATCGACGTTGCCGGCATGATCACAGGACTTCGTTTCTTGGTTCCAGAGGAGACCGGAGGGGCATTCCCTCTTTTCGGGCGTACCGTCATTGCCTGGAAAAACGTAAGCAAAAATCATGCGCCAATTAAAGAAGGGGCATATTTATGCATGGCACGTTAGTAACCCATTTGAAATTAGAAATATGTTCGAAGTTTGATAACCCAATTGGTGAAGTTGACTTAGTCACTCACAGACATAATATTCGCTGCAAACCCCTGAGGGATAGTGACAGTCACACTCGCAAGTTGGAGGCTGTTCAATGACACATTCTGGGTAATTTTCAGGGTAGTCACATGTATCCTTCTCCGGGTTAAATACTAGCCCAGATGGGCACGTGAAGAAGGTACTGTTCTTGTTCACCTGTAAATATTTTAATCTCTACTGAGTCATTGTGTTTGGATGTTACATCACTCAGATTGCTTTTGATATACCAAATTCAATCATGTGCACGTTTCAGACTGAAAAAAGATATGTGAATCAAATATAAATAATATAATCAAACAAGAAATAACCTACATCACAGTAGTAATACGCTGCGCAGTCATTCGGGTGAGGGAGATGGCAACATTCGCATATGCATTCGGGGCTTGGCGTAGGAGGGGGGCCAGTAGGGATTAGGGGAGGGGGAATTACGCAAGTCTGGTGCTCCCCTGAGGTACAGCCTGCCCTATATGGCCAGTCGCATACCTTTTTAAACAAGTAAAGATTTAGACATCACCAATAGAATATAAAATGTAGTTCCAAATGACATGGATACAGAACATATTCATAAAGTATCAAAGCATGTAAAATGGTCAGAAGCAAGTATACTCAAAACTGGAGACCCCATTTGACATGAAGGATGAGATTAAGTGGAATAGTGTGTAATAGAAGGTTCTCCGTTCTTGCTTAAGAAATCACTATGTACCTTGAGTGTTGGGTTAAAGTGCAAACCGGCAGGGCAGTCCTTCACGTAGGGGATGAAGTGATCGCAGTGAACCCACTTGGTGCAGGCCTTTGGGTGTGGGAAAAGACCACTGTAAGAAGGACACGAGGGGTTGCAGTCGTCTGGTCGTGAAGTAATTGGGCCGCATTCCCCTCGGCAGGTCTTGGGGCACATTGAAGCCACTTGGTTTGCCCAAGTACAGTCACTACCTGCCTTGCAGGTGCAGGCTCCGCTGGCAGCCCAATGCTTGCAGTCTGCATTCTCGCCACCGCATCCAATTGGCGGTGGGACAGTCACACTTGGGCATCCAGTGCAACCCGAACAGCTTCCATTGGGTAGAAGGTAGTTCCCTGTCACACATGGGGTGTTCCATTCATGGTTGCAGGTAAGGATCTTCTGGTCCCACCTGGTTCCTGCAGGGCATGGCATTTCCTGGGGACCATAAGGGGCACACTGAATGAACTTCTGACAGTCGGTAGGATGCTGCCAGTATTGCTGGCCAGTGGAGCAATCTACACAGGTGAAGTTGCCTGGTGTGACAGGTTTGTGTGTTGGTGGGTTGGTTGGGGGCTTTGCTGGAGGAGTGCATCCTGAGCATCCTGAACAGCTTCCGTTAGTGAGAAGGAAGTTGCCTGTCAAGCACTCAGTGGCCCATACATGGTTGCAGGTGAGCAGGTTTTGGTCCCAAACTGTTCCTTCTCCGCATGGCATCTCCTGAGGACCGTACGATGTGCACTGGATGAACTTGCGGCAGTCGCTGGGATGCTGCCAGTACTGTTGGCCGGTAGAGCAGTCCACGCAAGGGTAGTCAATTACAGGAGGCTTCGTGACGTCCACATTGCCTTGGCATCCACAGCTGCGGGGACAGGCACGGGCGACGAAGTGTTGCCAAGAGCAGTCACCATCCGTCCACTTGCAGTGACAGTCGTTGTTGGCGGCCCAGAACTTGCAGTCAGGCTGTTGAGAAGATTTTTGAATGAGTGTCATATGATAACTTTTATAACTGATGCCTGCTTATTAGCATATTTGTATCAATTATTGGAGAAAGAAAGAAAGAGGAGCAACTTACATCGGAATCGAAGACGTTTTCATTGCAAGGGCCAACTGTTGGATCGATAGTCGGGCAGTGGACATTTGAAGCGATGTCGCACATGCGGGTATCGGGGTTGAACAGCAGGCCTTCCGAGCAGTACTTCTTCTCCGCCTCGTTGTCCTTGCCTAGAAATTGAATAAAATCATAATTAATCTTTTAAAAGAATGCAATTAATAGTGGTAAATAGGATTATCACAATAAGGTTAAAAGGATGAAAATTAGAACATATTACATGGGCAGTTCATTAATAACAATTGCAAGGTAAAGATTAAATAGTTGTATATTTTATTACCATTATTATTACTTACAGTCATAGTATGCATTGCACTCCCCGTCGACTGGGTATCGGCAATGGCAGCCACAAATGATTGGTTTAGGGCATTCATAATTGGTTGGAAGGTCGCACTGTTCCTTTGCAGGATTGAACACCAGATCACCTCCGCACTCCTTGACGTAGGCAACGTTATCCTGTAATGAAAGAAAAGAATAATAGTATTTTCTGCAACTGCATTTGATGGATGTGGCCGTCTAATCAAGGCAATTTTAGATACAACAGAAATGTATACATTTTCTTTTTCAATAACAGCTTTATGATTTTTTGTGATTCTAATCTAATAAAATCACGCTTTCCTTAGTCATAAGTAAAGTTGAGTGCAACACCCGAAGAGGTTTTAGGGGGCGTCGCCCGTCCTACCTTGCACTCGTAGTACTTGTTGCAGTCCTTGTGTGGCTTGAGGCAGCAGTCACAGTCGCACTGGACGGAAAGGTCCGACTCTGCGGGCAAGGATCGACTGGCCTTAGCGGGCCGAAGGGAACATCCGACGGTCTCCAGCCGCTCGGTTATGTCGCACTGGAAGGATGTTTTTTGTGAAGCTGATTTCCATTCAGAATTTTAGGCAATGTATGGCCAGAGTTGTATCATATAACACCAAGATATTTGTTATGATGCATATATTCATATATATATATACAGTCACATGTACGTGTATGTATTTATTTATGGGTATGTATATATATATATATATATATATATATATATATATATATATATATATA
>NC_091554.1:13754242-13757764 GCF_042767895.1 Penaeus vannamei
AAACTAGCCAGTTTCTTATTTTTATATACAGAACCCTGCAGACGTCTGCTGAGGTCCGCAGAGTTCTTCAGGTGAGAATCACTGATGACTTCCATGGCGGCGGAGAGGGGTTTCGCCAAACACTTGGCCAAACGATGAGGAGCGCTGCCAATGCCAGAAGTGATCGGTCTCATCGGCACGCCTGACTTGTGCACCTTTGGGAGACCTCTCATGGACGGGTTGCGGGGGGCCTCCTCCAGCAGGTGAAGTAGGCCTTTCCCTCTAGCCGACCGCAGGAGTACGTCCCTCGCCTTCTTCTTAAACCTGACAGGTTCCATCTTCCCCTCGCCTTTCGTCAGATATTCGTTCTCATTCATACCTTTCCACATTTGTCAACATGAATACGGTTCATGTATACATATATACATATATGTATGCATGTATATATAGTTATATTTATATATATATATATATATATATATATATATATATATATATATATATATTCATATATACATATATGTATGCATGTGTATATATATATATATATATATATATATATATATATATATATGTGTGTGTGTGTGTGTGTGTGTGTGTGTGTGTGTGTGTGTGTGTGTGTATATATATATATATATATATATATATATATATATATATATATATATATACACATATATATACATATACATGCATACATATATGTATATATCCATATATGTATATATGTACATATATATATATATATATATATATATATATATATATATATATATATATATATATACATTTACATATACATGCTGCTGCTGCAGATACTATTGGGTTTGTGGAGAGGAAACATCAAGGTTCGATGAGAATGAAGCAGATATCAAGAAGCTCATCGACAAGCTGTACAAGGCCCACAAGGATCATCTTGTTGGCAAGACCAGCAGTAAGAAGAAACAGGACTACCAGTGAGCCAGACATCTCCAGCAGAAACTGCGGAACATGAAGAACAACTGGTGGGAAAAGAACGCTGTTGATCTGCAAGCAGCAGCCGACAACCACGACATGAAATCACTCCATGATGGCCTTCGCATAGTGTATGGACCTAAGGTATCTGGTTCAACCCTAGGCCCAACCTCTGACCAGTCCACTCTGCTAACTGAGAAGACTGGCATCCTTGCACACTGGACAGAACACTTCAAAAGTGTCCTGAACAGAGACTCGACCATCTCTGAGGAGGCAATTGCCTCAACTGCAAATGAAGGAATCCCTGTCAGACCCCCCATCCAGTGCAGAGGTTATCAAGGCTGTGAAGCAGACAACACCTGGAAAGGCACCTGGAGCAGATGGAATTCCTGCTGACATTTACAGTAATAGAGGTGATGTGCTATTAGAGCAGCTAACATCCGTGTTCAGATCCATCTGGGAAGTAGGACAAGTCCCACAAGGCTTCAGAGATGCATCTATAGTGCACATCTACAAAAGGAAGACAAGACATCCTGTGATAATCATCGCCGGGAAGATTCTTGCCAGGGTCATCCTAAATAGACTCATGACACATATTGCTGATTCCATCATCCTTGAATCCCAGTGTGGATTTCGTACAGGCAGGGGCACCAGGACATGGTTTTTGCTGTCCGTCAGTTACAGGAAAAATGCTGCGAACAGAATCAAGAGCTCCACTTGGTGTCTGTAGACCTCACCAAGGCCTTCGATACCGTGAACCGGAACGGTCTATGAAAGATTCTGTAAGCGTTTGGATGTCCAGACAAGCTGACAGCACTGATCGCCTTCTTTCACGACGGCATGCAAGCCAGAGTCCAAGAGAATGGTGACGCCTCGGATCCATTCCAAGTGAGCAATGGTGAAGCACGGCTGCGTTCTTGCCCCGGCTTTGCTCTGCATCCTGATTGCATCAATGCTGCTCGATGCCTTCCGCGAATGCAACAGAGGAGTATACATCCGATTTCGTACTGATGGGAAACTCTGCAACCTGCAAAGACTCAAAGCTAAGACTAGTGTGTTCGAGGCCATACTATGGGGTTTCCTATTTGCTGATTGTGCACTGGTTGCACATTCCCATGAAGACTTGCAGTGCATAACAGATTGCTTTGCATTTACCTATAGACGATTCGGATTGACGATCAGCTTCGGAAAAACCGAAGCCATGTTCCAGCCCTAACCATCACAGGCTGCCAATGCACCACCACCTCCTCCCATTATCATCAATAACACAGAGATCAAGGCTGTGGGTAATCTCTACTACCTGGGTAGCACCATCATGAACAGTAGATCCCTGGACGCTGAGGTGATGCTGCGCATTTGAAAGGCGAGCGCAACTGACAAAGAGGCTTTGGTAAGACCGTGGCATCCGCCTCTCCACTAAGTTTGTCGTGTACAGAGCTGTGGTCTTGACCACACTTCTGTATTGCTGCGAGGCATGGACCACCTATCGCCGGCACATCAAGCAACTAGAGCAGTTTGACCAACGATGTCTGCGGAAGATCTGCAACATCAAGTGGCAGGACAGTGTCCAACCTTCAGGTCCTGGAGAAGTGTGACCTCCCTAGCATTGAGTGCTTGATCATTAAGTGCCAACTGAGATGGACAGGACACGTCATCCGAATGGAGGATGGTAGAATCCCAAAGATGCTGCTGTATGGACAGCTGAAGGAAGGGCACCGCGACCAGGGAAGACCCTTCAAGAGGTACAGACGCTCTGAAGGTGAACCTCAAGAGATGGAACGTTGCTGGGAAGCAACTGCTTGTGACAGAGCTCTTTGGAGACACCAGTGTGCGCAAGGCACAAAAGACTTCGAAGCCAACAGAGTAACTGCAATTAAGATAAAGAAGGAGAGGAGGAAACTGCACCGCTTCTATGGATTCCCATGCAACTTCTGTGGCCGATTGTGTGCATCACGAATTGGTCTTCATTCCCATATGAGGACCCACCTCGGCAGTTGCCTACTAATCTGTCATACCGACAGGAGAATTCATCCATATATTTATTTATTTATATGTGTGTGTGTATCTATGGAGATATATATATATATATATATATATATATATATATATATATATATATATATATATGTGTGTGTGTGTGTGTGTGTGTGTGTGTGTGTGTGTGTGTGTGTGTATGTATAGATGTATGTTTACTTATCTATTTATCTATCTATAAGTGTGTGTGTGTGTGTGTGCGCGTGCGTGACAACGGGCGTGTTTTTGCCCCCGAAATGTGTGTTCTGTGATAAAAGATCTTATTATTTCTCGGTATCACAAAGATTATCCCCTCGCTATAAAGTGACATTATAGTAATACCATTTTCCCGTTGCATTTCAGCTGCGACCCAACTGTTTCATGGCAATAGTTCCAGACCTTTTTTACTAGCGACTCAAAATTCTGTTCGGTTCAGCAAGTGGACCTTCTACCATACAACATCAGTACATTAACTGGCTTTTTATATAGTGACGAACTCTGTATAGTAAATAGAGTTAGGGAATAAATTATTAATATAACAAAAGGAAAGAGAGCTAATTACATCTTTTAAATGCA
>NC_091554.1:13775444-13795444 GCF_042767895.1 Penaeus vannamei
CGGGGTGCTTGTACGCATGTTAATCTACGGACGCTAGAAAAAGGTCCAACCAACATGGTCTATATATAAATATCTATGCCTGTGTTTATATAAATGTTTGTAGATATGTATCGCTAAGTTCGTTGTAGGTCTCAGCATCTGCTCCACGCTGACCTGTCCGGAACCAAACGGCTTCTTCGCGCACCCGACCGACTGCCACCGCTATGTCAAGTGCGCCCACGGCCACGCCTACGTCGAGACCTGCCCCGCCAACCTGCACTTCAACGAGGCCTCTGGGAGCTGTGACCACGCGGAGAACGCCAAGGTAAGGCCAAGCATATTCACCTCTGTCTCTTCTTATATGTTTATTCATATGCACACACAGACATACACATACATTCATATATCTGAATGCATATATTTTTCTCATACATACATATATATGCAAGCATATAAATTTACGCAAATCCATGGACATACAGATATATTCATGCACTCACAAAACCACATATACATATAAGATATATAGGTATATGTATGCATATATGTATATATACAAATACGTTTATGCATATAAATGTCTATGAATATTTAACTTGCATATATAAGTATATTATATATGTATATTTCTGCTTACAAGAATACATATATACGTATATACATATGTGTATGTTTAATGCATTATATTATATATAGTTGTACATGTATACAAATATATAGACATACATGAAAGTATGTATGCATATAGGCAGATATATATATATATATATATATATATATATATATATATATATATATATATATATATATATATATACATACCCATAAATAAATACATACACGTACATGTGACTGTATATATATATATGAATATATGCATCATAACAAATATCTTGGTGTTATATGATACAACTCTGGCCATACATTGCCTAAAATTCTGAATGGAAATCAGCTTCACAAAAAACATCCTTCCAGTGCGACATAACCGAGCGGCTGGAGACCGTCGGATGTTCCCTTCGGCCCGCTAAGGCCAGTCGATCCTTGCCCGCAGAGTCGGACCTTTCCGTCCAGTGCGACTGTGACTGCTGCCTCAAGCCACACAAGGACTGCAACAAGTACTACGAGTGCAAGGTAGGACGGGCGACGCCCCCTAAAACCTCTTCGGGTGTTGCACTCAACTTTACTTATGACTAAGGAAAGCGTGATTTTATTAGATTAGAATCACAAAAAATCATAAAGCTGTTATTGAAAAAGAAAATGTATACATTTCTGTTGTATCTAAAATTGCCTTGATTAGACGGCCACATCCATCAAATGCAGTTGCAGAAAATACTATTATTCTTTTCTTTCATTACAGGATAACGTTGCCTACGTCAAGGAGTGCGGAGGTGATCTGGTGTTCAATCCTGCAAAGGAACAGTGCGACCTTCCAACCAATTATGAATGCCCTAAACCAATCATTTGTGGCTGCCATTGCCGATACCCAGTCGACGGGGAGTGCAATGCATACTATGACTGTAAGTAATAATAATGGTAATAAAATATACAACTATTTAATCTTTACCTTGCAATTGTTATTAATGAACTGCCCATGTAATATGTTCTAATTTTCATCCTTTTAACCTTATTGTGATAATCCTATTTACCACTATTAATTGCATTCTTTTAAAAGATTAATTATGATTTTATTCAATTTCTAGGCAAGGACAACGAGGCGGAGAAGAAGTACTGCTCGGAAGGCCTGCTGTTCAACCCCGATACCCGCATGTGCGACATCGCTTCAAATGTCCACTGCCCGACTATCGATCCAACAGTTGGCCCTTGCAATGAAAACGTCTTCGATTCCGATGTAAGTTGCTCCTCTTTCTTTCTTTCTCCAATAATTGATACAAATATGCTAATAAGCAGGCATCAGTTATAAAAGTTATCATATGACACTCATTCAAAAATCTTCTCAACAGCCTGACTGCAAGTTCTGGGCCGCCAACAACGACTGTCACTGCAAGTGGACGGATGGTGACTGCTCTTGGCAACACTTCGTCGCCCGTGCCTGTCCCCGCAGCTGTGGATGCCAAGGCAATGTGGACGTCACGAAGCCTCCTGTAATTGACTACCCTTGCGTGGACTGCTCTACCGGCCAACAGTACTGGCAGCATCCCAGCGACTGCCGCAAGTTCATCCAGTGCACATCGTACGGTCCTCAGGAGATGCCATGCGGAGAAGGAACAGTTTGGGACCAAAACCTGCTCACCTGCAACCATGTATGGGCCACTGAGTGCTTGACAGGCAACTTCCTTCTCACTAACGGAAGCTGTTCAGGATGCTCAGGATGCACTCCTCCAGCAAAGCCCCCAACCAACCCACCAACACACAAACCTGTCACACCAGGCAACTTCACCTGTGTAGATTGCTCCACTGGCCAGCAATACTGGCAGCATCCTACCGACTGTCAGAAGTTCATTCAGTGTGCCCCTTATGGTCCCCAGGAAATGCCATGCCCTGCAGGAACCAGGTGGGACCAGAAGATCCTTACCTGCAACCATGAATGGAACACCCCATGTGTGACAGGGAACTACCTTCTACCCAATGGAAGCTGTTCGGGTTGCACTGGATGCCCAAGTGTGACTGTCCCACCGCCAATTGGATGCGGTGGCGAGAATGCAGACTGCAAGCATTGGGCTGCCAGCGGAGCCTGCACCTGCAAGGCAGGTAGTGACTGTACTTGGGCAAACCAAGTGGCTTCAATGTGCCCCAAGACCTGCCGAGGGGAATGCGGCCCAATTACTTCACGACCAGACGACTGCAACCCCTCGTGTCCTTCTTACAGTGGTCTTTTCCCACACCCAAAGGCCTGCACCAAGTGGGTTCACTGCGATCACTTCATCCCCTACGTGAAGGACTGCCCTGCCGGTTTGCACTTTAACCCAACACTCAAGGTACATAGTGATTTCTTAAGCAAGAACGGAGAACCTTCTATTACACACTATTCCACTTAATCTCATCCTTCATGTCAAATGGGGTCTCCAGTTTTGAGTATACTTGCTTCTGACCATTTTACATGCTTTGATACTTTATGAATATGTTCTGTATCCATGTCATTTGGAACTACATTTTATATTCTATTGGTGATGTCTAAATCTTTACTTGTTTAAAAAGGTATGCGACTGGCCATATAGGGCAGGCTGTACCTCAGGGGAGCACCAGACTTGCGTAATTCCCCCTCCCCTAATCCCTACTGGCCCCCCTCCTACGCCAAGCCCCGAATGCATATGCGAATGTTGCCATCTCCCTCACCCGAATGACTGCGCAGCGTATTACTACTGTGATGTAGGTTATTTCTTGTTTGATTATATTATTTATATTTGATTCACATATCTTTTTTCAGTCTGAAACGTGCACATGATTGAATTTGGTATATCAAAAGCAATCTGAGTGATGTAACATCCAAACACAATGACTCAGTAGAGATTAAAATATTTACAGGTGAACAAGAACAGTACCTTCTTCACGTGCCCATCTGGGCTAGTATTTAACCCGGAGAAGGATACATGTGACTACCCTGAAAATTACCCAGAATGTGTCATTGAACAGCCTCCAACTTGCGAGTGTGACTGTCACTATCCCTCAGGGGTTTGCAGCGAATATTATGTCTGTGAGTGACTAAGTCAACTTCACCAATTGGGTTATCAAACTTCGAACATATTTCTAATTTCAAATGGGTTACTAACGTGCCATGCATAAATATGCCCCTTCTTTAATTGGCGCATGATTTTTGCTTACGTTTTTCCAGGCAATGACGGTACGCCCGAAAAGAGGGAATGCCCCTCCGGTCTCCTCTGGAACCAAGAAACGAAGTCCTGTGATCATGCCGGCAACGTCGATTGCAGCAATCGGCGAACGTAAGGCTTCGATCGTGCAACTAGGCCAGGATTTTCGATCCGAAAGACACATGACACAGAAATCTTCCTTTAACTACAGTGAAACGTTCTCACGACCTTCTTTAAGAATTACGAATTGCCAAAAAGCACGACCAAATGTTTTTTTTTGGAAAAGTTGCTTCCTTGATCTTATTTTTTTATGATATTGTTTCCTGATGATTATGTTTCTTTGTCAAAAATGTGAACTCTTCTTGCAATGCATCTTGAAAAAGCATATATATATATTTTCATTTCCCGAAATAAACCACGAGCGTATAACCAAACTCTAGCCAAAACTAAAATACTATTACTACTGCGCCAGTCAAAATACTCGACACTATGACCGAGAGTGAAAAATAATCATGAAATTAAGGCATGGACTGCAAAAAATACTTATTGAAGAGGAAGAAGAAGCAAAACAATCTGAGATTCGGACAATACATGCACAGTATGCACACCAAATAGATATGATAACTCCTTCCCTGTCCTCTTTTCACACATCCTGTTCCTTGGCGTCCTATGTGCTGAGTGACAGACGTGAAGGATCCCCATACAGACGTTACATGAAAATGTAGCCAAAGAGAGATTCGATTTACAAGCAAATTTTATATTCTGTTGATACTTAACATTTTTTACTACACTGAAAGGCACACAAAAATATACATATATACAAAAAATATACATATACAAAAAATATACATATGTACAAAATATACATATGTACAAAAATATACATATGTACAAAAATATACATATGTACAAAAAATATACATATGTACAAAAATATACATATGTACAAAAATATACCTATATATAATACATATATGTATATATAGAACATATATGTTTATATATATAATACATATATGTATATGTGTTTGTATATATATACACATGCAGAGACAGCTAGATAGATATCAAAGGTATGTGTATATGTACACACACACACATATATATGTACGTATATGTAAATATATACATGTGCATAAGTATACATATATTTATGTATATATGTATGTATGTAAATATATATATATATATATATATATATATATATATATATATATATATATATATATATATACATTTATACCAGCTTGTATACATATATGTCATGCGCCATCGACCGATCTGCGCTATCGATCGATCGCTGCGCCAACGATGGCCGCTGATTAGTGAAATCACCGATGCGAAGCCACGATTGGCAGGTGCGCGTTCGAGGAATACATTTCCTTTGAGGAATTCATCGAAGGGTTTGTTAAAGGTAAAATAAAAATAATGAATAAAAAATGCAACTTGTGATATATGAGATTTTATCAGTTTGGCTTTTATCAGCAGGAGAGAGTGACACTAGAATTACTGAATAGGATGTGATATGATGATGAGTTCGTCATGTAGTCTCAGTTAGAAGGCTAGTATAGAAGATGGCCTCCAAAATTACATGCTATACGATTGAAAATGGAGTTAATAAAGAAATAAACACTAATAAAGACGTGGGAAGTGAGAATCTCGACCGTTTGCAAAGTTCCGTGCATTTTTGCCCTTTTTTCACCATCTTATATATACTGAAAAAAACATCAGTTTGCATCAATATATAAAATGAAAAAGGGCACTAGATCAAGGAGCAATGCTATTTCATACGTTACAAGATGTTTGCTAAATCGGTAGAAAGCAATCGGTGGCGCAGAACGATCTGCCGATCATGGCTTCACATCGGTAACTAATCAGCGGCCATCAATGGGGCAGATCGGTGAATGGCGCATGACATACATACACACACAATTTATATAATATATATATATGTATATTCATATATATATATATATATATATATATATATATATATATATATATATATATATATACATACATACATACATATATATATATACACATATCTATATCTATCTACATATATACATATCTATATACAAGAGATGTCACGGGGACACTGTGTCGCGGACCTAATGTTGCCACATCGCGCTGTGACACAGCGTCCGTTTCGCAAGTGGATAAAATGTCGCGGGGAAGCCACGTTGCCATTTATGTTGGTACATCGCTGTTCATTGTCGACAGATAAGATTAGGAAGAAATGTTGAAATTGCAGCAAAAATAATATAGTATATAGAATACATAATAACACTGGTATGAGACATAACCTTTATATTTTTTTCTATGTATTAATGAAATATTTTGTGATGAGCATACCTTTATTGTTCAGTGGGGATCATCATTACTTTGGCTATTTGATCTAGATATTGCAAATCTACAAAGGTATGTTTCTAATTTTGTAATAAGGGATTTGATCTTATTTACGAGCTGGTACTTCTTCCGACCCGAGGGATGCTTCCTGCCACCTGCATGGTGCTAACGATTCAGAGCTAATTTCTGCTGCTCCTTTTGATATTTTGCAGCGAGCAGCGGCAGCCGAGGATGGTCCGGCAGCATCCTGGCAAACCCATTGTGCCATCCTTCCAACGCATTGTTTGTTCGGGGCAGATCATCCTTCACTCGTTGATACATTTTCCAAGTCTGATATGGAAATTTCCCTGGAATTTCCATGTCACCATGAATCAACTGGCCAACAAAAGTTTCCTGGAAATATTTTGCGAAGTCCAGAAGCCCATCATCCTTGGAATTTACGTCTGCAAGGAGTACCCTCGTGTAGTGGTGGACGTCGGCCAGCGGAACAAATGCCAGAGCCAAGAACCTCCTGACCCGGATGGCGAAAGCATCATCTCTATACCGTGTTGCGAGGCAAAGATTCTGGATGCGTCTCCAGACAGACTGGTCCAGCTGGAAATAACATCCAGTAACCTCTACACCCGGAAAATTCCTCTGGAAGGCGTTCATTGCTGCTTTCTCAAAATGTCATTATTGTCACTGGATTACATGGTAAGCCAGAGGGTATTAGCTGCAGCACCTCGTACAACATTTTATTATATATCTCTTCATTCTTACCTGGCAGAAATGCATAGACGCAAGGATATGTTATACCACCAAAGTATGCATGGAGTGTGTACTGCTGCTTGTATCCGACAGGGGACACTTTAAACGTTGCATCACCAAACCAGTGACGAGACTCGGCAAGAAATTTCAAATCAGAGTCTGCTGCGAAGATCATCATCCCATCATCTTCATAATGAAGGAAAGCCTCTCCGCTTAACTTTGTCCAAAATGGCTGAAGATCAGACACACCTGCCTTTTGCCGCACTCGCCTCAGCGTCCTCTTGATGTCGTCTACCGTTGTATTAGATGAGCCCAGCCGACTTCCACTCTAGCGTAAAATGTGTTGACAATATGTGCGATGGGCTTTGCTGTTGCGGCAGCACGTTCCTTCATTGCTTCTAGTATCTCCTCCACCTCAGCCTTCCCAGGGACAGCAGGATGTCTGTGGATGGGGTTTTGCCACCACTATTTCCCCATTAACGGTGTGAACCCTGGCACCACAGGTTTTGACTTCGCATCTCCACATAACTTTGTCCTGATGGTCCCTTTCCTTCGTAAAGAGATGCTGGCCAACTCTGAGTTTCACAGTCGCCCGGTATGATGCTATAATGTGACAGGCCTCGGGGACATTGACAAGAGAAGGCTGGGGAGGGTAATCTTCATTCAATCCCTCGTACGATGAAACATCGAGCTCGGGGTAGGGTGGTAATGGAAGCTCGGTTGAGTTCTCCATGATGAATGATGTCTCACTCCTTGAAAAATCATCATTATAGCAAGATCACAAGTGTTGAAGCAGTAGCGGAAGTTAGAGCATTTAAGGTAGGTAAGGTCAACGGAAACCTCGCGCAACACAGTCACAGCGACATTCAAGGTAAGGTCAGCCGACGACCAAGTTATGCGAGGACACTTCGCGCGACACAGTGACCGCGACATAGTGTCCGCCAAACACTGAGTCACCCTCGCGACTTTCCTTCCAGGTCATAGTGTCCGCGAGACATAGAGACCGTGAACCATATATATATATATATATATATATATATATATATATATATATATATATATATAGAGAGAGAGAGAGAGAGAGAGAGAGAGAGAGAGAGAGAGAGAGAGAGAGTCTCCTCACCTGCCTGTCCTCAGCCTGCCTTACACTGAGGAGATCTACTCCCTCCGTCGGCCCCTGCAGTCTCTCAACTGCAGACTCTCCCTTCGCCAGGTGAATACCCTCCGTCGGAACCTGGTTCACACCTGCCCTCCCTCTACCTCGAAGGTGGGCACCTATGCTGTTCCGTGTGCCTCCTGTGATAAGCAGTATTTTGGTGAAACAGGCACCAGTCTTACTAAGCGTCTGTCTCAGCATAAGTACGCTGTATCCAGGGGACATACCAACAACGCCCTCTTCTGCCATCAGTGGGACACTGGCCATCAGATGGACTGGAAAGCTGCCCGCATTCTCTTCCCTTCCGCTGATGTCCATGCCCGCAGACTGGTGGAATCTTCTCTCATTAAGCTGCTGCCCAATTTCAACTTGAACAGCGGTTTCTCTCCTGCCGACAGCCTCCTCGCTTCCCACATCCTTCGTCTCCTCCCTTATGCCGGTCACCCGTCACATAGACCGCCTGATCCTTCGACCTGATCTGACCTCCCTTCGCTTCCGTTTTCCTGTCCTCTCCTGCCCCGTAGTTCCCGAGTGCTTCGCCTCCTTTCCCTCTTATACCGCTTCGTCTCCCTTGCCTCTTCAGACCCGAAGATGGAATCGAGGACGATTCCGAAACTGTTGTCTCACTTTCATCAATAAATCTAGTTTGTACATTGTGGGTTTTTCTTCCATATTATCAACACGGTATTGTGTTTTTCGTTGCATCATGGACCCCACGGTTAAACGAAATCTTCTCTCGTTCCTGTTTGCCTCCTTCCCCGACCTGGTTCCTGCCTTTCGCGCTTTCGAGGATTCCGTCATCGCCACGGCCCGACGGAAGAATCAACTGCGTTTCCTCCGAGACTGCCTCGAGGAGCAGGTGCTCCCTTCCTCGATCGGCAACCTCTTGAAGCACTCGGATGGAGGATCTCCTTTTCCTGATTATGCTCGCTCCCTCCTCCTTGAACGGATCCGCGCTGGTAAGAGGGATGTCGAGCTTTCCTACTATCGCTCGCGGGTTCGTTCCGACCTCCTGAAGGAACGACTCCCCGGCCATGTCTTCCAGCTCCTAGCTGACGTGGCCCACGATTCTTCCCGTTTCCTCTCCACTACCCATGCCCGCTCCCTTTCCCAGAAACTCTCCAACCTCACCTCCCGTAGTCCCTGGTCCCGCTTCTCCCTCACCGACGCGGTTACCAACCTTTCCTCCCTGTCCTTGACCCCTCACCAACTACAACTCCTTGGCTTCGGTCTTTCCTTTGCTCTCCGCCCTCTTCCCCTTACCTCTATTGACATCATTTCTTCCTTTGACCGGTTCATCTCCGCTCATAGGAACTCTTTGCCTGATGTCTCTCTCCTTCGTGGGGCCTTCCTTCCGGCCCTCGAGTCTCTCCTTCACCCTAATCCTTCCATCCCCAGGCGTTACCGTGAGGCCCTTCACAGCCTGCGCAGGGAGGATGTCACCATTTTGCCTTCTGATAAAGGTAACTCGGTGGTGGTCCTCGACCAAGCCTCCTACCTGCAGAAGGCCCAGGACCTGTTAGGTGACGCCTCCACCTATGCCCCCCTGACCAGTGACCCGCGGGAACGCATTGCTGCCACTTTCCACCGTCGTCTGAGAGAGCTTGCAGCCTGTTTCCCGGAGGCGAACCTTTACCAGAGGTTCAAGGTCGTTAACCCTCGCCTCCCTCATTTCTATGGGCTTCCTAAAACCCATAAGCCGGCCGTGCCTCTACGCCCCATCATCTCCTCCCGGGGATCGGTGACGCATCCTCTGGCGGCTTGGCTGGCTAAGTCTCTCACTCCCCTTCTCGGCACCTTCTCTCCTGCTCACCTTCGCCATTCACAGGACTTCATCTCTCGTGTCCGCGGTGTCCCGCCGGCGTCCATGCTGAGCCTGGATATCGACTCCCTGTTCACCAAGGTCCCGCTTGATGACGTCCTCGCTTTCCTTCAGAGGAAGCTCCCTGCCGAGGATCCTCGTCTTCCTCTTCCCACTGAAGTCTTCCTCCAGCTGATTCGTCTGTGTGTGGAGTCGAATTCCTTCTCCTTTGAGGGTCGTTTCTACTCACAGACGTTCGGTGTTGCCATGGGCTCTCCTCTCTCCCCTGTTCTGGCTAACCTGTACATGGAGTTCTTCGAGTCGGAGCTCCTCCCTTCCATCTCCCCTCGTCCTTCCATGTGGCTGAGATATGTAGATGACGTCTTCGCTCTCTGGCCCCATGAACCTGCCCTGTTTCCTGATTTCCTGTCGCAGCTGAATTCTCTCTCTCCATCCATCCGCTTCAAGGTGGAATGGGAGGTTGACGACAAGCTCCCTTTCTTGGACACTCTTGTCCATCGCTCTGCTGATCATTTCTCCTTTTCTATATACAGGAAGCCTATGCACAGTGGTATGTACATACACTTCTTCTCGTACCATCCACTACATGTGAAGAGAGGGGTTGCCACCTCGCTGTTTCTCCGTGCCCTCCGCATCTGTGACCTCCAGTACCTGGATGGAGAGATCGACTTCCTGCGTCGTTCGTTCTCCAAACTGGGCTATCCTCGCCATGTCCTAGAAGTCGCGTTATCCAGGGCGCGACGTACCTTCTACCATGACTCCCCTCCCAATGAGTCTCCTCACCTGCCTGTCCTCAGCCTGCCTTACACTGAGGAGATCTACTCCCTCCGTCGGCCCCTGCAGTCTCTCAACTGCAGACTCTCCCTTCGCCAGGTGAATACCCTCCGTCGGAACCTGGTTCACACCTGCCCTCCCTCTACCTCGAAGGTGGGCACCTATGCTGTTCCGTGTGCCTCCTGTGATAAGCAGTATTTTGGTGAAACAGGCGCCAGTCTTACTAAGCGTCTGTCTCAGCTTAAGTACGCTGTATCCAGGGGACATACCAACAACGCCCTCTTCTGCCATCAGTGGGACACTGGCCATCAGATGGACTGGAAAGCTGCCCGCATTCTCTTCCCTTCCGCTGATGTCCATGCCCGCAGACTGGTGGAATCTTCTCTCATTAAGCTGCTGCCCAATTTCAACTTGAACAGCGGTTTCTCTCCTGCCGACAGCCTCCTCGCTTCCCACATCCTTCGTCTCCTCCCTTATGCCGGTCACCCGTCACATAGACCGCCTGATCCTTCGACCTGATCTGACCTCCCTTCGCTTCCGTTCTCCTGTCCTCTCCTGCCCCGTAGTTCCCGAGTGCTTCGCCTCCTTTCCCTCTTATACCGCTTCGTCTCCCTTGCCTCTTCAGACCCGAAGATGGAATCGAGGACGATTCCGAAACTGTTGTCTCACTTTCATCAATAAATCTAGTTTGTACATTGTGGGTTTTTCTTCCACATATATATATATGTTTATATATATATATATATATATATATATATATATATATATATGTTAATATACATTAGTAAATACATATATTAGTAAATATATGTATACATATGTATATGTGTGCATACACACAGATACACATATAAATTTCTATAGTTGTATATATGTACATTTATATATATGTAAACATATATAAGTATATATTTATATATTAGTATATAAATAATTAAGCATATATATATTAGTGTATATATACATACACACACACATACGTATTTATGCGTGTGTTTGTTTAAATATGTATATACACATACATAAAAATACATATATTTGTATATGTTTATGTATGTATAAATATTTAGATACACACATATTCATACACATATATTATAAGATGATTGCCGAAAACCTCATGTGGCACCGAGACAAAACAGTTACGAAGAATTAAAAGAATTAAATCATATAATCTAAAGAACTACAACTAATCTATTTTGACTCTAATCATGTGGAGTTATTTCGTGAATATTCAAATTAACATGAATCATATTGAGACACAGACGCGAGTACATACAAATATTCATGTTTACATCAAATTTTAAAATGCATTTCAGAAGAGTAGCGTAAATGTAAACCTTGATTCCCATAGATCATTTTGGAAAAGTTTTGCTGACGTTCCCGGTGACTGATCCGAACTTTAGCAATGGTCGTTTTTGAAGTCCGGAAATATATGCTCGTTGCCTTTTGGAAAGGGCATTGCATATAAAACAATCCTCATATATTTGGTTAATCCAACATGGTGGCAACGCTAATTATCAGTTGGATTAGTGAACCTAAGCTTTTTGTTTCTTCACATAATGTTTTTTTCTTTATGATTATTTTTAAAGATTCCTTATCCACATTACGTCGATATCGGGTGATATTTTTTCACGCTGGTTTGCATATAAGAAGTGCGGGACAAGCAACCGCAGCAGCAGGCACTCACGTGGCCTACTGAAAGAACGACGACTGTTCTCCTCGTAGTCGCTCCCACTGGTCTTGAGGAAAATGGGAACTGGCAGGTTCCTGGCTGCGGTGGTTGCGGGCCTGGCGCTGGCGTCATGGACTGAGGGTAGATATATCAGTTATTTAAAGTCATTTGCGTAAACAAACACGCTTTTCTCTCTCATCTCTTATATGTCTGTATCTCTCTCTCTCTTTCTCCCTTCACTCTGCTTGTCTGTATTATCCCCCTTACCCCCCCCCCTCTCCATCTCTCTGACTCTCGCTTTATTAAACATAATTACTTTAGTAGAATTTTCACAGGGACAGATATATGACTTTATGCACAAAAAAATATTATTAAAATCATTTGCATTAAAACATATCTTGCGACAAAAATAGGAGCAGAAAGTAAAAGATAAAGCATACAAAATAAATATATATGAGAGAGGTGGTGGGAGGTGCTATGGTTCCGCATCCTTTTACAGCCCACTCAACTGGTCAGCAAAGTCGGGGTGCTTGTATGCATGTTAATCTACGGACGCTAGAAAAAGGTCCAACCAACATGGTCTTTATATAAATATCTATGCCTGTGTTTATATAAATGTTTGTAGATATGTATCGCTAAGTTTCGTTGTAGGTCTCAGCATCTGCTCCACGCTGACCTGTCCGGAACCGAACGGCTTCTTTGCGCACCCGACCGACTGCCACCGCTATGTCAAGTGCGCCCACGGCCACGCCTACGTCGAGACCTGCCCCGCCAACCTGCACTTCAACGAGGTCTCTGGGAGCTGTGACCACGCGGAGAACGCCAAGGTAAGGCCAAGCATATTCACCTCTGTCTCTCCCTATATGTTTATTCATATGCATACACAGAGACATACATATACATTTATATATCTGTATATATAAATACATTTTTTCATACATATATATGGAAACATATAAATCTACACAAATGCATGGACTTACAAATAATTACATACTCACAAAAACACATACATATAAAATTTATAGATATATGTATGCAAATATGTATATATACAAATACGTTTATGCATATAAATGTCTATGAATATTTAACTTGCATATATAAGTATATCATATATGTATATTTCTGCTCACAAAAATACATATATACGTTTATACATATGTACCTATGTGTATGTTTAGTGCATTATATTATATATTTATTTGTATATATATATACACATATATAGACATACATGAAAATATGTATGCATATAGACAGATCTATATATATACATAAATAAATACATACATACGTATATATGAACATATCTGTATGCACATTTACCTATATACATGTATGTGACTGTATATATATATATGAATCTTATCAACAAATATCTTGGTATCCTGACATGATACATTTTGGGCCATACATTGCCTATAATTCTAAATGGAAATCAGCTTCACAAAAAACACATCCTTCCAGTGCGACATAACCGAGCGGCTGGAGACCGACGGATGTTCCCTTCGGTCCGCTAAGGCCAGTCGATCCTTGCCCGCAGAGTCGGACCTTTCAGTCCAGTGCGACTGTGACTGCTGCCTCAAGCCACACAAGGACTGCAACAAGTACTACGAGTGCAAGGTAGGACGGGCGACGCCCCCTAAAACCTCTTCGGGTGTTGCACTCAACTTTACTTATGACTAAGGAAAGCGTGATTTTATTAGACTAGAATCACAAAAAATCATAAAGCTGTTATTGAAAAAGAAGAAAATGTATACATTTCTGTTGTATCTAAAATTGCTTTGATTAGACGGCCGCATCCAGCAAATGCAGTAACAAAAACACTATTATTCTTTTCTTTCATTACAGGATAACGTTGCCTACGTTAAGGAGTGCGGAGGTGATCTGGTGTTCAATCCTGCAAAGGAACAGTGCGATCTTCCAACCAATTATGAATGCCCTAAACCAAATCCTTGTGGCTGCCACTGCCGGTACCCAGTCGACGGGGAGTGCAATGCATACTATGACTGTAAGTAACATTATAAAAAATACGTCTTTAATCCTTATTTTGCAATTGATGTTAATGAACACCCTATGTAAAATATTCTCATTTTCATCCATTTTACCTTATAATAATTTTTGTTCCTAAATTGGCTACTGATTTTGTATAATTTTCCAATACTACGTATTACCATAGTATTAGTATGCTGCTTTGTAGAGTACTGTTTAGAAAGTGACAATTTCACTAAAATATTCCCAGTTGAGTATCAGTTATATTCTTCAAAAGACTGATTATGATTTTATTCAATCTCCAGGCAAGAACAACGAGGCGGAGAAGAAGTACTGCTCAGAAGGTCTGCTGTTCAATCCCGATACCCGCATGTGCGACATCGCTTCAAATGTCCACTGTCCGGGTGTCCCTCCTACACCTGGAACTTGCGATACAAACGTTTTTGATTCCGATGTTAGTTCCTCCCCTTTCTCTCTCCTATGATTGATACTAATAAGCTAATGCGCTAATTGCAGCTATCAGTTACCCACCCATAGTTACCATAGCCATGGCACTCATCCAAATGCCTTGTCAACAGCCTGACTGCAAGTTTTGGGCCGCCAACAACGACTGTCACTGCAAGTGGACGGATGGTGACTGCTCTTGGCAGCACTTCGTCGCCCGTGCCTGTCCCCGCAGCTGTGGATGCCAAGGCAATGTGGACGTCACGAAGCCTCCTGTAATTGACTACCCTTGCGTGGACTGCTCTACCGGCCAACAGTACTGGCAGCATCCCAGCGACTGCCGCAAGTTCATCCAGTGCACATCGTACGGTCCTCAGGAGATGCCATGTGGAGAAGGAACAGTGTGGGACCAAAACCTGCTCACCTGCAACCATGTATGGGCCACTGAGTGCTTGACAGGCAACTTCCTTCTCACTAACGGAAGCTGTTCAGGATGCTCAGGATGCACTCCTCCAGCAAAGCCCCCAACCAACCCTCCAACACACAAACCTGTCACACCAGGCAACTTCCCCTGTGTAGATTGCTCCACTGGCCAGCAATATTGGCAGCATCCTACCGACTGTCACAAGTTCATTCAGTGTGCCCCTTATGGTCCCCAGGAAATGCCATGCCCTGCAGGAACCAGGTGGGACCAGAAGATCCTTACTTGCAACCATGAATGGAACACCCCATGTGTGACAGGGAACTACCTTCTACCCAATGGAAGCTGTTTGGGTTGCACTGGATGCCCAACTGTGACTGTCAGACCGCCAATTGGATGCGGTGGCGAGAATCCAGACTGCAAGCATTGGGCTGCCAGCGGAGCCTGCACCTGCAAGGCAGGTAGTGACTGTACTTGGGCAAACCAAGTGGCTTCAATGTGCCCCAAGACCTGCCGAGGGGAATGCGGCCCAATTACTTCACGACCAGACGACTGCAACCCCTCGTGTCCTTCTTACAGTGGTCTTTTCCCACACCCAAAGGCCTGCACCAAGTGGGTTCACTGCAACCACTTCATCCCCTACGTGAAGGACTGCCCTGCCGGATTGCACTTTAACCCAACACTCAAGGTACCTAGTGATTTCTTAAGCAAGAACGGAGAACCTTCTATTACACACTATTCCACTTAACCTCAGCCTACATGTGTAATGGGATATCCAATTTTGAGTATACTTGCTTCTGTCCATTTTGCACACTGAGTTTGGCTACTTTGATGCTTTATGAATATGTTCTTTAACTATTTCATTTGGATCTATATTTTTTATCTTCTATTGGTGATGTCTAAATCTTAACTTGTTTAAAAAAGGTATGCGACTGGCCAGATAGGGCAGGCTGCACCTCAGGGGACCACCAGAGTTGCGAAATTAAACCTGACCCAATTCCCACTGGCCCACCTCCCACAGTCGACCCCAGATGCACATGCGAATGTTGCCATATCCCTCACCCGACTGACTGCACATCCTATTACTACTGTGATGTAGGTTATTTCCTTTTATTTGAATCTATCTTTTATATTACATGATTCACATAGCTGTTTTCAGTCTGACACATGCATATGATTGAATCTGGTATAACTAAAGCAATGATTGATGTGATCTCCAAACACAGTGATTGAAGACATTAAACTGTTTTCAGGTGAACAAGAACATTACCTACTTCACGTGCTCGTCTGGGCTAGTATTCCACCCGGAATTGGATACGTGTGTGCCCGCTCAAGAGTACCCAGAATGTGACATTGAACAGCCTCCAACTTGCGAGTGTGACTGTCACTATCCCTCACGGGTTTGCAGCGAATATTTTGTCTGTGAGTGACGAAGTCAACTTTACCAATTTAGATATCTAACCTCGAACATATTTCTAACTATATATTGGTTACTAACGTGTCATGCATAAATATGCCCCTTCTTTAATTGGCGCATGATTTTTGCTTACGTTTTTCCAGGCAATGACGGTACGCCTGAAAAGAGGGAATGCCCCTCCGGTCTCCTCTGGAACCAAGAAACGAAGTCCTGTGATCATGCCGGCAACGTCGATTGCAGCAATCGGCGAACGTAAGGCTTCGATCGTGCAACTAGGCCAGGATTTTCGATCCGAAAGACACATGACACAGAAATCTTCCATTAACTACAGTGAAACGTCCTCACGACCTTCTTTAAGAATTACGAATTGCCAAAAAGCACGACCAAATGTTTTTTTTTGGAAAAGTTGCTTCCTTGATCTTATTTTTTTTTATGATATTGTTTTCTGAAGATTATGTTTCTTTGTCAAAAATTTGAACTCTTCTTGCAATGCATCTCGAAAAAGCATATATATTTTTTTCATTTCCCAAAATAAACCACGAGCGTATAACCAAACTCTAGCCAAAACTAAAATACTATTACTACTGCGCCAGTCAAAATACTCGACACTCTATGGACTAGAGTGAAATATAATCATGAAATTAAGGCACGGACTGCAAAAAATACTTATTGAAGAAGAAAAAAATCAGATTCGGACAATCCATTACATACACAATATGCACACCAAATATATATGATAACCTTCCCTGTCCTCTTTTCACACATCCTGTTCCTTGGCGTCCTATGTGCTGAGTGGCAGACGTGAAGGATCCCCATACAGATGTTACATGAAAATGTAGCCAAAGAGAGATTCTATTTACAAGAAAATTTTATATTCTGTTGATACTTACCATTTTTGACTGCACTGAACGTTCGTTGCTAATGATGATGATGATGATAATGATATTCATAAACACGATGACAACAATAATGATAATATCACTGATTATTGTAATGATAATGAAGATGATTATGATCAAACCAATATGAATAATGGTAATGTATATATAATATATATAATACATATAAAAAATATATAATACATATTTTCATATATAGTACATATTTATGTATATATATATGTATATATAAATATATATATAAATAAATATATATATATATATATATATATATATATATATATATATATATATATATATATATATATATATATATATATATATATGATACATATATGTATGTGTGTTTGTATATATATATACACATATGCAGAGACAGCTAGATATATATCACACGTATATGTGTATGTGTACACACACACAGACACATATATATGCATATATATATATATATATATATATATATATATATATATATATATATATATATATATATATATATATATGTACATGCAGACGTAGAAACATATGTATATATATATAGGTATATATATATATATATATATATATATATATATATATGTGAATATATACATGTGCATATATAAGTATACATATATTATGTACATAGTGTGTGTATATATATATATATATATATATATATATATATATATATATATATATATATATATATATAATCTGCTTATATACATATATGCCATGCGTTATCGATCGATCGAGCTGCGCCATTGATGGAGCCATCGTTGGCGCAGCCTACGATCGAGCTGCGCCAACGATGGACGCTGATTAGTGGAATTACCGATCCGAAGCTATGATCAGCAGGTGCACGTTCGAGGAATACATTTCCTTAGAGGAATTTATCGAAGGATTTATTAAAGGTAAAATAAAAATGACATGCAATTATAAATGTTTATATCAAATTCTAGAATGCATTTCAGAAGAGTAGCGTAAATGTAAACCTTGATTCCCATAGATCATTTTGGAAAAGTTTTGCTGACGTTCCCGATGACTGATCTGAACTTTAGCAATGGTCGTTTTTGGAGTCAGGCAATATATGGCTCGTTGCCTCTTGGAAAGGGCATTGCATACAAAACAATCCTTATAAATTCGGTTAATCCAACATGGTGGCAACGCAGTTCTGGAACCCTTTCTTAGATTTCCCGAGCTAATTATCAGTTGGATTAGTGAACATAAGCTTTTTGTTTTTTCACTTTATTTTTTTCTTTGTGATTATTTTTAAAGATTCCTTATCCACATTACGTCGATATCTGGTGATATTTTTTTACGCTGGTTTGCATATAAAAAGTGCGGGACAAGCAACCGCAGCAGCAGGCACTCACGTGGCCTACTGAAAGCACGACGACTGTTCTCCCCGTAGTCGCTCCCGCTGGTCTTGAGGAAAATGGGAACTGGCGGGTTCCTGGCTGCGGTGGTTGCGGGCCTGGCGCTGGCGTCATGGACTGAGGGTAGATATGTGTTATTCACAGCCATTTGTGTAAACAAACACGCTTTTCTCTCTCATGTCTTGTGTGTCTGTATCTCTCTTTCTCTATTCCTCACTCTGCTTCTCTCTGACTCTCGCTTTATTAAACATAATTAATTTAGTAGAATTTTCACAGGGACAGATATATGACTTTATGCACAAAAAACTTATTAAAATCATTTGCATTAAAACATATCTTGCGACAAAAATAGGAGCAGAAAGTAAAAAATAAAGCATACAAAATAAATATATATGAGAGAGGGGGTGGGAGGTGCTAGAGCTCGGCCATCCTTTTACAGCCCACTCAACTGGTCAGCAAAGTCGGGGTGCTTGTATGCATGTTAATCTACGGACGCTAGAAAAAGGTCCAACCAACATGGTCTATATATAAATATCTATGCCTGTGTTTATATAAATGTTTGTAGATATGTATCGCTAAGTTCGTTGTAGGTCTCAGCATCTGCTCCACGCTGACCTGTCCGGAACCAAACGGCTTCTTCGCGCACGCGACATAACCGAGCGGCTGGAGACCGTCGGATGTTCCCTTCGGTCCGCTAAGGCCAGTCGATCCTTGCCCGCAGAGTCGGACCTTTCAGTCCAGTGCGACTGTGACTGCTGCCTCAAGCCACACAAGGACTGCAACAAATACTACGAGTGCAAGGTAGGACGGGCGACGCCCCCTAAAACCTCTTAGAATGTTTCACTCAACTTTACTTATGACTAAGGAAAGCGTGATTTTATTAGATTAGAATCACATAAAATCATAAGGCTGTTATTGAAAAAGAAGAAAATGTATACATTTCTATTGTATCTAAAATTGCCTTGATTAAATGGCCGCATCCATCAAATGTAGTAACAAAAAACACTATTGTTCTTTTCTTTCATTACAGGATAACGTTGCCTACGTCAAGGAGTGCGGAGGTGATCTGGTGTTCAATCCTGCAAAGGAACAGTGCGATCTTCCAACCAATTATGAATGCCCTAAACCAATCATTTGTGGCTGCCATTGCCGATACCCAGTCGACGGGGAGTGCAATGCATACTATGA
>NC_091554.1:13805444-13807944 GCF_042767895.1 Penaeus vannamei
AAAGGACATGTGCTTATTATTCTTATGCTGTCATAAAATATTGTATCAAAATATATGTTCTAAATGATGTCATACCCCCAAACTTTAGATTACCTTAAGTGTTGGATTAAAGTGCAGATTGGCAGGGCAGTCCTTCACGTACGGTGTGAAGTGGTCACAGTGAACCCATTTGGTGCAGTCTTTCGGATGTGGGAAAAGACCACTATAGGAAGGACATTTGATGCAATCGTCAGCTGGTGGGGTAGCTGGATTATCCCCACACTCTCCTCGACAGGTCTTGGGACACATTTTAGCGACTTCATTCTGCCAATAACAATCGGTATTCGGCTTACAGGTGCAGTCCCCATTGGCAGCCCAATGCTTGCAGTCTGGGTTTTCGCCACTACAGCTATCTGGGCTTGAGGTTGGTGGAGGAGGGCAACCAGTACAACCCGAACAGCTTCCGTCATCCAAAAGGTAGTTCCCTGTCACGCACGGGGTGTTCCATTCATGATTACAAGTAAGGATCTTCTGGTCCCACCTTGTTCCTGCAGGGCATGGCATTTCTTGGGGACCATAAGGGGCACACTGAATGAACTTTTGGCAGTCGGTAGGATGCTGCCAGTATTGCTGGCCAGTGGAGCAATCTACACAGGGGAAGTTGCCTGGTGTGACAGGTTTGTGTGTTGGAGGGTTGGTTGGGGGCTTTGCTGGAGGAGTGCATCCTGAGCATCCTGAACAGCTTCCGTTAGTGAGAAGGAAGTTGCCTGTCAAGCACTCAGTGGCCCATGCATGGTTGCAGGTGAGCAGGTTTTGGTCCCAAACTGTTCCTTCTCCACATGGCATCTCCTGAGGACCGTACGATGTGCACTGGATGAACTTGCGGCAGTCGCTGGGATGCTGCCAGTACTGTTGGCCGGTAGAGCAGTCCACGCAAGGGTAGTCAATTACAGGAGGCTTCGTGACGTCCACATTGTCTTGGCATCCACAGCTGCGGGGACAGGCACGGGCGACGAAGTGCTGCCAAGAGCAGTCACCATCCGTCCACTTGCAGTGACAGTCGTTGTTGGCGGCCCAGAACTTACAGTCAGGCTGTTGACAAGGTATTTGGATAAGTGTCATGGCTATGGTAACTATGGGTGGGAAACTGATGGCTCCAATTAGATTATTAATGACAATCATATGAGAGAGAGAGGGGAAGAACTAACATCGGAATCAAAGACGTTTGTATCGCAAGTTCCAGTTGTTGGAGGATCAACCGGGCAGTCCACATTTGAAGCGACGTCGCACATGCGGGTATCGGGGTTGAACAGCAGTCCTTCTGAGCAGTACCTCTTCTCCGCCTCGTCGTCCTTGCCTGAATGTTAGATGAAATAGATATCTTTAGATGTATTCATTAAAGACAACAGTATACATCGGCAAATAATATGAATCTATTGAACTTGAACATTATCGGTGTTTGAGGTTGTGCAACTTTGTAATCAGTACAAAATAATAAGTATTATGTTATATACTGATTGGAATAATAACAGGTATAATCTGGAAAACTATATGCAAGCAAAATGTATATGAATAATAATGACATATAAAACAAAAAATGTTGACATAGGAGTTTAGTCTATTTTTACTAACTAATTTTAACTAATGAACTGCTACCATTTTATTGATATGGTATCACTTTATTGATTACTTACACTCATAGTAAGCATTGCACTCCCCGTCGACTGGGTATCGGCAATGGCAGCCACAAATGATTGGTTTAGGGCATTCATAATTGGTTGGAAGGTCGCACTGTTCCTTTGCAGGATTGAACACCAGATCACCTCCGCACTCCTTGACGTAGGCAACGTTATCCTGTAATGAAAGAAAAGAATAATAGTATTTTCTGCAACTGCATTTGATGGATGTGACCGTCTAATCAAGGCAATTTTAGATACAACAGAAATGTATACATTTTCTTCTTTTTAAATATCAGCTCTGTGATTCTCTGTCATTCTAGTATAATAAAAGAAAACATGTTTTCCTTATTCATAAGTGAATTGATTGCACCAACCGAAGAGGTTTTAGGGGGCGTCGCCCGTCCTACCTTGCACTCGTAGTACTTGTTGCAGTCCTTGTGTGGCTTGAGGCAGCAGTCACAGTCGCACTGGACTGAAAGGTCCGACTCTGCGGGCAAGGATCGACTGGCCTTAGCGGACCGAAGGGAACATCCGTCGGTCTCCAGCCGCTCGGTTATGTCGCACTGCAAGGATGTGTTTTTTGTGAAGCTGATTTCCATTCAGAATTTTAGGCAATGTATGGCCAGAGTTGTATCATATAACACCAAGATATTTGTTATGATGCATATAATTCATATATATACAGTCACATACATGTATATAGGTAAATGTGCATACAGATATGTTCATATATATGCGTGTATGTATTTATTTATGGGTATATATATCAATCTATCTGCCTATATGCATACGTATTTTCATGTATGTCTATATATTTGTATACATGTACACATATATATAAT
>NC_091554.1:13822944-13827944 GCF_042767895.1 Penaeus vannamei
ACTAAACAGCTTATGCAAAAACGTAGAGACATGAAAGTATCGTCAAATAGGGACAAGATAGAATTGGTAGAACTAACAAAGACCATAAATAAAAAGAAGAGGGAAGATGTACGGAAATTCAATACTCAAATAATAAATGAAGCAGTGATTTCAGGTACCAGCATGAAAGCAGCTAAAAGAAGACTAGGAATAGGGAGAAATCAAATGTATGCAATTAAGAAACCAGACGGAGAAGTAACATATAACAAGAATGAAATCATCAAAATAGTGGAAGACTTTTACAGGGATCTATACAACTCAAACAAACAGCCACAAATAGAAGCAAACGCGGTAACTAGCGACGTACCTAATATCACAAAAAAAGAAATAAAAAGAGCACTTAAAGGCATGAAGAGAGGGAAAACACCAGGCGAAGACGGAATTAGTATAGACCTCTTATTAGATGCAGGAGACATCGCAACAGTGAAACTAGCCAATCTTTTTAACAAATGTCTTCTCAGCGGAAAAACTCCGAAAGCCTGGAAAAATGCAACAATTATCTTGTTACACAAAAAAGGCGATAAAAAGGATTAAAAAAATTATCAACCCATAAGCCTCCTTTCGGTTACTTACAAACTGTTCACGAAAGTCATTACAGCTCGCATCTCTGACAGTCTGGATTCCAGCCAGCCTAGAGAACAGGCAGGCTTCCGCAGCGGATTCTCAACAACAGATCACATCCACACGCTCACCCAAATAAGAGAAAAAGTAAACGAATATAGGAAACCCCTGTGTATGGCATTCATCGATTATGAAAAGGCATTTGACTCTGTACAAACACCAGCAGTATTAGGTGCTATTCAACAACAGGGAGTTGAGGAGGTATATTGTAATATATTGGAAGATATATACAAAGATGGGACAGCAACCATCAAACTCCACACAAAAACCGATAAAACACCAATTAAAAAAGGCGTTAGACAGGGCGACACCATCTCACCAAAGCTGTTTACAGCCTGCCTCGAGGAAATATTCAAGAAACTAGAATGGGAAGGGAAGGGTATCAAAATAGGACACGAACACCTAAACAACCTAAGATTTGCAGACGACATTGTTCTCCTTAGTGAATCAGCTGATGAACTGCAGCAATTAGTAAACGATCTGAATAGAGAAAGCCTAAAAGTCGGAATTAAGATGAACAAGAAAAAGACTAAGGTTATGTTCTACAGCAGAGTCCCACTCAAACAAATACATGTACAAGGCGAAGCGCTAGAGGTAGTAGACAGGTATATATACCTAGGACAACTCGTGCAGACAGGCACATCAAGTGAACAGGAAATAAAGCGACGAATCAGTCTAGGCTGGAGTGCCTTCGGCAGGCACAGGAGCACACTAAGAGGTTCCTTGCCATTGTGCTTAAAAAGGAAAGTCTTTAATCAATGCGTCCTCCCAGTTATGACCTATGGGTCAGAAACATGGACTACAACCAGGTTACTGGAGAGGAAACTAATAAGCGCCCAGAGAGGGATGGAAAGATCGATGATGGGAATTAGCCTGAGAGATCGGAAGAGGGCGACGTGGATCAGAGAACAGACGAAGGTAGAAGATATTCTCAAGTGCATTAAAAAGAAGAAATGGCAATGGGCAGCGCATGTATGTCGGAGACAAGACGACAGATGGACAAAGAAAGTAACAGACTGGACTATAAATAAGTTAAGGAGGCCAAGAGCCAGACCAATGACACGATGGCGCGACGAAATAGCGAAATTTGGGGGCCAAGACTGGAAACAAACATCGCAAGACAGGAAAACCTGGAAAAGAATGGGAGAGGCCTACGTCCTGCAGTGGATTGACTCAGGCTGAAGATGATGATGATGATGATGATATATATATATATATATATATATATATATATATATATATATATATATATATATATATTCATGTAAGTGTATATATGATATCTTTTATGTGTCTAATGTAAATATTGTGCATTTACGCGCACGCATAATGTCTACACAGTATTAAAAGTACTATAATTATTTAAAACAATGCCCCATTCCTCTACTACATCAAGAACTACAGCATCCACCATCATCTTACTTCCTTTTACTTCTTATTTTCCCTGATTTGTGTATATATATATATATATATATATATATATATATATATATATATATATATATATATATATATATATGTATATATATGTATATAGAATTGTATATATATATGTATATAAAATTATATAAAATATATATATATATATATATATATATATATATATATATATATATATATATATATATATATATATATATATATATATGTGTGTGTGTGTGTGTGTGTGTGTGTATAAATACATATATATGTATATGTATATGTATATATATATATATATATATATAAATACATATATATGTATATGTATATATATATATGTATATATAAATATATATGTATATATATAATATGTATATATAAATATATATGTATATATATAATATGTATATATATATATATATATATATATATATATATATATATATATATATATATATATATATATATATATATATATATTTATGGGTGGGTGCTTCATGCGCAGGGTGGTGTGAAGCAATGGTGTGGTAGCCTAGATAGTGTTAAGTGCTTGCATGCCTTCTCGCTTGCAGCTGCCACCGCTGGCTAGTCTTGTGCGAAAAAGGGAGCAGTGCAGCATGTCTTCCCTGCTAGTGCATAGCCTCTCCATCATCGAGACTTCTGCAGTGCCTCCTCGTGGCCACCTATGGAAATTGGTACCTTGCGATCCCAGGCTGAACTGTAGGGCATCTAGGAGCAGCAGGAGGCCCCAGCGGTAGAGGGTCATGGCCCACCGGCGTGTGGACACACCCTGGCCTTGTACTAACTCCTGCCCCTAAGCCCCCTGGGGTTAATGAGAGGCTCGGGGGAGGTGGCCTTGCCAGTCCTCCTCCCCCAAGAGATAACCCACCGGCAGTGCCACGAATAACTGGTAATGCTGGGGGGAGGGGAAATGTCCCTCCTACCCAGCAAGAGAGGCGGGCTGCGGGCCACGCTGGGAGGGCGGCTGCTGGGGCACAGGATGGGAACGGGAGCTTCTAGTCCCGCCTGCGTTCTGGCAGCCGCCAGCTCGATATGAAGCTTATGGGGCAAAGCCCTAGGGAACCCCACAGGTGGATGATGAGTCCCGCAGCCTGCCGCCTTTTATGTGGGGCAGCGTCGGCGGGGGTGGCAGAGGTGGCGTCCACCTGGAGTGACTGCCTGAGGGTTAACCTCAGGTGGGAGGTCAGGGTAGGGGCTTTGAACATCCGTTCTTTGCGTCAGGATGATCGGTTGCCCTTACTATTGAGGGAACTGGGGAGGCTGAGAGTTGGGGTGGCTGCTCTCTCGGAGGTGAGCAGACCTGGCATCGGCATGATCAGTGTAGGTGGCTACACCTATTACTGGTCAGGCTGCAGCGATGGTCACCATCTCCAGGGAGTAGCCATAGCTATCTCCAGTAGCCCTCGGTGGTAGAGGTCACTCCAGTCGATGAGCGTATAATCGTAATGAGACTGAAGCTGTCTTTTGGCTTCATCTCTTATTGCTGTGTACGCTCCTATCGATGTTAGTAAACTCGACGTGAAAGAGATGTTCTACGCCAAACTTGCCTCTGTGGCAGACAGTTGTCCGGCGTGATATTCAATTTGTTCTGGGTGATTTCAGTGCGGTATCTGGCTGCAATTGAGCTGGCTATGAATGTCTGTCGGTCCTCATGGTACGGGAGTTGATACCGGCAGCGAGAATTCCCTCCTTTTGCGGGATTTTGCAAGATCCCAGAAATTGAGGATTTCTGGCTCCTGGTACCAGCGCCCATACCT
This sequence comes from Penaeus vannamei, assembly GCF_042767895.1. Classification (NCBI taxonomy): domain Eukaryota; kingdom Metazoa; phylum Arthropoda; class Malacostraca; order Decapoda; family Penaeidae; genus Penaeus; species Penaeus vannamei. Next base: position 13,826,805 of record NC_091554.1, read on the forward strand.
ACATCGTTGGACATGGTACAGCGATGTAATGCAGCCAAGGATATCGACCACATTCTCGTTAGCACTCGTTGGAGGATCCTCCAGAACTGGAGGGTGTATAGGAGTGCCGAGTTCTGTGGTACTGACCATTGGTTGTGGCTACCCTCTGAGTTCACTTCAAAACTCCCCAGCGGCCCAGTGACCACCCTAGGGTATTTCATTTGGACAGGCTCGGAGGTTTACTGAGACAATCTCTGATCACTACACAGAACTTGACAATCTGATGGACCCTGTACTTCTGCGGGACATCTTCAAGCGTAAAACGCTTGATGCAGCCCAAGAATCGATTGGAGAACGCCCGAAGGCAAGACAGAATCTATTTTCTCAGGAGACATTGGAAGCCACAAATGCTTGCTATGCAGCTCGTCTGGCAGGTGATCGGGATTTGCACCATTCTCAAGTGCGCAGAACTCGGTCTCTGTTAAGAAGGGACAAAGAACAGTTTATTAGGAGTCTTGCTGAGGAGGTCGAAGGCCATTTCTTAGTAAATGACCTATTTTGCGGGGATTGCATGTTGTCCTGGCTGCCATCTGGCGGTTCGGTACCGTTCCCGTACCGTTGTTGAGGGGTGTGGTCATCCCTCTCTGGAAGGGGAAGGGGGACTGATGGGTCTGCAGCAATCACCCCGGCATCACACTGCTCAGTGTACCAGGCAAGGTTCTTGCCTACATCCTTCTGAGACGTATCAGAGACCATCTACTAAGGCATCAGAGGCCGGAGCAATCTGGATTCACTCCTGGTAAGTCAACAATAGACCGTATCCTTGCGCTCCGAGTCATTGTAGAGCGCCGTCGTGAGTTCGGACGTGGGCTGCTTGCAACCTACATCGACCTCAAGAAGGCGTTCGATATAGTGCATCGGGAATCACTCTGGGAGATCCTGAGACTGAGAGGAATTCCAACAAGGATTATTGAACTAATAGCAAACAAGGATACTGGTACTGAAAGAGCTGTAAAGTGTGGTGGGGGCCTGTCGAGCTTCTTTCCTGTCAGTTCAGGAGTGAGGCAAAGCTGTGTTCTAGTACCAACACTTTTCAATACTTGTATGGACTGGATACTAGGCAGAGCTACTGTTCAAAGTCATTGTGGAGTTACACTGGGC
>NC_091554.1:13832944-13838059 GCF_042767895.1 Penaeus vannamei
GGGTCTTGTGGATCCCAAGGAGACAACAACACTCCCTAAAGACCCGACTCTCAAACTCCCGGCCCTGATCTGAATGTAACTCACCTGGGACCCCAAAGCGGGTGAAGTCTTGGGTCACCAGGAATTCTGCGACTGTTTCTGCTTCATGGTTGGGAAGGGCTCCAGCCTCTGGCCACTTAGAGAAATAATCCATGGCCACACAAATATATTTGTTTCCCCTTTCAGTGCAAGGAAAGGGCCCAGCGATGTCCACGGCCATGCGCTCCATGGGTGCCCCAGCCTGGTACAGTTGTAGAGGTGCACGTGTCTTCTGTGCAGGCCCCTTCTTTGCTGCACACACCTGACAGGTCCTGCACCACTCCTGGACATCCTGTCGTAGGCCAACCCAGTACACGCGCCGCCGCAGCTTCTCCATTGTCCTCTTGATCCCTAAGTGGCCACTGGTCTTCCCATTGTGCACCTCCTTCAGCAGTCCCTCACGGCGAGACAGTGGTGCCACTATCAACCACTGTTGCTTTCCGGTAGCAGCATCCACCCAACTCCGCTGCAATACACCATTCTCCAGGCGCAATGTCTCCCACTGATCCACAAGAAACTTGGTTGCTGGGCTTTCCGGGGATACAGCCTCCCACTGTGGCCGTTTCTTGCCTGCTTCGAGCCACTGTATAACTGGTGCCAGGTCCTGGTCCTTCTGCTGGTCCTCCCTCCACCTCTTATCGGCCTCTGCTATACTCTCACTAACCACCAACCTCCGACAGGTGATCTCAGACTCACAACGAAAACAGTGATTACAATCAGGCTCACAAGGGCGGCGGCTGAGACTATCAGCATTGCTATGAACACGCCCAGCACGATGCACTACCTGGTAATTGTACTGTTCCAGCTTCCCAAGCCATCTTGCTAACTGGCCTTCAGGCTCTTTCAAGGTCTTTAACCATCTCAGGGCAGCATGGTCTGTACGGATTGTAAACTGTGCCCCATATAGGTAGTGGTGGAAGTGGGAGAGTCCCTTCACCACGGCTGCCAACTCCTTGCGAGTGACGCAATAATTTCTCCCAGGCTTGGAAAACTTGCAACTGTAGTAGGCTACCACATACTCCTGGCCATCTTTGAGCTGAGACAAGACCGCACCGACACCTTCCTGACTGGCGTCTGTGTCTAAGATGTAGGGAAGACTAGGATCCGGGTATGGCAATACTGGTGCCTCTACCAGAGCTTGCTTCAGGGCTACAAAGGCTTGATGGCATGCCTCGTCCCACACAAAACTCGCTCCTTTCCTTGTCAGCTGATGCAATGGTGCAGCTATGGTGGCAAAGCTTTGCACATATCTCCTGTAATATGTACACAGTCCCAAGAAGCTTCTCAGCTCGGCAACAGTCCTTGGCACTGGCCAGCTCTCCACTGCTGACACTTTCAATGGGTCCGTCCGCACTCCTTGTCTGCCCACCACGTGACCCAGGAATGGCACCTCCGTATGAAAAAGGGTGCACTTCTTGGGGCTGAGCTTTAAGTTGGCAGCTTTGAAACGACACAGCACCTCTGTCAGGTGCTCCAGCTCCTCCTCGAAGGTGTTCCCAAACACCAACACGTCGTCTAAATATACCAAGGCCACCTTCCACTGCAGTCCCTCCAGTACTTGTTCCATCAGGCGTTCAAAACATCCAGGGGCGTTGCACAGACCGAAGGGCATGACATTAAAGTGCCACAGCCCCTGACCAAAAGAGAATGCAGTCTTCTCTTTATCTTCCTCTTGCACTTCCACGTGATGGTAACCAGACTTAAGGTCCAATGTAGAAAACCATTGAACCTTGGAGAGTGCGTCCAGCGTATCATCAATGCGAGGCAAGGGGTAGGCATCGGTGACGGTGACGGCGTTCAGAGCTCGATAGTCCACGCAGAATCGTTTGCTCCCGTCCTTCTTTGTCACTAGCACCACTGGGGAGCACCAAGGACTGTTTGAACGCTCTATAATACCGGCCTTTGCCATCTCCTGTACTGCACACTGCATCTCCTCTCTGCAGGTGGTACTCGACGGTGCGGCTGCTTGATGGGAGGGGTATCACGGGTGTAAATGTGATGTTTCACCATCGATGTGCGTCCTAAGTCCACATCTCCCTGGCTAAACAAGTCTGCATACTGATTAAGCAACCGTCGCACTTTTCTTGCTTGCTCACTTGTTAGATGCTTGATGCTCCGTTGAACTAGGTCCTCCAGGTGGCTTGGTATTACTTCCCGTTGCACTACTAGCTTGGCCTTTCAGCAGGGTGTCTTGTGTTGCAAGATGAAATGAAGTGGTAGTGGGATATGTGAGTCTGGTAATTGCGCACATGCCCTTATCCCGAGTGTGTTGCTTGTTCACATTCTGCTGTTTCCTCCCTTGCTTCGGCTTTACCTGTGCCACTAGGGCATGTTCTCCCAGGATTAGAGGCACCTCATGACCTCTTACTGTCATCCTTCTTCTCTGGAGATCCACACACGCCTCCACACGTGCCAAGTAATCCAGCCCAAGCAAGCAGGGATCCTCCATCTCGGCTACAAACACTGGTAAACGTTCTATCACGTCACCCACATTTAGGCTCACCCACACTGGGCCTCTCATGGGTATACAATCACCAGTAACACCGCATAATTTCTGGCCAGCCTTAGGTATATCACAGGATACAATCAGATCCTTCCTGATAAATGTCAGCTCTGATCCTGTGTCCACTACCATCTCCACAGGGCGCCTGTTGATCTTGCCAGCCACTCTCATGGCTGTGGGCGCTGCCACCTGCCGATATCTTACGTGTACTGGGGCGACATGGTGTCTTGCTGGGCAGCCGCCCCTTCTCCCAGCTGGTCCATGTTTCCCTGCCCTAGTTCCTGGCACTCCTTAGTTGAGTGGTCTTGATCTCCACATGCCCTGCAACAAGGGTGAAAGATGGGGCGACGGTGATCCTTTGTCGAGCAAGAACTGTTGGCACCACCACTAGTACACTCGTTTCTCCTGTGTCCCTTCAGTCCACACCTCCAGCAAATGCCTTGGAAGCCATCAGGGTTTGTTCTCCTTGAGGGAGGGGATCTTTCAGCCAGGGTCCTCCTCACATGTATGTGGCGTGGGCTACGTGTCATCTCTCCCCTGTAATAGCTTGGCGTGGCGGTGAGCAAGAAAGCCTCAAATTCGGCTGCACGCGCCAATGCTTCCTGTACGTTGTGCGGCCCTGCTTGCTTCACATGGACCTGAAGCTGTTTGTCATTTAGTGCGTCCACAAAGCTGTCTTTGGCGATCATGTCAATGGTCTCTTCTGTGGCCATTGGATATGCCCCACGCACCAACACCTCAATATCCTGTGCCAGCTGTGGAAGGGATTCATCCCGCCTCCGTGTCCGTGTCTTTAACTGAGCGCGGTACACCTCTGGCTGCTGGCGACGGCCAAAGCGGCGTTGTAAGGCCCTCACTACACAGGTATAGGATCGCATCTGGGCGACGGTCAAGTGCTCTAACACCTCTACAGCCGCGCCCTTTAAGCTGATGACAAGCTAGAATGCCTTTTCCTCATCATTCCAGCCTTGCCTCCTAGCTACAGTCTCAAACTGGGCCTGAAATGCATTCCACGATACCTTACCATCATACTCGGCTAGTCGCTTGTCGATCATGGCTGCCCGTGCCACATCCGTTATTCCCAGCTGGTCCTTTGGAATGCACTTTGTACTCGGCGGGGGTGAAGGAAAGAGGGGAGGGGCAGATGGGCCCTCCTCTTCAGCCTCCTGTTGAGACCAGGGAGTTGGTGCCACTTCTGGCGGGTCTTGTTCCCGTAGAGCCCATGGTGCAGCATTGCCCTCAACTAACACATGCCCCTGCATTGACGTCAAGACTGCCGACGAAGCCATCATTTGCCGATAGGCCTCCACATCCCTTGTCACTGCTGCCAGCTGGTGTTTCATGGCCTGCAGTGGCTCCTCCACTTCCATTTTAATCTCCCACTTTACACGAGCACAAACATCATTGGTATAGTCTCTCACCAGTGTTTCCATCGCATCCAGCTCTGCCTTCAGTGTATACTTCAATTCACTTGTTGCCTGCAATTGCTGTGCTGCTTGCTGCGCTCTCTCTTCAGTGGCCTGTACTGCCTGCTGTTCCATTGTCTCCCGTGTTTGTGACAACAGTCGAATTATGGTGTCCAAATCCACCCCTGTTACAACAAGGGATGATGGGGGTGGTGTGCCTGCTGCCTGTCTGGTAGGCACTACCTGCTCTCCCGCCATTTCCTGCGTGCCTTCTGTCCTGTCGTCCGCCATATCAGCCATTGCGTTCCACTGGTACAAAGGACTTACTCACTTTTATCACTGTACGCCTATTTAATCCCACTCCTGACACCAATGTTATGTAACGCACTGTCCCACTGGGTTCGGTGAGCAGCCTTTGACGAGTGTTTTCTTACTCAGGGCACTGAATGGAGTTGGCGGGGTGAAGGACAAACAGGTAGCAATCCACGGTTTATTGGCGTGCCACAAAGTTTAATTACAGGAACTCTCCAAGACGGTCACCTCACACACACAGGCACAACTTAATCACCATAATTTCGTCTATGTGTCCACCTTAGAGAGAGCAACACAATCGAGATCGCAGCTACCGTCACGGACCGTCCTCGCTCTCCCAGATCTCGTCTCGAACAGCCCGCCACTCCCTTCTCGGAGCCAATCACGACGCCGGATTCTCGTCCCGCCTTGCAGGCAGCCAATCACGCAACGGCGCGTTTTTGGCGGGCTTTTCGGCGCCCCGAGCGTACACATATTTTGGCGGGCTTTTCATTGCCACGAACACAAACACACTTACATTCTTATAGTACACTTTTTGTAACAATATATATATATATGTTTATATATATATTTGTATGTATCTATATAATATATATACATCATATATAGTACGTATGATACATACATAAATACATACGTACACACTTACACACACAAACACACATGTATAAACATTTGCACACACACACAAACACATCTATATATATAGATGAATGGAAAAACTACCTTGTTTATACTAGGGTAAAAAAACCTGCAATGTACAAACTATATTCACTGAAGTAAGTGAGACAACAGTTTCGGAATCGAAAATCTCCA
>NC_091554.1:13841059-13843559 GCF_042767895.1 Penaeus vannamei
TATATATATGTATATATATTTATATATATGTATATATATTTATATATATGTATATGTATATATATATAAATATATGTACATATATGTATATATATATATATATATATATATATGTATATATATGTATATATATGTATGTATATATATATATATATATATATATATATATATATATATATATATATATATATATATATATATATATATATATATATATTATGCACGACCGAAAGTGGTGAAAGATATCACAAAAAGAGAAAAATAACCTTGACCGAAGAGGCAACCAAAGGCCTTTGGCTGTCTCTTTTGTAAAGTACAACAGCAAAAATGACATAATAATGATAGTATTAGTGACAATAACAGTAACGATAGTTCATAATGATGACGATGATGGCGATGAAGATAGTAATAATGATCCTGATAACTAGGCGAAGGGCGATTCCCACTCCCACCAGCGGAGAAACTGGAGGGACGTAATCTCTCTCTTTCCAACTCCTCGGCACTTACCACAATCAGGAGAGCTTCAACATGCTAATTTTGCACGAGGGGTTACGCCCCCACCTTTCAACTCCCACTAATGTTTCAATCTTGGAGGCTAGTAAGGCTGTCATATATATTTTTTTTTCCAAGCCCTGGGCGTCCCAGGTTTGGGAGAGTGACGTCACAATTGCTGACTGGCAAACTGTCCTACACCTCAGTTTAGACACGACGCTGTGAGACGTATCAGACACCATCTACTAAGGCATCAGAGGCCGGAGCAATCTGGATTCACTCCTGGTAAGTCAACAATAGACCGTATCCTTGCGCTCCGAGTCATTGTAGAGCGCCGTCGTGAGTTCGGGCGTGGGCTGTTTGCAACCTACATCGACCTCAAGAAAGCGTTCGATACTGTGCATCGGGAATCACTCTGGGAGATCCTGAGACAGAGGAATTCCAACAAGGATTATTGAACTAATAGCAAACCAGTATACTGGTACTGAAAGAGCTGTAAAGTGTGGTGGGGGCCTGTCGAGCTTCTTTCCTGTCAGTTCAGGAGTGAGGCAAAGCTGTGTTCTAGTACCAACACTTTTCAATACTTGTATGGACTGGATACTAGGCAGAGCTACTGTTCAAAGTCATTGTGGAGTTACACTGGGCAATATTAAGGTTACAGACCTTGACTTTGCCGATGATGTTGCTATTCTATCTGTCTTTGGAAACCCTAGTGGTAGCTCTCGATGCATTTAGTAATGAAGCGAAGCCCTTGGGTCTAGAGGTCTCCTGGACCAAGACCAAGATCCAGGACTTTGGGGACTTGCTAGAACCTGTTCGGTCGGTACGTGCTTGTGGCGAGGACATTGAAGTCACAGAGAGCTTTTCATACCTTGGTAGTGATCATAACTCTGGCCTGTCAGACCAGGAAGTCAGCAGACGGATTGGTATATATATATATATATATATATATATATATATATATATATATATATATATATATATATATATATATATATAATGTTATTGCTTTTGTAATTGTATTACCATCATGAATGTTATCGTTCTTATTGCTTCTATTTTCATCATTGTTGTTATCATTACTTATGTACTTATATTCCTTATCCGAGGTACCGTACAACTTTTAGGATTAACTATGACGTGTTTCAGGATAATCCTCTTTATACCTTCAGTTTTTATTACAGTACGTACGCATTAGAATAACACGTAGGTAGACGTCTTACCATGATACGAGTAGTGATGTAAAAAAAATAGTTTCTCTTATCTACTGATGATTACCTTATTCAAATATCTAAAAAGTCTGTCCATTCTTGTTTCTTCGAAGTACACGAAACTAAGAAATAATTTTCAAGTGTTCTGTTTTCTTACTGGCAGTTTTGAATCGTTCCGTTGGATATTGGTTGTGTAGCGTGGCACTGTTCTCAACACCGCCCCTGAAATTATGCTCGCTCGGTGTGTGTGCCGCGTGCGTGTATGAGGGTGTGTGCGCGTGTGTATGTGGGTGCGCGCGTGTGTTTGTGCGCAAGTGCACGTATATGTGCGGGTTGCGTGCCTGTATGTGTGCGTGTGTGGTTGCGGGTATGTGTATCCCCCATGGTTGAGTCGCGCTTTCCGACTGTCAGCTCGGTGTTTATATGCTTGTACATCATTTTATCTATATTTTATTCCTTTTTAATGTTTTATATTTTAACGTTTATTCTTATTCTATTTTCGTTTGAAGTTAAATCTCTTACATGTCACAAGCGTGACGTCACGGCCTCCCGTGGCCCTTTTGTACTGCTCGAGAAATATTCGTCGTCCCATTGTACCACGGGCGCTTCTCTTCTCATCCTCTGGCATTTTCACATATTTCCAAGAGGATTATACCAAAGTAGCCGGCAGCTCCAGCTAAAAAACTTGAAAGGACGGAAAAGCAAAGTATTAAGCCTTAGTGACGATATTTATCAGAGATAGAGCTGGACCGTGCAAGATTGCACTTGTACATACATGGCATATCGTGGTTCTCCTA
>NC_091554.1:13846059-13856059 GCF_042767895.1 Penaeus vannamei
CCCGAGCATACACATATTTTGGCAGGCTTTTCATTGCCACGAACACAAACACACTTACATTCTTATAGTACACTTTTTGTAACACTATCCTCCTCCACATAAATAGTCGACCCGACTATCTTACAGATCATAAATTAAAGTGAAAGTAAAATCATAAGAATGCAAATAAATCCACACAAAGAATAACAAGATAATCAAAAAAAATCACATACAAAGAATGAAGCAACATATGCCAAGAAAATCATATATAAATTTATCGTTTCCTTGTATCATAATCGGCAAGCCATACATGTGGTTGCCTCTGACGCCGTGATCTGACTGCTACATAAGGGTCGTCCACCACCAAACCTCCTATGCCATCATTAGCTCCAATGTCACTATCATGGTCATCATTATACTCAGTGTCACTATCACCATCCATTGCATCATCGCCTCCCACACTAGCGTCACTGTCACAATCCTTCGCGCCGTCACTCACTCCCACAATGTCACTATTATTGTCATGGTCACTAACCCGAGGGCCCCATGTGAACATGCCCTTCCCAGAGTGCCTCCAAAGTCTGTCCACATGGACCACTTTGGTTCTCCGGCCGGATCCCGCAGGTGCGATGCGGTAGGTGACAGCAGATATCCTTTCAACAACAGTGTACGGACCCTCCCACGGACTCTGGAGCTTCGGTGACTTCCCAGGCCTCTTGCGTGGGTTGTGAAACCACACCTGATCCCCATGGGAGTACACTGCGTCCCTGGCCCGTTCGTTATACCGCCGCCCCATCGCTTGTCCTGCTATCTTGAGGTGCTGACTTGCTCGGTGCCTGGTCTCCTCCATGCGACGCTGCAGGGTCCTTACGTATTCGGTGTGCGGTACAGGCAATCCTTCGTCCGGCGGCTTTCCTGTTGCGAGGTCGACTGGGAGGCGGATCTCATGGCCGAACATCAGGCGTGAGGGCGTGAACCCCGTGGCCTCGTGTTCCGCTGCACGATATGCCATCAGCATGTACGGGACCCACTCATCCCAGTCATGCTGGTCCTCCTCGCAATACTTGGCTAGTTGTGTGACCAGGGTGGCATTGAACCTCTCCACCATGCCATCACTTTGGGGGCGCAGGGGTGTGGTGCGGGTCTTGTGGATCCCAAGGAGACAACAACACTCCCTAAAGACCCGACTCTCAAACTCCCGGCCCTGATCTGAATGTAACTCACCTGGGACTCCAAAGCGGGTGAAGACTTGGGTCACCAGGAATTCTGCGATTGTTTCTGCTTCATGGTTGGGAAGGGCTCCAGCCTCTGGCCACTTGGAGAAATAATCCATGGCCACACAAATATATTTGTTTCCCCTTTCAGTGCAAGGAAAGGGCCCAGCGATGTCCACGGCCATGCGCTCCATGGGTGCCCCAGCCTGGTACAGTTGTAGAGGTGCACGTGTCTTCTGTGCAGGCCCCTTCTTTGCTGCACACACCTGACAGGTCCTGCACCACTCCTGGACATCCTGTCGTAGGCCAACCCAGTACACGCGCCGCCGCAGCTTCTCCATTGTCCTCTTGATCCCTAAGTGGCCACTGTTCTTCCCATTGTGCACCTCCTTCAGCAGTCCCTCACGGCGAGACAGTGGTGCCACTATTAACCACTGTTGCTTTCCGGTAGCAGCATCCACCCAACTCCGCTGCAATACACCATTCTCCAGGCGCAATGTCTCCCACTGATCCACAAGAAACTTGGTTGCTGGGCTTTCCGGGGATACAGCCTCCCACTGTGGCCGTTTCTTGCCTGCTTTGAGCCACTGTATAACTGGTGCCAGGTCCTGGTCCTTCTGCTGGTCCTCCCTCCACCTCTTATCGGCCTCTGCTATACTCTCACTAACCACCAACCTCCGACAGGTGATCTCAGACTCGCAATGGAAACAGTGATTACAATCAGGCTCACAAGGGCGGCGGCTGAGACTATCAGCATTGCTATGAACACGCCCAGCACGATGCACTACCTGGTAATTGTACTGTTCCAGCTTCCCAAGCCATCTTGCTGACTGGCCTTCAGGCTCTTTCAAGGTCTTTAACCATCTCAGGGCAGCATGGTCTGTACGGATTGTAAACTGTGCCCCATATAGGTAGTGGTGCAAGTGGGAGAGTCCCTTCACCACGGCTGCCAACTCCTTGCAAGTGACGCAATAATTTCTCTCAGGCTTGGAAAACTTGCAACTGTAGTAGGCTACCACATACTCCTGGCCATCTTTGAGCTGAGATAAGACCGCACCGATGTAGGGAAGACTAGGATCCGGGTATGGCAATACTGGTGCCTCTACCAGAGCTTGCTTCAGGGCTACAAAGGCTTGATGGTATGCCTCGTCCCACACAAAACTCGCTCCTTTCCTTGTCAGCTGATGCAATGGTGCAGCTATGGTGGCAAAGCCTTGCACAAATCTCCTGTAATATGTACACAGTCCCAAGAAGCTTCTCAGCTCGGCAACAGTCCTTGGCACTGGCCAGCTCTCCACTGCTGACACTTTCAATGGGTCCGTCCGCACTCCTTGTCTGCCCACCACGTGACCCAGGAATGGCACCTCCGTATGAAAAAGGGTGCATTTCTTGGGGCTGAGCTTTAAGTTGGCAGCTTTGAAACGACACAGCACCTCTGTCAGGTGCTCCAGCTCCTCCTCGAAGGTGTTCCCAAACACCAACACGTCGTCTAAATATACCAAGGCCACCTTCCACTGCAGTCCCTCCAGTACTTGTTCCATCAGGCGTTCAAATCATCCAGGGGCGTTGCACAGACCGAAGGGCATGACATTAATGTGTCACAGACCCTGACCAAAAGAGAATGCAGTCTTCTCTTTATCTTCCTCTTGCACTTCCACTTGATGGTAACCAGACTTAAGGTCCAATGTAGAAAACCATTGAACCTTGGAGAGTGCGTCCAGCGTATCATCAATGCGAGGCAAGGGGTAGGCATCGGTGACGGTGACGGCGTTCAGAGCTCGATAGTCCATGCAGAATCGTTTGCTCCCGTCCTTCTTTGTCACTAGCACCACTGGGGAGCACCAAGGACTGTTTGAACGCTCTATAATACCGGCCTTTGCCATCTCCTGTACTGCACACTGCATCTCCTCTCTCTTTGCAGGTGGTACTCGACGGTGCGGCTGCTTGATGGGAGGGGTATCACGGGTGTAAATGTGATGTTTCACCACCGATGTGCATCCTAACTCCATATCTCCCTGGCTAAACACGTCTGCATACTGATTAAGCAACCGTCGCACTTTTCTTGCTTGCTCACTTGTTAGATGCTTGATGCTCTGTTGAACTAGGTCCTCCAGGTGGCTTGGTATTACTTCCCGTTGCACTACTAGCTTGGCCTCCTTTCCTTGTGACTGCAGGGTGTTTTGTGTTGCAAGATGAAATGAAGTGGTAGTGGGATATGTGAGTCTAATAACTGTGCACATGGCCTTATCCCGAGTGTGTTGCTTGTTCACATTCTGCTGTTTCCTCCCTTGCTTCGGCTTTACCTGTGCCACTAGGGCATGTTCTCCCCGGATTAGAGGCACCTCATGACCTCTTACTGTCATCCTTCTTCTCTGGAGATCCACACACGCCTCCACACGTGCCAAGTAATCCAGCCCAAGCAAGCTGGGATCCTCCATCTCGGCTACAAACACTGGTAAACGTTCTATCACGTCACCCACATTTAGGCTCACCCACACTGGCCCTCTCATGGGTATACAATCACCAGTAACACCGCATAATTTCTGGCCAGCCTTAGGTATACCACAGGATACAATCAGATCTTTCCTGATAAATGTCAGCTCTGATCCTGTGTCCACTACCATCTCCACAGGGCGCCTGTTGATCTTGCCAGCCACTCTCATGGCTGTGGGCGCTGCCACCTGCCGATATCTTACGTGTACTGGGGCGACATGGTGTCTTGCTGGGCAGCCGCCCCTTCTCCCAGCTGGTCCATGTTTCCCTGCCCCAGTTCCTGGCACTCCTTAGTTGAGTGGTCCTGATCTCCACATGCCCTGCAACAAGGGTGAAAGATGGGGCGACGGTGATCCTTTATCGAGCGAGAACTGTTGGCACCACCACTAGTACACTCGTTCCTCCTGTGTCCCTTCAGTCCACACCTCCAGCAAATGCCTTGGAAGCCATCAGGGTTTGTTCTCCTTGAGGGAGGGGATCTTTCAGCCAGGGTCCTCCTCACATGTATGTGGCGTGGGCTACGTGTCATCTCTCCCCTGTAATAGCTTGGCGTGGCGGTGAGCAAGAAAGCCTCAAATTCGGCTGCACGCGCCAATGCTTCCTGTACGTTGTGCGGCCCTGCTTGCTTCACATGAACCTGAAGCTGTTTGTCATTTAGTGCGTCCACAAAGCTGTCCTTGGCGAGCATGTCAATGGTCTCTTCTGTGGCCATTGGATATGCCCCACGCACCACACCTCAATATCCTGTGCCAGCTGTGGAAGGGATTCATCCCGCCTCCGTGTCCGTGTCTTTAACTGAGCGCGGTACACCTCTGGCTGCTGGCGACGGCCAAAGCGGCGTTGTAAGGCCCTCACTACACAGGTATAGGATCGCATCTGGGCGACGGTCAAGTGCTCTAACACCTCTACAGCCGCGCTCTTTAAGCTGATGACAAGCTGATATGCCTTTTCCTCATCATTCCAGCCTTGCCTCCTAGCTACAGTCTCAAACTGGGCCTGAAATGCATTCCACGATACCTTACCATCATACTCGGCTAGTCACTTGTCGATCATAGCTGCCCGTGCCACATCCGTTATTCCCAGCTGGTCCTTTGAAATGCACTTTGTACTCGGCGGGGGTGAAGGAAAGAGGGGAGGGGCAGATGGGCCCTCCTCTTCAGCCTCCTGTTGAGACCAGGGAGTTGGTGCCACTTCTGGCGGGTCTTGTTCCCGTAGAGCCCATGGTGCAGTATTGCCCTCAACAAACACATGCCCCTGCACTGACGTCAAGACTGCCGACGAAGCCATCATTTGCCGATAGGACTCCACATCCCTTGTCATTGCTGCCACCTGGTGTTTCATGGCCTGCATGGGCTCCTCCACTTCCATTTTAATCTCCCACTTTACACGAGCACAAACATCATTGGTATAGTCTCTCACCCGTGTTTCCATCGCATCCAGCTCTGCCTTCAGTGTATACTTCAATTCACTTGTTGCCTGCAATTGCTGTGCTGCTTGCTGCGCTCTCTCTTCAGTGGCCTGTACTGCCTGCCGTTCCATTGTCTCCCGTGTTTGTGACAACAGTCGAATTATGGTGTCCAAATCCACCCCTGTTACAACAAGGGATGATGGGGGTGGTGTGCCTGCTGCCTGTCTGGTAGGCACTACCTGCTCTCCCGCCATTTCCTGCGTGCCTTCTGTCCTGTCGTCCGCCATATTATCAGCCATTGCGTTCCACCGGTACAAAGGACTTACTCACTTTTATCACTGTACGCCTATTTAATCCCACTCCTGACACCAATGTTATGTAACGCACTGTCCCACTGGGTTCGGTGAGCAGCCTTTGACGAGTGTTTTCTTACTCAGGGCTCTGAATGGAGTTGGCGGGGTGAAGGACAAACAGGTAGCAATCCACGGTTTATTGGCGTGCCACAAAGTTTATTTACAGGAACTCTCCAAGACGGTCACCTCACACACACAGGCACAACTTAATCACCATAATTTCGTCTATGTGTCCACCTTAGAGAGAGCAACACAATCGAGATCGCAGCTACCGTCACGGACCGTCCTCGCTCTCCCAGATCTCGTCTCGAACAGCCCGCCACTCCCCTCTCGGAGCCAATCACGACGCCGGATTCTCGTCCCGCCTTGCAGGCAGCCAATCGCGACGCCGGATTCTCGTCCCGCCTTGCAGGCAGCCAATCACGCAACGGCGCGTTTTTGGCGGGCTTTTCGGCGCCCCGAGCATACACATATTTTGGCGGGCTTTTCATTGCCACGAACACAAACACACTTACATTCTTATAGTACACTTTTTGTAACAATATATATATATATATATATTTGTATGTATCTATATAATATATATACATCATATATAGTACGTATGATACATACATAAATACATACGTACACACTTACACACACAAACACACATGTATAAACATATGCACACACACACAAACACATCTATATATATAGATGAATGGAAAAACTACCTTGTTTATACTAGGGTAAAAAAACCTGCAATGTACAAACTATGTTCACTGAAGTAAGTGAGACAACAGTTTCGGAATCGAAAATCTCCAAGAAATCCCAAGAATCCTAAAATCTCGCAAATGTTCCATTCGCAGCCTTCTTTTACAAAATCTTGGTCATAGTACTAAAGATATTTTACAAAATCGGTAAAAATAGCCTCATAAACTTCGATTGTTAAACACAACCACATAAAAACGTGTTCAGTAGCTGGCCCTCATTAAGGAGGTGGACAACGGTTTAAGTCGAGACTATAATACCAGGAAACTGTTTACCACGTCCTTCCGCAACGTTAGACGCATGATTAAACGCAGAATATCGTGAAAATAAATACTCAGTATTAACAGCACAAATTATTTGTCAGATTTTAGACGGAATCGACCACCCTTGCGAAAATTCTGTGAACTCCTTCGAACAAGTTCAGGTACTGCAAAACCGTGTCAAGAATAATTGATAAAACGTACTGTCTTAAAATAATGTCAGTGTTAATGTATACAATATCGTTTTTAACTTTATAAAAATCGGACAAGTGGATCAATCAGAAATTGCTGGCACGGGTTTCGTAGTAATATGCTTGGTGACGCTATTTTCCAACTTCCCAGCGATTTGATTGTCCTGTTGGGTACAGAGATTATTTAGTGCCTAACAGTACTACGGAATCCCTATTTGGGAAAACCAGATGTTATCAAAATGAAGCAAAAAAAAAAAAAAAAAAAAAAAAAAAAAAAAAAAAAAAAAACGGAGAAACGATTACTCATTAAACTACTTCCACAAATAGCCACAATTACTTGGGAATTTAAGCATTTTAAAAGAAGCATATATTTTGCTGAAAGCTTCGCCGTTATTGATCAATTCCAGTATTTATAAAAGACAAATACTTTATTTCCACAATTTTCCAGACTTTAGAGCAAAATTTCTCTCTCTTTCTCTCTCTCTCTCTCTCTCTCTAATATAAAGGACTTTGCTGTAAATCCTTTACTTATCCATGTCTGTTGGCACTGCACCTACACAATAAAAAAATATCATCATAGAAAATGCGTACATTTTAAAGGAAAACGGGGAAATCATGTATTGAGAATTTCGATGATAGCCCTACTATTTATAAAGTTTAATATAATTTTGATAAGGATTTTCTTTCATTTTAGTTTTACCATTTTATAAAATTTTAAATTTGCATTTCTCTCTCCATGAATGTATGTATATATGTGTGCATATTAGACCGGCAGCCCAGCGACATAGCGTTACCAATGTCCGAGCATATGGTTCTTTTGTGGGTTACCTGGGTTGTTCAAAAAATGCAAGTCTTCCGGGAACCCCCTGGTGGGGATAGGGATGGGAACCCCCATAGGGGGCGAAAATATGGGCCTGACATAGATGACCGAGGTAACACTTGAAATCACATCTAATTATTTATCATCAAATCTCCATCAGCAGTACAAACGACAGCCTTTTTTTGGGGGCGGGAAGGGCCAGCCAGACCCCGCCAAAAGGGCTTCAAAATTAGGCTAGCATAGATGAACAAGGTAACGGTCAAAATTAATGCCAAATGAACATGTTTAGTGTACAAAGTCTAGAAAGGTTTACTCCAGAAAAATCGGCTGGCGGACTATCGGCACCAGACGCCCCCAAATATGGACCCTCGAACCCCTGGGGCTCATCTAGGCTAGCCTAGATATTGGAGAATAACCAAATCCAGACACATTAACGAGTGGGTGGGCCTTACCAGACCCCCAAATAGGACCCTTGTTCATTTTTTGGGATCTCTAAGCCTTTCCAAGGTTTAATTTTCAATGTTTGATCCACTCTTAGTGCACAGTAAGCTCCTCATCACAGAAAATTAACAGAATTAATCGGAAAACGAGGAAGCAAAGTGTTGTAAGGTCCATTTTATCTTCATCAAGTATAAGGCTATTTTTCTTATATATATATATATATATATATATATATATATATATATATATATATATATATATATATATATATATATATATATGTGTGTGTGTGTGTGTGTGTGTGTGTGTGTGTGTGTGTGTGTGTGTGTGCGTGCGTGCGTGCGTGCGTGCGTGCGTGTGTGTGTGTGTGTGTGTGTGTGTGGGTGTGTGTGTGTGTGTGCGTGTTATTAATTCTCGTTGGTTTACTTGTTCATGTCCGTAGCTATAAGAAACATATTTGTCATCACAGAAAATTGGTTGAATTTAAAGGAAAATGTCTAGTGTTGAGAACCTCTGATGATAGATTTCTGTGTTTTAAAGTCATCTTGAAAGTCAGTTTCTTTTTTCTTTAGGATCTTTTTTATTCATTTATTTATTTTTTTACTATTTGTTCTTTCAATTTATATTTTTATTATTTCAAACGCATTTTGTCTACTGCATCTGGGCTATTTCAGGTAGACTTTTACTATTTTTGTTCCAATGCAGTATACAAATTCTTGAATATAAGAAAGACATGTACATATGATAAAAGCTAATAATAGTAATGGTACATAAACACAGATATATATATATATATATATATATATATATATATATATATATATATATATATATATGCATATATAAATGCATATATATGTATATATATATATATATATATATATATATATATATATATATATATATATATATGTATATATATATATATATATATATATATATATATATATATATATATATATATATACATATATGTAGACACACTTGTTTATCAATTAATTTTGGAATTTAACTGATCTAAATTTACATATTTGATTATAGATCTTAACATTTCATTTTATTCCATTATCTGTTGAATTTTCTTTATTATTCATATCAAGAGACACAAAGTGATGAAATGAATGAAGTTTAAACAATGTATAAAAAAGTCCGAACAAAAAACGGGCCTACATGTGATTCCACACTTGGCATGGAACAGTCTCGAACGCGGGTCTGTAGATCACTAGACCACAGCGTTAACCATTCCTCCATTGCGACGATCTGTACGAAATAAGAAAACAGCGGTGTATTTAACCTAAGCATTTGTTACACCAAATGAATGGTGAATTTGTGCATGCATTTGACTGTCTTATTAATACAGATATACCAACTTGCTGAAGTGCCACAACAGGAAGCTGTAAAATTGTACCAAAGCCACTAGTCTGGTGGGACGCAAAAGAAAGAAAGGAATGAATGGATGAATGAAGAAAGAAAGAAAGAAAGAAAGAAAGAAAGAAAAAAAGAAAGAAAGAAAGAAAGAAAGAAAGAAAGAGAGAAAGAAAGAAAGAAAGAAAGAAAGAAAGAAAGAAAGAAAGAAAGAAAGAAAGAAAGAAAGAAAGAGAGAGATGGGTGAGGGGGGAGGGAGAGAGCAAGCACTGAGAGAGTGAGGGAAAGCAATGAAAAAGCGAGAGAATGCACGCGCACTCAGTCACATTATTGTAAGTAAAATGGATACATAAAGAGAAGATGGAAGTGAGGGGGAGAAAGAGAAAAATGGAAATTTACAGAGATAAACGGAGGAATAACTTTCAGGGAACATGATATCTATAAATTCACATGACTAGTGGTTGGCTTGGCATGGACAATATTATTAACGCTGTTGCTGTTTACATTACTAGCATCAGCGTTATTCACTGTCACCATTATCATTACACTTGCTATTATCTTTTTATCACTATCATTAGCATCACTAGCTAAACTTATTTGAATGACGAATACATCAGAAAACACAGCCAACATACCCTGCCATTGCTATTATTATCACCACTTTTCTTGTTCTCATTCTTATCATTGCAGTCGAAAAAACTGGCTTTATATTTTTTATCATAA
>NC_091554.1:13871924-13876924 GCF_042767895.1 Penaeus vannamei
GATTGATCACTTCATTACTCATTATATTGTATATCCATTGAGTTCTCACTGGTAGAAGAGCATTAGCGCATGGATTTAACACGCCACTGTGGGATGCATACATATTGTACAGATGTACACATTCAACATGTGCAACGTCGATCGTCCCATCGCTGAACCAGTGGCACGTGTGCGCAGGAAACAGAGATCATGTCCAGCAGCTATAGAACTTGCCCTGAATATGCTGTGTTTACCGGTCTGACCTTCACCTTGGACCGGGGTTCTGCTCTTGCCCTGAAGATCAATTTTCTCTTCAACTTCTTATGTTTATAATCACATGCTTCTCTGCAATGAGTTTCCGTTTTCCTCTATAAGCTGCAATGATTCCGTAGCCTTTAGGAGATGCCCGAGGATGGAATTTACCAAACAAAACAAATATTATTAAATGATCTACATGAAGAGGTAAATACCTGATGCTTTTTTTTCGCATAAGCTCTGCATGTATCACAATCGCATTTACTCATAAATTCCATGAGGCACGTGCGATTCAATCACACATCGCTTATACATATAGGATCTACAACCCCTTTGAATCACTCTCCAGCTGTCTTCTGAGCCAAGCCCCACCCCATCAGCTTTATTCATTGCAAATAATAGTTGTTAGTTTTATTTCTTTTTTCTCTCTCTCTTGGTTTCTTTTTTAGTTTTCTAGTTTTGTTTTCTATTTTTTAGCATTGTTATTACTGAACTATTTTCAAAGAAAATGTACTAAAAAGTACTTAACATAAACTATCCCACAAATTGTTTGGGTCAAGAAAGGGGATGGAACTCATGACGTCACCACGTTTAGCCAATGAGAGTACACTGTGAACTGCTATTGTTATAATCATCAGAATTAAAACCAAAATTCCCATCTTTTATTTACGATAACGAAGATTTCCATGCCTTTCACAGCCGTCAGAAGAGAAGAGAAAGAGTCAGTTTCATTTTTAGGTTCAATAGACTAGAAGGAAGTGGGCCGAACGAGTCATGCTTTCCTTGGGCCAAAGGGTTACTCTCTCGGAAGGCTAGATCTGGCAGCATTTCCCACAGTCTCTATGATGGTACAAGTTGTTCGTGTTTGTCCGCTTAGAGAAACTTTGTGATATATATATATATATATATATATATATATATATATATATATATATATATATATATATATATATATATATATATATGTATATATATATATATATATATATATATATATATATATATATATATGTATATATATATATATATATATATATATATATATATATATATATACATATATACATACATATATATATAGTTAGATAGATGCGTGTTTGTGTTTGTGTGTGTGTGTGTGTGTGTGTGTGTGTGTGTGTGTGTGTGTGTGTGTGTGTGTGTGTGTGTGTGTGTGTGTGTGTGTGTGTGTCTGTGTGTGTGTGTGTGTCTGTGTGTGTGTGTGTGTCTGTGTGTGTGTGTGTGTGTGTGTGTGTGTGTGTGTGTGTGTGTGTGTGTGTGTGTGTGTGTGTGTGTGTGTGTGTGTGTGTGTGTGTGTGTGTGTGTGCAGTATATACATGCATATGCGAAACACGCAGAGGGGAAAGAATTAATGAGCATAACCGCCAGAGAATCGAATGTGAGTCTCATTCATTTAAGCGATGCAGGTCACCAGCTTAACTGGAAAAACGCTAAATGAACTCATAAATCGGCGACTTCTTATGGAAGAAAAGTTTTAGAAATTCTGCTAATTAGTAAATTACCCAAGTTTAGCGTAAATGTTGGTCGTTAGTGAGCAAAGCCTACTTCAGACTCTTTGACCTTGCTCCGCTCCTGGGGCCTCATTCAGCTCTTGCTCGTAGTGTCTTCCTGCCGCTAAATAATTTTGTCAAATTTCTTCTTGTGTTTCCATTGCGTTTATTTCTCCGTCTGGTGAGGAACAATAATTTCTTATTGTGGATACTTCCTGCATACACTCGTAAAAAGATAAAACAATATGTATCTGTATACATACACATACATACATATGTATACATATATATATATATATATATATATATATATATATATATATATATATATGTATGTATGTATGTATAATTTTTTTGCCAGGAACACTGCTGCCAACCAGAATGTTTGTTACTCTCCAATTGTTATTTAATTTCTCCATAAGTAACATAAACTAGTAGCGCTGCTACCATCCGGGTTTTGATTTAACAAAAAATAGGAGGTATCCCGAAAAAACCCTCTTTTAAGTTGTTAGTTTGGTAGTGTGGCTCAGCGGCCTTCTAGGCACGTAGGGTGGCTGGTCATACTGACGGTTATGGGCAACTATCTAAGGTGGTCTATGGAAAGATAATTTTCCCCTTTGTAACATTTATTACAACCAAATTGTCTACTTAGACGTAATCTATATACCAAAATGATTCGAACTGGACAAGAGAAGAAGGAATACTTGCAGTGTTCATGACAGTGTTCCCTAAAAGCTACTTTTCCTCAATAATTGGCACGGCCCCAACTTAACTGTCCTTGTCCTTATCTCTGCATTCCTGAGATAAGGACAAATTAAATAACTGGAGAGTAACAATATTTAGTTTCACAAATCAAAGTTCATTCTTCTTGTTTATTAAAGGGGCAGCATTGCTCCCCAAGCATAGGACATTCTGGTTAGCAGCGGTGTTCCTGGCAAAACAAAATTACGACATTGGTCGGCAGCGGTGTTGGCTCGGTCTTACTCATAAGAATAGATATTTTCAGTTTTTCAAATGTGGTCTTTAATATTTTAAGTTGGTCAACAAGTACTTTAAAATTTTACGTAGAATTAAAGTTTTCTTTGGGCTCGTCTGAAATAATTAGATATTGGTTAATTTGTGTATAGGATATGTAAATTAGGTTAAAATGATAGTCCTACATAATTATGTAACAATAATTATTTGCATGTATTTTGTAATTCAGAGAGATGGACTGCTTGATCCACTGAAGATAGTGATTAACCATTCTTTCTGCCTGAATAATATGTAGAACAGATAGTGTTACCAACAGCATTCACCCGAAGATGATGTACAGCTGTTTGTATAACTATAGTGAGGTGCTTAGTCACAGAAGACATCACCTGAGTAATGTTATAGTATAGTAAGTTTGTAGATAGTAAAATATCCATTGTCATGATTATTTTGAATATAGTTATATGAGAGATGACAGTGAATATTGAGGTAGAAAGTCACTACCTAAGATTAAGGATAACAATGACAAAGATATTAAAAATAATGGCATTGGCAAACATAGTGTAACGATGATACAGATAGGGGAAGAAACAGACCCCAAGGGAATAAAATGGTAAGTGCCAGTGCATTTTGATTATTGAGGTAGAGGTTCTTGGGGCAGAAATGAGCATCAACAGGAAAGGGGCGAGAGGCAAGAGACGAAGTAAGGACGGAAACTGGCAAAGTCAACAGCGACCATATGGAGCTTGCTGGGACAGGACGCTACTCAACCTTGAGGAACCAACGCTGGTAGTCGAGGGCAGGTCCCGCGCAGGACAGGCTTCCTCCCAAACTGGGACAGTGTCGATAGGAAGTACCAATATAGCCTGCCAGTAATGGATGGGCTGGGCGAAATCCTTCTCGATGGCGCGGTCATCAGATCGCAGTTGCATCTGTAAACTGGCAAGGGGTGCCAGGTTGCCACCCTACAAAGCTCGTGTTTGGCCTCAAGCTGTTGCCTACGGGCGAATGTCTATCGAGACAAAATGGCGATGAAATTATCCGCATTAGTAGGAGCATGTCCAGGAAGTGTGTAGTAACAGAAAAGGCTGGGAACGTTGGAATACTATCCCCCCCCCTCCCTAAGCAACCAGTCAACCATAATAACTAAGAACGGATGCTGCCCTAATTTGTTATTTTTATACAATGTACAATTTATACTTTTGTATCAAATGTTTTAGGTTATGACATTTTACTTTCACTATATTCAAATTTTCTAAAGGGGGGACCCATGTCATAATCATTGTTTTGACATTTAGATTTGAATACGTTTTAGACAGGTTGGGATACATTGCCATGTCTGTGTATTCTATTTGAATATAGTATAAGGCTTCGTGCCCAGTAAATATTACACCAATCGTGACCGAGATGTTTCTGTCATTATTCGTGCTGGACTGGATGTATTTTGAGGGAAGGGCATTTTGCTAAGGGGAAAGTTGGCAACATAGGGCCGCCTGGAGGTAGACGTGACAGGGGACCTCAGTTGGTGTCCAGCCACGTCCCCTCCAGGTAAGCTGTAGAGATGCTCCGTGTCAAGAGCGGTATTTACCATTAGATAAAGGGGACAGGGAATTGTAACATGTTCAATGACAGGGGGAAAAGTGCATATATATGTGTGTGACATATAATGAGTTGGTGTCCGGCCACGTTCCCTCCAGGATGAGAGGAGAAAGTCATGCAGCAGTCACAGACACGGGCCTCATGGCGACCGCATGGCCGCCTTGTTTGTCGTCGAGACCAACCCCCACAACATCGTGGAATATCCGCCCCTCGGTTAACAATCGGAAGGAGGATCCCATCGGAGAAGATGGATCCAGGAGTGCAGAGATTAGGACAAGGACAGTTAAGGTGGGGCCATGCCAATTATTGAGGAAAAGTAACTTTCAGGGATCGGTGTCATGAACATTGCAGGTATTCCTTCTTCCCTTGTCCAGTTCGAATCATTTTGGGTTTGTTGTTAATGTTGTTTATAGATTATGTCTAAGTAGACAATTTGGTTGAAATAAATGTTACAAAGGGGAAAATTATCTTTCCATAGACCACCTTATATAGTTGCCCATAACCGTCAGTATGACCAGCTACCCAACGTGCCTAGAAGGCTGCCGAGCCACACTACCAAACTATCATTTTAAGAGTTTTTTTTTTCGGGATACCTTCTATTTTTTGTTAAATCAAAACCCGGATGGTAGCAGCGCTACTAGTTTGTTACTTATGGAGAAATTAAATTACAATTGGAGAGTAACAATA
>NC_091554.1:13889424-13901924 GCF_042767895.1 Penaeus vannamei
CACAGAGTTCCATATTCCTCTGTCTCTTGCAGCATGTTGTACCTCTCCTACTGTGTAGTTACCTCCAAGCGCTCATTTCAGTCAATTCATTATTATCATTATTATTTTTTCTAATGCTTTCCTCTTG
This sequence comes from Penaeus vannamei, assembly GCF_042767895.1. Taxonomy (NCBI): domain Eukaryota; kingdom Metazoa; phylum Arthropoda; class Malacostraca; order Decapoda; family Penaeidae; genus Penaeus; species Penaeus vannamei. The sequence continues at coordinate 13,889,552 of NC_091554.1, forward strand.
CCCTTAGTACTCCTTTCACACCTCCTTTTACATTCAAATTTTCTAGGCCTTTTCTCCACATTATCTGTTTCTCTGTCCATACGATCTTCAAACTCTCCTCCAGCACCACATTTCAAATGCCTCTCACTTTCTCCCATGTAGATTTGCTCAGTGTCAAAGTTTCAGCCCCATATGATAGTACTGATCAAGCAAAACTTCTTACTGTTCTTTTTCTTGTTGTGATTTAGTTAAGTAATTAGTTAACATGTTTTCCACTTTTGGAAATGCAGATTTTGCTACTGTTTTTCTTTTATTTATATCTGTTTTGCATTTTCCATCTTCACTAATTATACTTCCTAGGTAATTGTAGTTAGTAACTTGTACTTGAATTCAATACCAAAAATGACATACAGTCACATATGATAAGAGTAAAATCAACCCCTACACCAATATAATTTGAAAGAAGCACAAGAAAATACATTGAGAAAAGAAAAAGACCTTGGAATAATAGTAAAAAGGAATACAGACTAAAAAATCAAGTTCATAAAATGCTATCACCTACCCCAAGTATAGACGATATTCTTTACAGAAACAAAGATATGGTAAAGAAAATCATCACAGGTATCACATGACCCATTCTAGAGTACACTGCGGTGGCATGGAGCCTCAATTCTATCAATAACGTTATCATCGTTAACTTAATTTTCATCATTATCATTATCATTATCATTATCATTATCATTACCATTATAATATTAGGAATAATAATATTGGCAATAGGAATAAAGATCATCTTTTTAAAAAACAAAGGAATGAGTTAAACAGCTGCAATAGACCTAGCAAATGATTCCTTGGAGACTAAGTGATTAATAGTAATAAGAATAAAGATCATCTTCCTAAAAAACAAAGGAATGGATTTAATAGCTGCAATTTCCTACTAAATAATTCCTTAGCAACTGCATGATCAAACTACATAAAAAGGTGCAAGAATACAGTGTACTGACTACATAAAAAGGTGCAAGAATACATTGTACTGACAAGTCAATAACTAGTTCATATTTGCATTTCATTTAGTGTATGCAGGAGAATCAGTATACTAGCCTATCCATACTCAATAGCAACTATAACTAGCCATCAATAAAGTAAGGAACAGATTTCACCACAGAGCCTGACAATAAAATGCTTTTTATTTTCTTGAAACTGTGCACAGCTACAAGATTTATAAACATGACAAACTAAAATACAGTACTTTCAAAAAATAGTTATCATATCAAATCAACAAATGAAATTCTATTTACATTTACCTCTCAATAATAAAAAAGGTTATATGTGCACATTTTCTGAAATTTAGTGAATCCATCTCAATTAAACATTATTGGTACATTACCTTTTCTGAAAGTCAATATTTGCACTATTCAAGGTCCCAAGGAGATTCGTGAGCAGCAGATTACAAACTAAACGGGAATCTCTCTTCTTGTCAGCCATCACAGCCAAGAAGAAATCCAGTATAATGGGATTACTCTGAAAAAGATAATAATGATGATAATAGTAATAGTAATAGTAATAGTAATAGTAATAATAATAATAATAATAATAATAGTAAAAGTAATGATAATAACAATAATAGTAATAGTAATAATAATAATAATAGTAATAGTAATAATAATAACAGCAATAATAATAAAAATGATATTAGTAATAATAATAACAATAATAATGATAATAACAATAATAACAATAACAATAACAATAATAATAATAATAATAATAATAATAATAATAATAATAATAATAATAATAACAAAAACAATAATAATAACAAAAACAATAATAATAACAAAAACAATAATAATATTAACAATATTAATAATAATAATAATAATAATAATAATAATAATAATAATAATAATAATAATAATAATAATAATAATAATAATAATGATAATGATAATGATAATGATAATGATAATGATAATGATACTGATACTACCACTAATATTAATACTAATACTAATACTAATAATACTACTAATACTACTACTAATACTACTACTAATAATAAAAATAATAATAACAATAACGATACTGATAATAACAATAGCAATAACAATAAAAATAACAAAAATAAGGAAAATAAAAACAATAATAATAATAATAATAATAATGATAATAATAATAACAATATATATATATATATATATATATATATATATATATATATATATATATATATATATATAATATATATATATACATAAATATAGACATACCACAAGTATGATTGCATTTTCAAGTGTGACTCCATAGTTTTTCATAAGTCGCTGCCTCTTTTCCTCTGGCAATTCTGGTAGTTCTTGGCGGACAACATTAACATCAAGAGAGCCATTTTGACTGCCATGTCCTTCTGAGGAGTCAAAGAGTCGTAAAGGTGGTAGATTTGGTTCATGCATGAATCTGTAATCCTGAAAGTTATAGGTACGATACAAGTTCAGAGGAAAAAAATTGTAACTGTATACATATATATATAATAAAAGGCACACGATTTAGAAAAAACAATAATAATAACAATGATTTACCTGAACAACCTCTTTGTCTCTCATGGTAATGGTTTCCCTTGTGTCTGCATCAAAGCTCCTGGTTTCATTAGTTACAACCCCACCAGACTCCAAAATCCCTATCTGCCTTTCAACCTCAAAATCAATTGCCCTAACCTGCGGGAGACATTAAAAATAATAATAATAATATAACCCCAAGTAGTAAATAATCAATATGATAATCTTAAATTCCCTATTGCTCAGCTTTATAAAAGAATTATTTCACAAAAATAAATATAAAGGAGATTTTTAAAATTCCCACAGAAGTATTACTAATGATCGGATGGAATTCAAGTTTTTCACTTCTGTTCGAGTCCCAAGTGGTTCTCCAGGCCTGTGTACAGAGATGTTAGCATCTACACGCAGGGAACCCTCTGCAAGATAAAGAATTACACATTATAAAAGGTAAATAAGTATTAGTTTATGAATGACTGTTACAACTATCAATATGTTATCAAAGCTAAGGTATATGAAACTTTAAAAAATATTTTCAGAAAACATATCCATAAGAGCATATAATTCTTCCAGAGCAAATAAATTCATGAACTGATTTACAACTGTAATCAAGTACTATTTTGTACACAGTAAATTATTTCAGTCAATTTCTTAAGTATGATTAGGCCTACACTCTGCAGAGGCAATACATCCATAACAAAAAATAGTATTAACTAGAACTCACCCTCCATGCGACAATTACAGGTGCCCAACTGAAGCAAAATTAGGCTTAATTCTTTGACAAGTGCAGCAGCCTCTTCACCATCTCGGAGATCTGGAGCAAATACCAGTTCCATCAGAGGCTGGCCTGCACGATTCAAATCCACTAAAACTCTGTAAAAAAAAAAATATATATATTTTCTTCCATATTTTTTGCTAGTATTTCTATCAAAAACTATGTAAGTTACACATTGTAAAAAAGAATTTAGATACTTCACCCTCTCGCAACAGATTCCTTTTATGCCATGGCTAAACCTTCCTACACACAGGGGTGACATCTTATTTCATGTCATACACAACTGAGCCTGCTCTAAGTGGTTCACGCTAAACAGTTGTTTCCTTGTTTTGCCCTAACTGCAGACACTGAGGAGAAACAATTTGTCAAAAACTGGCTTAACACTCTGTTAATGGGACAACAAGAGTACATGCCATTTCCACTGTGTTTTTTTAACTTTACTCATAGTTGGCTCCCTAAGTGCTTAATCACCAGCATGTCAATTACTAGTCCTACCTAGCCTACCTGTTTACCCTTTACCTTGATTTTCATTTTTTTATTACATTAGAAATGTTAATAACATTAAAATTATCAAAATGTCAAGAATAATAACATCAACATTAACCAAATGAAAAACACCCTCTTTTGGGGTGGTAGCTGGCAGCAAGTGCCTGCTGTCAGGGGCCCACCCTTGAGGCTCACAAGGCAGGTGACCCAATCTGAGCACACACGTTTCTATTCATTTTTGGGCTGTCTCAGTAGTGAGACACCCATCACTGTTGTGTTCATAACATTAAAAAAAACTTGGTCAAGAGAGATATCAGCTGAGGACACATAAGCTTATTTATAGAATCCTTGGTGGCTGATCACTTGTGGACCCATCTATATGTAAACAAAATTCACATAAGAAAATGCCAGTAGACAGTATGATTACCCAGCGCCATTGGGTAAAAGCCAATTTTTAGCCTCATATCCTAAACAATCATTTATGCCGCAGCCAAGAGAATAGAGAGTGGGGTAAATAAACATTTCCCATCTTTTTCATTTCTCCTTTGACTAGCTGACTGTGCTATATCCCCAGTGCATACCTCACTATAGTGTCAAGAAATGCCATCATTACTGGGTTTAAGTAAAGAGGTGAAAATGTTCTTGAAGAATGATGAATCTTTTTCATGCTTTCCCTTGCTCCTTTGCTCTTTAAATTTATCTTTCAATTTTTATCTTCTCCCTTACTTTTTACATTATCACTAAAATTACTCTACAAAGATAATTGCAAAAAATATAAAAAATCATAATCTTTGCAACACTGCAAATCAATGCAACTATACTACATAGTCCATGCTGATGGAGTACTACAGAGACTGGGACATCATCTTTTAAAACTATGCTGAATTTTACCTTTCCCCATTATAAAGGGGACCCAGTTCTTAAAAATAAATAAGATATCAGACTCTATCTTTTTTTCTAAATGAAATCACATTCATAAAAAAAGAGAAGTAATCTTCTTTAACCAACAAGCTTGGTAAATGAAGCTCTCTCTAAAAAAAAATATTCAAGCTATTCACCTATGATTCTCTTTGTCATGGATACTTTTCCCACTGTCTTCCTCTAGCTGAATCTGAATAAGCTTCACAGAGTGCCTGTACGGTTTACGATGCACTGCAGCATTATAAACAATGAAGTCAAGGTGCCCATCACTGGCTATGGGGTGGTCCAGCTGAGTGATCTGATAACCAGCCTGGAGAGGTGGAGATCACATTAATTTCTAGCAGAAACATTTTACACTTTTCTTATAGCACTAAAGAGAGTATATACAGCATACATCAGTGAAATAGGCAGATATACTATCATAAGTAATATCACTTTATATCAAAAGAATTACAAAGTGTAAAATGTTAGCAATAAGAAAACGTACAGGCAGATCTGGGTAAAAGTAATGTTTTCTGACAAACCAAGAAGTTTTGTTGACTGTTGCTTGCAGTGCTAAAGCAGTCTTTATAGCTGCCTCAACACATCTCTTATTCAATACCTGTAAAATTACAACAAGAACCATAACAAAAAAACATATCAGCACCATGAACTAACAACTTGATTACAGTCTATAATTTTAAAAATTTGTAAAACATATTTTTTTAACTTGCTACTGAGTACTTTGCACAATAATTTCCATCAAAATTTCCATTATCCTGTAATAATTTGTCATTATATGTCCAACTTATCCAACTAAAATCTATGACTTTCTGACAAACCAACTGTGAAAAAGCAGAGAACACCTTTACTATTCCCCAAGAAATAATGATATCAGAAGCATGAAGAAAGTGCAGACAAATTGAATATCATATAAAAAAAAAAAAAAAGTCACACAATTTTTTAGCTTAGCTTACTGGTAAGGTTCCAGGATGAGCTGATTCGAACACTCCAACCTGACTATTCGGAGGAGCACCAAATCTTGTTCCAACTCGAGAAAACAATTTACTTGCTGACGATATTTGAGCATGAATCTCGAGACCAATCACTGGCTGCCAAACATCTCTGAGGAAGGAATCATTATTTTGATAAAAGATTTATAAAAACTATTGTTTATGTATCCCAGGGAGAATATTCTTTATTCTTGCAACCAATAAAATTCTTGAGAACTGATTTAAATATATCTTAAAAGTTGAGAGACAGGAGTCATCAAATATTACAACTAACCAACAATCCAGTAACTTTAAACTAAATAGAGAAATCACTTATAATAGTGAAAAAGTATCTTATAATAGTTGTCCATGAAAAATGAGCTGCATCAAGAATGGGGAGTGCCTGTTATACAGTATTTTTTAAAGTTGTTATAAAACAGCAAAAACTGAAGTAATGAATAACCTAGTCAAAGAAATCTAGGAAGTTTACATCAAATATCAGGAAAAGAAAAAAAAATACACAGTAAAATCCTGGTCATATCAGACATTTTAGACTAATTATTATCAACTCATCCAGCTTACAATGCTGCTCTATGGCAAAAAGATATGTATGTGAGAAAAGTACAAGGAGCTAAACACTAGAGAAAAAATAATCAACAAAGACAAAAATAACCATACATGTTAACCCATGAACACCGGTATATTTTGAAGCCAAAAATAAAAGATTCCAGGCGTCTACAAAATCGGCAGACGGGTCTGCTCCAGAATCTGCCCGCCTGCCGGCCACGTCCCACTGCTGCATCGGAGCACAAGCCCTGATACAGCGTCACACTGGCGGGACACCCGGTAATGTTTTTTTTTTTGGGGTGTCTCATATGTGGGACACCCGTTTTTAGTGGGTTAATATCTAAAGAACACAAATTACAGGAGAAAGAAGCAAAAAATGGTTTGTGAACATGAGTATGAACTTTAAACTCTTTAAACCCTAAATATCTTTTAGATATTCAACTGATTGGACAATATAGATACATAATGGAAGTGAACAAAATCACTTTCTAAACTAGAGTATCAACACAATTTACAAAATACAAAAGTTATTATGACCCCATATATTAACTATAACACTATCTGAAAAACCCTAGGGGATAAATATAACAGTATAATACAGTACAAAAATAGTTTGTTTGTTTTTTTTGTTTTTTTAAGTCCAATGATACTGGAGGAACATAAGCAATGTCACTGAATAGGAATAAAAACACATCACAAAAATTATGATAATGCAATAAAGAAAATAAAAAATTCCAAACAGTATGCAACAGATTGTCAGAAACTTAACCTAAATTCAGAAAAGGCATTCAAAAGGAAAATGGAGAAACCGTAATAACACATTTAATCCAGGCTACTATTCATGCTATACCAAAAGAACTACACAGGGATTAAATCTACAAAAATAAAAAATTTTCTCATCTTAGCATCCTGTCAGAAAATATATAAATACTTCAGAAGAAATACTTGAACATAACTATGGTTACCTTATGAGTCCTGGTCTAATTTGTGCAGTGCCATAATGACGAAGGAAACTCCCTAGTGTTTTCTGAACTCTCCAGTGAAGTCTCATCGTCACAGCCAATTCTGTAAATAAACTGTGCATCATTATATGAAATTCAAAATAAGAAACTGTCATCCCTAGTCATGATTTCTTTCAAAATGAAATGTTTTTCTCTTTATTAGTCTAGCTGTGTTCTAACTAAATCCATTCACTACATCTGTGATAGAAGAACCACATTCTTAACATTAGCTCAATATCACCCTCCCTATAAGTGGAGTATTAGGGGGAAAGCCCTCTCACAATAACAGAAATATAATATTGCATGACATAACCTGATGATGATATATCATGCCCTACACAATCATTATGCCCTGTACTGTTGCTCTTGTTGCCTTATATCAACTAAGCCTACTATAAAGACTTAAACTATCACACTAGATCATCAATAATATTTATTACAAAATACAAAGAAAAAAAGTTACGTTAGAATTACCTTGAAAATTGCATTACCTTAAACATTATCTTAAAAGTACTTGAATTGCCTCAAACTACGCTAATTACCTTGTAAGTGAGGGCCCTGCAGGAAAGCTAGAGTCCGCTGGCGTATCGTTCTGAAAGAGCTTGCGTCGTCTGTATGTTTACATTTGAGCCATCCGAGATATGGCACACGCGGTCAGTTCAAACCAGTCATGATGGGAGAAAGCAATCCCTGCGTCATTTATAAACGTAGAAAATGCTCTCATCCCAATTAAATGTATCCTCGGTTTCCTGAGGAACTACAGAGGTAAATATATAATAATGTTGCAAATCCTCCGTGCAAAAGCGTGGCATCGGTGAGAGAAAGATGGCACTACTATTTTCCCTTTATTTTACTTTATACATAATGACGTCACTGTCAGAGTCACGGGCAGTGTGGTCACTAACACATGCAATGTCCGTCTTTCTGCTGTTGATAACGAAATACAATACTCATTTAAGTAGCCGACGCAATACAGCACTAGGAAGGTGGCATGAGGCTGGCTAAGACATGACAATATATTAGCTACAGTAAGTATTACAGACATATATGTGCGATTTACAAGAAAAAAAATACAAATAACACCCCTCTTTTCGTTAACGTTTTGATAGATGCTCAAATTAGATAAATGTAGCAGGCAAAACAAAATTGACACAAAAACACCTGTGCTATTATATGTCATAGGATATGCCTCCATCATTTTTCAAAAGAACAGTATGCAACTCCATCCTTTATGCCCCAGTGAATACCCACATCAAAATTGGCCTGGTGAGTCATTGTAGCTTGATATTTACAGTATCACATTTTTTAAACATAAATTTGTTTATCATTTAAGTTATGCTGTTTTTTCGTTAAGTTGTGTTGTTTTGTTTTTTAGTTATGCTGTTTTGTTTGGTTGCTTTTTTGTGACTTTTTGGTGTATGTTCGTTGTTTACATTTTCTGTTAACTGCCTTCCTGTTTATTTCCAAGCTGGAGGTAAATGTAACCTGAAGTATCAGGACATGCATGTATAATTTTCTTAATTTGTGTTCTTGTTTGAAATAATAAAATGATGAAATTAAACATAAGCTTCCATTTATCCATATCATTACCACATGTGATACTCATAGACATAGGCAAAACGAGTATAGGCTAATGATAAAGGAAATCATAGGTAAGCCCCCCCCCCCAAAAAAAAAGAAGAGAGAGAGAGAGAGAGAGGGAAAAAAAAAAAAAAAAAAAAAAAAAAAGAATATATATATATATATATATATATATATATATATATATATATATATATATATATATATACACACACATATATATAATACAATAATAAGAACATTATAATAATCATATATATATACTTATATACAGTATGTATATATATATATATATATATATATATATATATATATATATATATATATGTATATATATATATATATATATATATATATATATATACATATATTCGCATATTCCTTAATACCTTCTATACATATTAAACTCTAACTACCAAGATATATTTTTCTTATGAAACATTCGGAAATACGTAAAATTTTATAATATGCAACTTTTATTGATATAATGCAAAGGTGTCAAATATATAAGAGAAAATAGACTTTTACAGGAATGTTTAGTAATAACTCAAGGTATCTACTGCGCTAAGGATAAATTACTCGGATTTCATGATGGGAAATTTTCAAAGAACAGAACTGTTCCAATATTTACTGATATCATGGATATCATAAATACATAAATAGACAGATAGATATAAATATACACACAAATATACATACATCCATGGAGAGAGAAATGCAAGTTTAAAATCATGAAATTATAAAAGGATTAAACTAAAGTGAGAGAAAAGCCTTATAAAACATTAAATGAAACTTGATAAAATTAAATTGGACGTTAAAGCACGGAATACTATCATCGAAATTCTCAATATAGGGCTTCCCGTTTTTCTTTAAAATGTACACATTTCTGTATTATATGTATAAAAAATCATCGTGTGCTTGCAGTGCCAGCAAACAAGAATAAACAGAACAACGAAAAAAATAAAAAAAAATTTACAGCACAACTGATTGAACAAAGAAGGTATTACGAAAACAACTAAAAGAACATTTTAAACATTTACTAATAACAAGTGTTTCACATCCACACACAACATATAAATACACACCCACACAAACACACATATATGTATGCACACATATATGTGAGCGTTTCTGTGTATAAACACGCGCACACATGCATATATGTATACAAGTATACACATGTATGATAAAATTCTTAACTGCATGATAATTCTAAATATGTATATGTATGTGTGTGTATACACACGTACGCATTTATACATGCACATATGTATGCATGTGTACACATGTATAATAAAATTCTTAACTGTATAATACTAAATCCCGTTGTTCCATCGCGAGCCGATAAAACACAAAGTAGTCACCCATTTTTTATTACAGAGGTGCCTACATCTGCCTCCTTGACATGTTAGGTCAGTGGCCCTGCTGCAGTCTCGTCATCGGATCCCATAACTATCAGGAGTATGAATGGTCTCGTCCACAGTGCAAGGGTCTGGCAAGTGTGACCCCTGCGCATCGGGTCAAGCCGTCGGAGGTTGGTCAAACGCGAATGTATTCTGACCAGGGGCCTCCGTCAGGCAGCCAGGGCTCCGGGGCAAAGAACAGGGCCGGGCCCTCAGCCCACATCCTTTATAGGAGGGAAACACCTTTCTAAAATAGAAAAAACGCCAGGTGAAGCATGCCCAGAATCTCGAAGGAGGGACACCAACCCTACTTTTAGTTAATCTACTATGATGTTAATCGCACTATCCTGATTCCCGTGGAGGTTTGAGGAGAAGGTCCTTATTTCATCATAATCCACGTCTGACCCCACCTTTTGCGCGACTTTCTCGGGCTCATAGACCACCTCTTGGGCGTCATTCTCGGGCTCATAGACCACCTCTTGGGCGTCATTCTCGGGCTCATAGACCACCTCTTGGGCGTCATTCTCGGGCTTTTGGACCATCTCAGGCTCCAACTAAAGAGCAAGTAATTTATCGGAGAGAGAGTGCTCTAGAATCTCTTACTACAGGACTTGAAGAGCCATGGCCAATTAAAGGTCGACGGCGAATTCCCTCTTTGTTCCAGGTGAAGCATGCCCAGAATCTCGAAGGAGCGACTCCAACCCTACTTTTAGTTAATTGACTATGAAGTTAATGTATGTATACACACACACACACAAACACACACACACATACACACACACACACACACACACACACACACGCAAAATATTGCAAAGGAAACAAGAATTTTGTAATATCGGCCAATATCCGTAGCTTAGTTATCCCTGAAAAAGAGCAGAAAATCGTTTTTATCATTTGTTCAGCTACCATAGACAACGTGCTATTTTATCATTAAAGGGAGGAGAAGAGTAAGCTTTATTTCTTTCGTTTGGCTTGTATAAATTGTGGGCAATAACGATAAAGTACGAACAGCCAAACCCCAGTATTTGTAATAACAATTTTTTTCTTCAAAATTCTGAAATTACAAGTGATTATGACGTATCAAGTCCTCAGTCACTTTAAATATTAAAATAGAAAATTACTTTAATACAGATGTCATAAGGTTGGTCAAAATTTTGCACACTAATTATATACAGCGAATACTCCTATTCGTCATCGAATAGCGGTAGTTTGTACTAAGCAATGCTCCTTACAATTAACGTCGCCCTGGATGCTGGTCTCCTGAATTTCCCATGGGCGTTTCACGATGCAGGAGGCCTCCTCTCAGGAAACGTGCTTCATATTGTAAGTTTAAAGTTGTGTATAAACTGAAGAGCGTGTGAGGTTAAGGCGAATATATTATGTAGTGCAAGTTACGTTCCATTTTGACTAGGGTTATTAATATTACGGTTATAAGCTAAGATGCATGTAAACAAAAGGCAAATGTTATTTATAGCGTACTGTATATCCTTGATAACACAAGACTGGGTTGAGTGCAACTAAGACCCCATTAGTACCTATAGTAATGTACAGCAGGTAAATGGGTTAATTATTCCACCATACATTAAACGTTTGATGTAAACAGTTGTGGAAAAAAAATTGAAGTACACGTTACCGGTTCGTTAAGAGAAATAAAAGAAAATATTTTAGTTTTTTTTTTTTCTCTTGTCTTCCTTTATTTCTTCACGTACTTACCTACTAATTTCTTTGTGTATCTATCAAGTTATTTCGCTATATATTGTCTTATTTATATCTTGACTTATTTATCTATTCATTCGTTTTTTGTGCATTTCATCAAGGCATAAGGCATTGCAATATGTATTATTCCATATATACCTATGTCTATAAATTTATCTGTGTATCTTTCTATCTTTCAATACCACAATCTATTTAATTGTCAATTCATTACCTTATCTATTCGACTTGATGATTCTTTATTCTCCCATTCATTCAGGTAGTAACAGTTTTAGCTCTGATTTCCCTCCTCGTCATTTCTAGCTGTGCAGTTAAAAGAAAGTGCAAAACTTAACAAGAGGTTTGTATTTTTAAATGTTTTTATTTTTTAAGAGAGAGAGAGAGAGAGAGTCAAAGTCAAAACACTTAATTCCATTATTTGTAA
>NC_091554.1:13907905-13912905 GCF_042767895.1 Penaeus vannamei
CCACTGTTCTTCCCATTGTGCACCTCCTTCAGCAGTCCCTCACGGCGAGACAGTGGTGCCACTATTAACCACTGTTGCTTTCCGGTAGCAGCATCCACCCAACTCCGCTGCAATACACCATTCTCCAGGCGCAATGTCTCCCACTGATCCACAAGAAACTTGGTTGCTGGGCTTTCCGGGGATACAGCCTCCCACTGTGGCCGTTTCTTGCCTGCTTTGAGCCACTGTATAACTGGTGCCAGGTCCTGGTCCTTCTGCTGGTCCTCCCTCCACCTCTTATCGGCCTCTGCTATACTCTCACTAACCACCAACCTCCGACAGGTGATCTCAGACTCGCAATGGAAACAGTGATTACAATCAGGCTCACAAGGGCGGCGGCTGAGACTATCAGCATTGCTATGAACACGCCCAGCACGATGCACTACCTGGTAATTGTACTGTTCCAGCTTCCCAAGCCATCTTGCTGACTGGCCTTCAGGCTCTTTCAAGGTCTTTAACCATCTCAGGGCAGCATGGTCTGTACGGATTGTAAACTGTGCCCCATATAGGTAGTGGTGCAAGTGGGAGAGTCCCTTCACCACGGCTGCCAACTCCTTGCAAGTGACGCAATAATTTCTCTCAGGCTTGGAAAACTTGCAACTGTAGTAGGCTACCACATACTCCTGGCCATCTTTGAGCTGAGATAAGACCGCACCGATGTAGGGAAGACTAGGATCCGGGTATGGCAATACTGGTGCCTCTACCAGAGCTTGCTTCAGGGCTACAAAGGCTTGATGGTATGCCTCGTCCCACACAAAACTCGCTCCTTTCCTTGTCAGCTGATGCAATGGTGCAGCTATGGTGGCAAAGCCTTGCACAAATCTCCTGTAATATGTACACAGTCCCAAGAAGCTTCTCAGCTCGGCAACAGTCCTTGGCACTGGCCAGCTCTCCACTGCTGACACTTTCAATGGGTCCGTCCGCACTCCTTGTCTGCCCACCACGTGACCCAGGAATGGCACCTCCGTATGAAAAAGGGTGCATTTCTTGGGGCTGAGCTTTAAGTTGGCAGCTTTGAAACGACACAGCACCTCTGTCAGGTGCTCCAGCTCCTCCTCGAAGGTGTTCCCAAACACCAACACGTCGTCTAAATATACCAAGGCCACCTTCCACTGCAGTCCCTCCAGTACTTGTTCCATCAGGCGTTCAAATCATCCAGGGGCGTTGCACAGACCGAAGGGCATGACATTAATGTGTCACAGACCCTGACCAAAAGAGAATGCAGTCTTCTCTTTATCTTCCTCTTGCACTTCCACTTGATGGTAACCAGACTTAAGGTCCAATGTAGAAAACCATTGAACCTTGGAGAGTGCGTCCAGCGTATCATCAATGCGAGGCAAGGGGTAGGCATCGGTGACGGTGACGGCGTTCAGAGCTCGATAGTCCATGCAGAATCGTTTGCTCCCGTCCTTCTTTGTCACTAGCACCACTGGGGAGCACCAAGGACTGTTTGAACGCTCTATAATACCGGCCTTTGCCATCTCCTGTACTGCACACTGCATCTCCTCTCTCTTTGCAGGTGGTACTCGACGGTGCGGCTGCTTGATGGGAGGGGTATCACGGGTGTAAATGTGATGTTTCACCACCGATGTGCATCCTAACTCCATATCTCCCTGGCTAAACACGTCTGCATACTGATTAAGCAACCGTCGCACTTTTCTTGCTTGCTCACTTGTTAGATGCTTGATGCTCTGTTGAACTAGGTCCTCCAGGTGGCTTGGTATTACTTCCCGTTGCACTACTAGCTTGGCCTCCTTTCCTTGTGACTGCAGGGTGTTTTGTGTTGCAAGATGAAATGAAGTGGTAGTGGGATATGTGAGTCTAATAACTGTGCACATGGCCTTATCCCGAGTGTGTTGCTTGTTCACATTCTGCTGTTTCCTCCCTTGCTTCGGCTTTACCTGTGCCACTAGGGCATGTTCTCCCCGGATTAGAGGCACCTCATGACCTCTTACTGTCATCCTTCTTCTCTGGAGATCCACACACGCCTCCACACGTGCCAAGTAATCCAGCCCAAGCAAGCTGGGATCCTCCATCTCGGCTACAAACACTGGTAAACGTTCTATCACGTCACCCACATTTAGGCTCACCCACACTGGCCCTCTCATGGGTATACAATCACCAGTAACACCGCATAATTTCTGGCCAGCCTTAGGTATACCACAGGATACAATCAGATCTTTCCTGATAAATGTCAGCTCTGATCCTGTGTCCACTACCATCTCCACAGGGCGCCTGTTGATCTTGCCAGCCACTCTCATGGCTGTGGGCGCTGCCACCTGCCGATATCTTACGTGTACTGGGGCGACATGGTGTCTTGCTGGGCAGCCGCCCCTTCTCCCAGCTGGTCCATGTTTCCCTGCCCCAGTTCCTGGCACTCCTTAGTTGAGTGGTCCTGATCTCCACATGCCCTGCAACAAGGGTGAAAGATGGGGCGACGGTGATCCTTTATCGAGCGAGAACTGTTGGCACCACCACTAGTACACTCGTTCCTCCTGTGTCCCTTCAGTCCACACCTCCAGCAAATGCCTTGGAAGCCATCAGGGTTTGTTCTCCTTGAGGGAGGGGATCTTTCAGCCAGGGTCCTCCTCACATGTATGTGGCGTGGGCTACGTGTCATCTCTCCCCTGTAATAGCTTGGCGTGGCGGTGAGCAAGAAAGCCTCAAATTCGGCTGCACGCGCCAATGCTTCCTGTACGTTGTGCGGCCCTGCTTGCTTCACATGAACCTGAAGCTGTTTGTCATTTAGTGCGTCCACAAAGCTGTCCTTGGCGAGCATGTCAATGGTCTCTTCTGTGGCCATTGGATATGCCCCACGCACCACACCTCAATATCCTGTGCCAGCTGTGGAAGGGATTCATCCCGCCTCCGTGTCCGTGTCTTTAACTGAGCGCGGTACACCTCTGGCTGCTGGCGACGGCCAAAGCGGCGTTGTAAGGCCCTCACTACACAGGTATAGGATCGCATCTGGGCGACGGTCAAGTGCTCTAACACCTCTACAGCCGCGCTCTTTAAGCTGATGACAAGCTGATATGCCTTTTCCTCATCATTCCAGCCTTGCCTCCTAGCTACAGTCTCAAACTGGGCCTGAAATGCATTCCACGATACCTTACCATCATACTCGGCTAGTCACTTGTCGATCATAGCTGCCCGTGCCACATCCGTTATTCCCAGCTGGTCCTTTGAAATGCACTTTGTACTCGGCGGGGGTGAAGGAAAGAGGGGAGGGGCAGATGGGCCCTCCTCTTCAGCCTCCTGTTGAGACCAGGGAGTTGGTGCCACTTCTGGCGGGTCTTGTTCCCGTAGAGCCCATGGTGCAGTATTGCCCTCAACAAACACATGCCCCTGCACTGACGTCAAGACTGCCGACGAAGCCATCATTTGCCGATAGGACTCCACATCCCTTGTCATTGCTGCCACCTGGTGTTTCATGGCCTGCATGGGCTCCTCCACTTCCATTTTAATCTCCCACTTTACACGAGCACAAACATCATTGGTATAGTCTCTCACCCGTGTTTCCATCGCATCCAGCTCTGCCTTCAGTGTATACTTCAATTCACTCATTGCCTGCAATTGCTGTGCTGCTTGCTGCGTTCTCTCTTCAGTGGCCTGTACTGCCTGCCATTCCATTGTCTCCCGTGTTTGTGACAACAGTCGAATTATGGTGTCCAAATCCACCCCTGTTACAACAAGGGATGATGGGGGTGGTGTGCCTGCTGCCTGTCTGGTAGGCACTACCTGCTCTCCCGCCATTTCCTGCGTGCCTTCTGTCTTGTCGTCCGCCATATTATCAGCCATTGCGTTCCACCGGTACAAAGGACTT
Organism: Penaeus vannamei; assembly: GCF_042767895.1. Taxonomy (NCBI): domain Eukaryota; kingdom Metazoa; phylum Arthropoda; class Malacostraca; order Decapoda; family Penaeidae; genus Penaeus; species Penaeus vannamei. The sequence goes on from NC_091554.1 coordinate 13,911,768, forward strand.
ACTCACTTTTATCACTGTACGCCTATTTAATCCCACTCCTGACACCAATATTACGTAACGCACTGTCCCACTGGGTTCGGTGAGCAGCCTTTGACGAGTGTTTGGCACTCAGGGCACTGAATGGAGTTGGCGGGTGAAGGACAAACAGGTAGCAATCCACGGTTTATTGGCGTGCCACAAAGTTTATTTACAGGAACTCTCCAAGACGGTCACCTCACACACACAGGCACAACTTAATCACCATAATTTCGTCTATGTGTCCACCTTAGAGAGAGCAACACAATCGAGATCGCAGCTACCGTCACGGACCGTCCTCGCTCTCCCAGATCTCGTCTCGAACAGCCCGCCACTCCCCTCTCGGAGCCAATCACGACGCCGGATTCTCGTCCCGCCTTGCAGGCAGCCAATCGCGACGCCGGATTCTCGTCCCGCCTTGCAGGCAGCCAATCACGCAACGGCGCGTTTTTGGCGGGCTTTTCGGCGCCCCGAGCATACACATATTTTGGCGGGCTTTTCATTGCCACGAACACAAACACACTTACATTCTTATAGTACACTTTTTGTAACAATATATATATATATATATATTTGTATGTATCTATATAATATATATACATCATATATAGTACGTATGATACATACATAAATACATACGTACACACTTACACACACAAACACACATGTATAAACATTTGCACACACACACAAACACATCTATATATATAGATGAATGGAAAAACTACCTTGTTTATACTAGGGTAAAAAAACCTGCAATGTACAAACTATATTCACTGAAGTAAGTGAGACAACAGTTTCGGAATCGAAAATCTCCAAGAAATCCCAAGAATCCTAAAATCTCGCAAATGTTCCATTCGCAGCCTTCTTTTACAAAATCTTGGTCATAGTACTAAAGATATTTTACAAAATCGGTAAAAATAGCCTCATAAACTTCGATTGTTAAACACAACCACATAAAAAGGTGTTCAGTAGCTGGCCCTCATTAAGGAGGTGGACAACGGTTTAAGTCGAGACTATAACACCAGGAAACTGTTTACCACGTCCTTCCGCCAACGTTAGACGCATGATTAAACGCAGAATATCGTGAAAATAAATACTCAGTATTAACAGCACAAATTAT
>NC_091554.1:13920405-13927905 GCF_042767895.1 Penaeus vannamei
TTTTGTTTACATGCATCTTAGCTTATAACCGTAATATTAATAACCCTAGTCAAAATGGAACGTAACTTGCACTACATAATATATTCGCCTTAACCTCACACGCTCTTCAGTTTATACACAACTTTAAACTTACAATATGAAGCACGTTTCCTGAGAGGAGGCCTCCTGCATCGTGAAACGCCCATGGGAAATTCAGGAGACCAGCATCCAGGGCGACGTTAATTGTAAGGAGCATTGCTTAGTACAAACTACCGCTATTCGATGACGAATAGGAGTATTCGCTGTATATAATTAGTGTGCAAAATTTTGACCAACCTTATGACATCTGTATTAAAGTAATTTTCTATTTTAATATTTAAAGTGACTGAGGACTTGATACGTCATAATCACTTGTAATTTCAGAATTTTGAAGAAAAAAATTGTTATTACAAATACTGGGGTTTGGCTGTTCGTACTTTATCGTTATTGCCCACAATTTATACAAGCCAAACGAAAGAAATAAAGCTTACTCTTCTCCTCCCTTTAATGATAAAATAGCACGTTGTCTATGGTAGCTGAACAAATGATAAAAACGATTTTCTGCTCTTTTTCAGGGATAACTAAGCTACGGATATTGGCCGATATTACAAAATTCTTGTTTCCTTTGCAATATTTTGCGTGTGTGTGTGTGTGTGTGTGTGTGTGTGTATGTGTGTGTGTGTTTGTGTGTGTGTGTGTATACATACATTAACTTCATAGTCAATTAACTAAAAGTAGGGTTGGAGTCGCTCCTTCGAGATTCTGGGCATGCTTCACCTGGAACAAAGAGGGAATTCGCCGTCGACCTTTAATTGGCCATGGCTCTTCAAGTCCTGTAGTAAGAGATTCTAGAGCACTCTCTCTCCGATAAATTACTTGCTCTTTAGTTGGAGCCTGAGATGGTCCAAAAGCCCGAGAATGACGCCCAAGAGGTGGTCTATGAGCCCGAGAATGACGCCCAAGAGGTGGTCTATGAGCCCGAGAATGACGCCCAAGAGGTGGTCTATGAGCCCGAGAAAGTCGCGCAAAAGGTGGGGTCAGACGTGGATTATGATGAAATAAGGACCTTCTCCTCAAACCTCCACGGGAATCAGGATAGTGCGATTAACATCATAGTAGATTAACTAAAAGTAGGGTTGGTGTCCCTCCTTCGAGATTCTGGGCATGCTTCACCTGGCGTTTTTTCTATTTTAGAAAGGTGTTTCCCTCCTATAAAGGATGTGGGCTGAGGGCCCGGCCCTGTTCTTTGCCCCGGAGCCCTGGCTGCCTGACGGAGGCCCCTGGTCAGAATACATTCGCGTTTGACCAACCTCCGACGGCTTGACCCGATGCGCAGGGGTCACACTTGCCAGACCCTTGCACTGTGGACGAGACCATTCATACTCCTGATAGTTATGGGATCCGATGACGAGACTGCAGCAGGGCCACTGACCTAACATGTCAAGGAGGCAGATGTAGGCACCTCTGTAATAAAAAATGGGTGACTACTTTGTGTTTTATCGGCTCGCGATGGAACAACGGGATTTAGTATTATACAGTTAAGAATTTTATTATACATGTGTACACATGCATACATATGTGCATGTATAAATGCGTACGTGTGTATACACACACATACATATACATATTTAGAATTATCATGCAGTTAAGAATTTTATCATACATGTGTATACTTGTATACATATATGCATGTGTGCGCGTGTTTATACACAGAAACGCTCACATATATGTGTGCATACATATATGTGTGTTTGTGTGGGTGTGTATTTATATGTTGTGTGTGGATGTGAAACACTTGTTATTAGTAAATGTTTAAAATGTTCTTTTAGTTGTTTTCGTAATACCTTCTTTGTTCAATCAGTTGTGCTGTAAATTTTTTTTTATTTTTTTCGTTGTTCTGTTTATTCTTGTTTGCTGGCACTGCAAGCACACGATGATTTTTTATACATATAATACAGAAATGTGTACATTTTAAAGAAAAACGGGAAGCCCTATATTGAGAATTTCGATGATAGTATTCCGTGCTTTAACGTCCAATTTAATTTTATCAAGTTTCATTTAATGTTTTATAAGGCTTTTCTCTCACTTTAGTTTAATCCTTTTATAATTTCATGATTTTAAACTTGCATTTCTCTCTCCATGGATGTATGTATATTTGTGTGTATATTTATATCTATCTGTCTATTTATGTATTTATGATATCCATGATATCAGTAAATATTGGAACAGTTCTGTTCTTTGAAAATTTCCCATCATGAAATCCGAGTAATTTATCCTTAGCGCAGTAGATACCTTGAGTTATTACTAAACATTCCTGTAAAAGTCTATTTTCTCTTATATATTTGACACCTTTGCATTATATCAATAAAAGTTGCATATTATAAAATTTTACGTATTTCCGAATGTTTCATAAGAAAAATATATCTTGGTAGTTAGAGTTTAATATGTATAGAAGGTATTAAGGAATATGCGAATATATGTATATATATATATATATATATATATATATATATATACATATATATATATATATATATATATATATATATATATATATATATATATACATACTGTATATAAGTATATATATATGATTATTATAATGTTCTTATTATTGTATTATATATATGTGTGTGTATATATATATATATATATATATATATATATATATATATATATATATATATATATATATATTCTTTTTTTTTTTTTTTTTTTTTTTTTTTCCCTCTCTCTCTCTCTCTCTCTTCTTTTTTTTTGGGGGGGGGGGCTTACCTATGATTTCCTTTATCATTAGCCTATACTCGTTTTGCCTATGTCTATGAGTATCACATGTGGTAATGATATGGATAAATGGAAGCTTATGTTTAATTTCATCATTTTATTATTTCAAACAAGAACACAAATTAAGAAAATTATACATGCATGTCCTGATACTTCAGGTTACATTTACCTCCAGCTTGGAAATAAACAGGAAGGCAGTTAACAGAAAATGTAAACAACGAACATACACCAAAAAGTCACAAAAAAGCAACCAAACAAAACAGCATAACTAAAAAACAAAACAACACAACTTAACGAAAAAACAGCATAACTTAAATGATAAACAAATTTATGTTTAAAAAATGTGATACTGTAAATATCAAGCTACAATGACTCACCAGGCCAATTTTGATGTGGGTATTCACTGGGGCATAAAGGATGGAGTTGCATACTGTTCTTTTGAAAAATGATGGAGGCATATCCTATGACATATAATAGCACAGGTGTTTTTGTGTCAATTTTGTTTTGCCTGCTACATTTATCTAATTTGAGCATCTATCAAAACGTTAACGAAAAGAGGGGTGTTATTTGTATTTTTTTTCTTGTAAATCGCACATATATGTCTGTAATACTTACTGTAGCTAATATATTGTCATGTCTTAGCCAGCCTCATGCCACCTTCCTAGTGCTGTATTGCGTCGGCTACTTAAATGAGTATTGTATTTCGTTATCAACAGCAGAAAGACGGACATTGCATGTGTTAGTGACCACACTGCCCGTGACTCTGACAGTGACGTCATTATGTATAAAGTAAAATAAAGGGAAAATAGTAGTGCCATCTTTCTCTCACCGATGCCACGCTTTTGCACGGAGGATTTGCAACATTATTATATATTTACCTCTGTAGTTCCTCAGGAAACCGAGGATACATTTAATTGGGATGAGAGCATTTTCTACGTTTATAAATGACGCAGGGATTGCTTTCTCCCATCATGACTGGTTTGAACTGACCGCGTGTGCCATATCTCGGATGGCTCAAATGTAAACATACAGACGACGCAAGCTCTTTCAGAACGATACGCCAGCGGACTCTAGCTTTCCTGCAGGGCCCTCACTTACAAGGTAATTAGCGTAGTTTGAGGCAATTCAAGTACTTTTAAGATAATGTTTAAGGTAATGCAATTTTCAAGGTAATTCTAACGTAACTTTTTTTCTTTGTATTTTGTAATAAATATTATTGATGATCTAGTGTGATAGTTTAAGTCTTTATAGTAGGCTTAGTTGATATAAGGCAACAAGAGCAACAGTACAGGGCATAATGATTGTGTAGGGCATGATATATCATCATCAGGTTATGTCATGCAATATTATATTTCTGTTATTGTGAGAGGGCTTTCCCCCTAATACTCCACTTATAGGGAGGGTGATATTGAGCTAATGTTAAGAATGTGGTTCTTCTATCACAGATGTAGTGAATGGATTTAGTTAGAACACAGCTAGACTAATAAAGAGAAAAACATTTCATTTTGAAAGAAATCATGACTAGGGATGACAGTTTCTTATTTTGAATTTCATATAATGATGCACAGTTTATTTACAGAATTGGCTGTGACGATGAGACTTCACTGGAGAGTTCAGAAAACACTAGGGAGTTTCCTTCGTCATTATGGCACTGCACAAATTAGACCAGGACTCATAAGGTAACCATAGTTATGTTCAAGTATTTCTTCTGAAGTATTTATATATTTTCTGACAGGATGCTAAGATGAGAAAATTTTTTATTTTTGTAGATTTAATCCCTGTGTAGTTCTTTTGGTATAGCATGAATAGTAGCCTGGATTAAATGTGTTATTACGGTTTCTCCATTTTCCTTTTGAATGCCTTTTCTGAATTTAGGTTAAGTTTCTGACAATCTGTTGCATACTGTTTGGAATTTTTTATTTTCTTTATTGCATTATCATAATTTTTGTGATGTGTTTTTATTCCTATTCAGTGACATTGCTTATGTTCCTCCAGTATCATTGGACTTAAAAAAACAAAAAAAACAAACAAACTATTTTTGTACTGTATTATACTGTTATATTTATCCCCTAGGGTTTTTCAGATAGTGTTATAGTTAATATATGGGGTCATAATAACTTTTGTATTTTGTAAATTGTGTTGATACTCTAGTTTAGAAAGTGATTTTGTTCACTTCCATTATGTATCTATATTGTCCAATCAGTTGAATATCTAAAAGATATTTAGGGTTTAAAGAGTTTAAAGTTCATACTCATGTTCACAAACCATTTTTTGCTTCTTTCTCCTGTAATTTGTGTTCTTTAGATATTAACCCACTAAAAACGGGTGTCCCACATATGAGACACCCCAAAAAAAAAAACATTACCGGGTGTCCCGCCAGTGTGACGCTGTATCAGGGCTTGTGCTCCGATGCAGCAGTGGGACGTGGCCGGCAGGCGGGCAGATTCTGGAGCAGACCCGTCTGCCGATTTTGTAGACGCCTGGAATCTTTTATTTTTGGCTTCAAAATATACCGGTGTTCATGGGTTAACATGTATGGTTATTTTTGTCTTTGTTGATTATTTTTTCTCTAGTGTTTAGCTCCTTGTACTTTTCTCACATACATATCTTTTTGCCATAGAGCAGCATTGTAAGCTGGATGAGTTGATAATAATTAGTCTAAAATGTCTGATATGACCAGGATTTTACTGTGTATTTTTTTTTCTTTTCCTGATATTTGATGTAAACTTCCTAGATTTCTTTGACTAGGTTATTCATTACTTCAGTTTTTGCTGTTTTATAACAACTTTAAAAAATACTGTATAACAGGCACTCCCCATTCTTGATGCAGCTCATTTTTCATGGACAACTATTATAAGATACTTTTTCACTATTATAAGTGATTTCTCTATTTAGTTTAAAGTTACTGGATTGTTGGTTAGTTGTAATATTTGATGACTCCTGTCTCTCAACTTTTAAGATATATTTAAATCAGTTCTCAAGAATTTTATTGGTTGCAAGAATAAAGAATATTCTCCCTGGGATACATAAACAATAGTTTTTATAAATCTTTTATCAAAATAATGATTCCTTCCTCAGAGATGTTTGGCAGCCAGTGATTGGTCTCGAGATTCATGCTCAAATATCGTCAGCAAGTAAATTGTTTTCTCGAGTTGGAACAAGATTTGGTGCTCCTCCGAATAGTCAGGTTGGAGTGTTCGAATCAGCTCATCCTGGAACCTTACCAGTAAGCTAAGCTAAAAAATTGTGTGACTTTTTTTTTTTTTTTATATGATATTCAATTTGTCTGCACTTTCTTCATGCTTCTGATATCATTATTTCTTGGGGAATAGTAAAGGTGTTCTCTGCTTTTTCACAGTTGGTTTGTCAGAAAGTCATAGATTTTAGTTGGATAAGTTGGACATATAATGACAAATTATTACAGGATAATGGAAATTTTGATGGAAATTATTGTGCAAAGTACTCAGTAGCAAGTTAAAAAAATATGTTTTACAAATTTTTAAAATTATAGACTGTAATCAAGTTGTTAGTTCATGGTGCTGATATGTTTTTTTGTTATGGTTCTTGTTGTAATTTTACAGGTATTGAATAAGAGATGTGTTGAGGCAGCTATAAAGACTGCTTTAGCACTGCAAGCAACAGTCAACAAAACTTCTTGGTTTGTCAGAAAACATTACTTTTACCCAGATCTGCCTGTACGTTTTCTTATTGCTAACATTTTACACTTTGTAATTCTTTTGATATAAAGTGATATTACTTATGATAGTATATCTGCCTATTTCACTGATGTATGCTGTATATACTCTCTTTAGTGCTATAAGAAAAGTGTAAAATGTTTCTGCTAGAAATTAATGTGATCTCCACCTCTCCAGGCTGGTTATCAGATCACTCAGCTGGACCACCCCATAGCCAGTGATGGGCACCTTGACTTCATTGTTTATAATGCTGCAGTGCATCGTAAACCGTACAGGCACTCTGTGAAGCTTATTCAGATTCAGCTAGAGGAAGACAGTGGGAAAAGTATCCATGACAAAGAGAATCATAGGTGAATAGCTTGAATATTTTTTTTTAGAGAGAGCTTCATTTACCAAGCTTGTTGGTTAAAGAAGATTACTTCTCTTTTTTTATGAATGTGATTTCATTTAGAAAAAAAGATAGAGTCTGATATCTTATTTATTTTTAAGAACTGGGTCCCCTTTATAATGGGGAAAGGTAAAATTCAGCATAGTTTTAAAAGATGATGTCCCAGTCTCTGTAGTACTCCATCAGCATGGACTATGTAGTATAGTTGCATTGATTTGCAGTGTTGCAAAGATTATGATTTTTTATATTTTTTGCAATTATCTTTGTAGAGTAATTTTAGTGATAATGTAAAAAGTAAGGGAGAAGATAAAAATTGAAAGATAAATTTAAAGAGCAAAGGAGCAAGGGAAAGCATGAAAAAGATTCATCATTCTTCAAGAACATTTTCACCTCTTTACTTAAACCCAGTAATGATGGCATTTCTTGACACTATAGTGAGGTATGCACTGGGGATATAGCACAGTCAGCTAGTCAAAGGAGAAATGAAAAAGATGGGAAATGTTTATTTACCCCACTCTCTATTCTCTTGGCTGCGGCATAAATGATTGTTTAGGATATGAGGCTAAAAATTGGCTTTTACCCAATGGCGCTGGGTAATCATACTGTCTACTGGCA
>NC_091554.1:13952905-13960405 GCF_042767895.1 Penaeus vannamei
GATAATGATGATAATAATAATAATGATAATAATAATAATGATAATAACAATAATGATATAAATGATGATGCTAATAGAAATGACTGATAATAATGATGATAATGATAATGATAAAAATGATAACAAAAATGATAATCATAATAATGACGACTGTGGAAAAAATAGAATGAAAATGACAATAACAAAAATGCTAATAATAGAAATTAAACAAAATCAACAACAACAATATAGACTGCAAAAAATGAAAATAACAATAATAAAGGCAAGAATAATGATGACAACAGTGATTATGAGGTAAATAGAAATGATCGTAAAGGTTATCATTACTATATTAATGCCATTTTTCTTGATATTCTTATTCTTCTTATTATCATTCCTGTTGTTGCTCCTATTCTTATTACTATACTTATAACTCTATTTGTTACTATTCCTGTTGTTCGTCTTGTTTTTGCTATTCTGATTTTCATTATTAACATCATTACTATTGTTATCATCATTATTATCATCATTACTATTCTTGCCTTGATCGTCAACATTATCACTTTAATCATCATAATTATTACTGCCATAACTATAATTATTGATATTAGTAATGCCATCATTGCTATCATCACTCCTACCAATAGAACAGTAAAACTAGAAATACAAATATATACATAACCATTATCATCTACAATTCATTCACCATCACCATATATTCGGTTACACATACACACCTTATATATATAAAAAAAATAGTACAAAAAGCAAACCAACTATCAAACAAAACGAAAAAGAAAAGAAAAAAATCCGACCCATATATGCACCCAGGAAACGGTAGCGAGTTCCATCAGTTAACATTTTTGAGAGCTCCTTCCCGGCTGAGCGCAGTTCGTGATGGATCGCCAATATCAACTTTCATAAACTAGTTCCCGGCGAGCTACGTCGACTCAGCCTTTATGCTAAGGGGCTGGAATGTCGAGAGAGAGAGAGAGAGAAAAAAAATGTATAGTGATAGGTGAGGGTAGATTTTTTTATATTTTTTTTATTATCGATACTAATATCTTTATAGTATCTTTATTTTTATTATCGATATTGATACTGCTGCTTTAATAATAATAATATCTTTATTTTTTATAATTTTAATTAATTAATTAATTTATTTTATTTATTTATTATTCAATTTATTTAATTAAATTTATTTCATTTATTTATTTATTTATAATTTATTTTTAACATTCTTATTTTTATTTAATAATAATACCTTTATTTATTTTATTTATTTTAATAATTTCTTTATTTTTATTATCGATATTGATACTGCTGCTTCTGTTACGATTGCTATGAATATTTCTAGTGTTCCTACTGATGTTACTACCACTACAGCAACTGACAATTATAATTCCACTACTAGTACGACTACTACAACTACTAATCCTTATACTATTTTGACTACTATCACCAACATCACTACCAATACTGCTACTACTACTACTACTACTACTACTACTGCTGCTACTATTTTTACTACTACTGCTGCTACTTCTACTACTACTATTACTACAACTACTGCTACTACTATTACCACCACCATCATCACTACCAATACTGCTACTACTAATTCTACTGATACTACTTCTGCTACTACGACTGCTACCACTACTACTGCTGCTGCTGTTGCTACTTCTACTATTTCAATTACTACTACTACTACTGCTACTACTGCTGCTGCTACTACTACTACTGCTACTTCTTCTACACTAATAGTAGTACTACTATTGCTACTGCTACTACCAATGCTACTTAGACTACTACCAATGCTACTTAGACTACTACTAATGCTATTTAGACTACTACTACTGCCACTGCTAACTGTATTTCCACTACTATTACTACTACTACTACTACTGCTACTGCTTCTACTACCTACAAGTGCGTTAAAATTATCGCTACCATCGTTATTAACATCCATAACCGAAATCAATGAAAAAAAGTTATAGAGAAGTCCTTGTCTGTACACCTTTCCAACCCCCCTCCCCCTCATAAAAAAAAAAAAAAAAAAACGAAAATGGCGAGAAACGAAGAAAATATGATTTGTTCCAGCTAACATGGCGAACAAGAGAGTGCAGGAAAAGAAAAAAAAAAAAAAGAAAGAAGGAAAAAAATGGTTGTGCAGATAACGTCAGAGCTGGAGTGAGCGACTGGGAATTCGGGGAGTGTTACTGATAGGACAGAAAAGAGGTGCATTTGTATAGCATGTCTAGCTGTCTAGCTGACTTTCTCCTTCTCTGTCTGTCTGTCTGTCTGTCTATCTCTCTCTCTCTCTCTCTCTCTCTCTCTCTCTCTCTTTCTCTCTCTCCCTCTCTCTCTCTCCCTCTCTCTCTCTCTCTCTCTCTCTCTCTCTCTCCCCCTTCTCTGTCTGTCTCTCTGTCTCTGTCTCTGTCTCTCTCTCTGTCTGTCTGTCTCTCTCTCTCTCTCTCTCTCTCTCTCTCTCTCTCTCTCTCTCTCTCTCTCTCTCTCTCTCTCTCTCTCTCTCTCTCTCTCTCTCTCTCTCTCTCCTCTCCTCTCACCCCCCCCCCCTCTCTCTCTCTCTCTCCCTCTCACCCTATTTCTCTCTCCCTCTCTCTCCCTCCCTCCCTCCCCCTCCCCCTCTCTCCATATCTATCTCTCAATCGCACATACTTACTACAGCACCAGCTACCTCCCGAAACATAAATAGACAAATACAAGTTTCATCGATGACATCACTAACCCCACCCTCCCCACGTCACCCCTCCCTCACCCCCAGCCCGTATCACTCCCTGAATGACTTCCTTCCACACTCACCCACACTTGTCAGACATCCTTATCTCCCCCCCCCCTACCCTCCCCCACACCCTCCCCCCTGGCCCCTCCCACCGGCCGGCCACGCGACGAATGAGTCAATCTATAATCTTTATCACTCATACTTATTCTCCCTTTTTTCTCCCTCTTCTTCTTCCTTTGTGTTGTATCATGTGCGTGGGAAGAAGGAGGGGGGAGGAAGGCGAGAAAAGGGGGGAGAGTGGAAGGGGGAGGGAAGGGAGAAGTGGGGGAGGGGAAGGGGGAGGGAGGCAGGAAGAGGGGAAGAGGGGAAGGGGGAGGGAAGGGAGAAGTGGAGGAGAGGGGTAGGGGAGGGAGGCAAGAAGAGGGGGAGAGGGGAATGGAGCGAGAAGAGGGAGAGAGGGGAAGGGAGAAAGAAGGGAAAAGAGGAGGGGAGAGGAGAAGGGTGAGAGAAGGGAAAAGAAGGGGGAAGGGAGGGGAGAGAATAGAAAACAGAAAGAGAGAGAAAGGGAGGGGGTGGGTGATTTACATACAATTCAGCAGTCTTCTTCATAATACAAATTTCACAGCTCGTGGAATCCATGCCCCTCCCCTCTCCTCCCCTCCCCTCCCCTCTGTATCCTCCCCTCGACTGGCATCATTCATTTAGATGATAAATATGTAAAAGAGGGAAGCTGGTGTCATTAAAGCACAGATGACAAATGCCCTGCCCTCGACACTGGTGCGGCGGCGAGGGGAGACGAGGGGGTGAGGAGGCGGAGAGGGGTGAAGGGGGAAGAGTGAGGGGAGAAGAGGGGGTAAAGAGTGAAGGGAGACGAGGGGGTGAGGAGGCGAAGGGGGGGGGGAATAGTGAGGGGACGCGAGGGGATGAGGAGGCGGAGAGGGGTGAAGGGGGAGGAGTGAGGGGAGAAGAGGGGGTGAAGTGTGAGGGGAGACCAGGGAGTGAAGGGGTACGAGGAAGTGAGGGTAAGTAAGGGGATGAAAGGGCGGAGCAGGCGGAGTAAGGGAAGACCTGGGGATGAAGGGGCGACGGGAAATTAGCGGCTGAAAAGTGAGGGGAAACAAGGGGGTGAAGGAAGATGAGAGGATGGAGAGTGAGGAGAGACACGGGGGTGAAGGGAGACGAGGAGATGAGGAGGCGAGGGGTGAGGGGAGACGAGGGGAATGAGGGGTGAGAGCCTAAGGGTGGTATGCGAGTGGGAGAGAGGGGGAAGGGTGAACAAGTGAGGGTGAAAAGAAAAGGGGAAAGGGGAAGAGAGGGAGCAGGATAAGGGGGGGGGTGCAGGATGAGGTGAAGAAGAAGGGTGAAAATGTCATGGAGGGAGAAATGGTGCAGTGAGTGTAGGGGTGAGAGGGGAGGGAGGGTGGGGAGAAGGGGAGGGGGGGATTTTGGTGAGGGCGGCAGAGATGAGAGAAAGGGAATGAGGGCGAGCATACTGGTTGTATAATGTTCAACTTACAACCACAGACGACAAGCCAACTTTCTCTCCACTTCCCCCCCCTCCCCCATCCTTACCTTTCATCCGCTGCCCGCCACCCTCTCTTCCCTCCCCCCTCCTCCTCCACCCTTCCTAGCTCCACCTCTCCCCCCCCCCTCAGTATCCTCCACCACCTCTTCCCTTCCCGTCTCCCCCCTCCCCCCCCCTCCCCAGCATCCTCCACCACCTCCTCCCTTCCCATCTTCCCTCCCTCCCTGCCTCTCCTCCTCCTCCCTTCACATCTCCCCTCCCTTCCCCCTCCCCTCCTCCCTTCCCACCCTCCCCCGCATCATCCCCCACCTCCTCAATTCCCATTTCCCATCCCCCTCCCCCTCCTCCCCCTTCCCCCGACCCCTCAGCTTATCCGGCCGCCGACCCGCCCCTCACGAGCCGGCCGGAGCGAACCACGCTAACTGGCCTCATCACGGCTCCTGCGGCAACTGCGGCAACAGCGTCAGAGAGCCGCCGCCGCCGCCGCCATCAGCCATGCCATAGGCCTATGTCGCCGAACAACTTCATTATCCTGGCGGCGGGTCGAGGGGCGGCGGGGCGACTCGTAACGCATAGACGAAGGAGAGTGAATGCAAGTAAATGAGAAATAGTAAAAGAATCGATGATAAGTAGGAATAAAAACAAAACAAAACAAAAAAAAACAAAAAAAAAGAAAACAAAAATACAAAACAAAAAAAACGAAAATGAAAACAAAAAAACAAAGCAACAGCAACGAAAAACGAAAGCAATTAAACAAAGCAAGATAAAAATAGAATGAATGAAAGCAAAGGGTATAAATAGGGAAGAAATATCTCACAGGACCAGTGGTAGGCAGACATGGCCAGTTTAAGTCGTACAGGTGAAGTCGAGAAGAGAGAGAGAGAGAGAGAGAGACAGAGAGAAAGAGAGACAGAGAGAGAGAGAGAGAGAGAGAGAGAGAGAGAGAGAGAGAGAGAGAGAGAGAGAGAGAGAGAGAGAGAGAGAGAGAGAGAGAGAGAGAGAGAAAGAAAGAAAGAAAGAAAGAAAGAGATTGAAAGAGAGAGAAAGTTGCGGAAGTTCTACCTTTGTGATAAACACCTTAAGGCACTTTTTCCGAGCTTCCGTCACGTCATTTCCGCGATTCGTCCGACGCTGGGGAAGTGATTTCGGAGGAGATTGTGATAGATACATGTAGGGGATATTTGATCGATTTCGTCCTCGTCAGAACGATATTTGAAGACAACAAGCCCACTTGTCTTTATCAGTGGCACTTCCAGATGCCGTTATAACGTCCTGACGAACAGATCTCCGGCATGGAATGGATAAGCCCCTCACGGCGCCGCCGCCAACTGAGCCACACTTCTGCGTTCTTCCCAGACGGAATTCCCGGCGCGTAATGAGGCGCCGAGATCCTCCCTCCCTCCGGCGGCGCAGCGAAGCCATTACGCCGCCAACATTTCGTGACTTGGACTCCCATTCCGAGAAATGATTTCACGCCCTCTCCATCGCCGATCTTTTGACACATAGAGTGGTCGCGGCGCGCGATCCCCGGGACGCGGCGCGAGGCACGTTCGCCAAGCAGCTTAAAAAGGCCCAATTATCCCCCGAGGGCGGCGTGGGAAGGGCGTGATCCGGCCGGGATCTGCTGCGCACCTCCCTGCCGCCCGTCCGAGCCCACGGCACGAGCCTCGGCTTCTGTGGCGGGACGTGCCTCTCCCGCCGCCCCCGCGCGTGCCGCCCCGACGCCGCCGACGGATGCACGCCTTTGTCGCCGGACGCTCGAGCTGCTCCAGCGGGAAGGGGCGGCCGCCGCGCCATTCAGAGGCCGGATCAAGAGGGCGGCGGAGGCTGCGACGAGGCTATTTATGAAACCCATACCGGGTTTTCTTTTACCTTATTCACAAGAAAAAATCCCCTGCTGCCGTTTTTACACTCTTCTGATGTACACAAGCCTAAAGATCCAACATATATACAATCTTGAGCATGTACTCTCATTAAAATGCTCTCTACATAAGGCACTTTTAACTCGTCTTTATTATTCATAAGCACAACTCACGACAGTCCTCGACGAGCAAGGAGGTGAAGTTGGGATAAAAAAGAAAAGAAAAAGATCACTCTTAGTAGCCACTGTTGTAATTCTATCTAGTATGAAAAGCTCAATTTCTTGGCAACATCCGCGATATATCATTGGCATATTCCATTCCTGTCAGCTCAACGACGAATGGTTTCCGTTTACTTTATTCACAAAACAAGGATTTTCATTGACAGATTCCCAGCAATATAAAATGTCATCGTGGATCTTGTTTCGTAGAATGAAATATTTCAAGTACTCAGATCTTTTACAATGACACGTTTTTATTATCTCTGTTTGTCTCTTTTTCTACTTTTTCGTTAATGAAAAACTGTGGAATATAATGCCCGATACTTCAGAACTACGAGGTGAGTTTTGATTAAAGTGGGAATCCGATATGACAATGAACTTTTGCGTTTTTAAGAGTTTTCTGCAGTTTATTCGGATGGTCGAACACACGGAACGATATACCTGTTGCAAAAAAATATCTCTATATCTGTGTTTTAATATCTACTATTTCTATTCGTATCTGTTTTCTTGCTCATGTCTATTTATTGTTATAGATATCTACCCATAGTTGTATATTTTTCTCATATACTTATCGATATCTTTATCCCATATATGTATATATTTCAGTAAATAGAGCAAATTCTAGTTGATAAAAAAATAAGCAGATCGACAGGAAAAAATAAGGTAAGACAAAAGAGGAAACAAACAAAAGATGAAAGAACTGAAAATCAAACAGACAAAACAAAAAAGAGATAAAGTACAGTGAAAACACAACCATAAAAAGAAATGCTGACAGAAAAAACTACAAGAAAAACTGCAAAAACACACAAAAAACTAAACCAAAACAGAAACCAACAGACAAACTAAAAAAAAAAAAAAAAAAAAAAAACGGACACAAAGAAAATATAGAACTAACAAACAAACAGACATATCCAATGGTAAGCCACGCGATGCCATTCATTCAAGGACATCTTGACTGATCAATTGTCAATCCACTTTGTCGTCAGGCGTCCACCCCCTCCCCCTTTTAACTCCCATGGCCCCTTCCCCAATAGCCTCTCCCCCTCCCCCCCTCAACTCCCATGCCTTCTCCCCCAATAGCCTCTCCCCCTCCCCCCCTCAACTCCCATGCCTCCTCCCCCATGGTCCCTCCCCCCACCCCCTTCATCTCCCATCCCCCTCTCACCATGG
>NC_091554.1:13975405-13987905 GCF_042767895.1 Penaeus vannamei
CCTCGGGTATGACAGCGCCTTCCCTCCCGCGACGTGGCAGGGGGCGGGGGTGGGCGCCTCTCCCCTCCCCCCCTCCGCTCGCGCCCCCCTCCTCCCCTCACTGCACCCCCTTCCCCCCTCCCCCCTTCTCTCACTCTGAATGGGGGATGGGGGGGGTAAGACTGGAAAAAGGACGATGGGAAGATGGGAAGAAAGAGATGGGCAGAGATGAAGAGGGAATAATATATAGGGGCAATGATACACAGGGGCGTATTGACATCCACAGAGCCGAATGCGGTTGTGAAATAGGGAGAGGAGCCGCGAGAAAGATATAGAGAGAGGCATATAGCTTTCAGACAGGTTGGCACAGATACACACACGCACAGACGCATTAACACACACACACACACACACACACACACACACACACACACACACACACACACACACACACACACACACACACACACACACACACACACACACACACACGCACACATACACACTCACTCACTCACATACACACACACACACACACACACACAGCAAACACAAATACATACACATAAACAAAACAAACACGCACACGACACACGTGTACATAAATACCCGAAAACAACGCATCATACAAACTCCGAGTCCTGACAGATATATTGGTCCACCGGATGAGAGGCAAAGCGGGCCAAGTGTCAAAACGACGTTTGTACATAAAGACATCGATGCATGCACCAGGGAGCATCTCTCTACGTGGAAACTCTCTCTCTTCAATAAGGTTTTATGTTCCGTACCTTGCATGTAAAACTGTCACCGAGTTTGTTATGCGTAATGTAATATCACAGAAAACGGATCAGCACGGCAAGACTTGGCAGGGGATACTATTTCTTTTTTTCGAGACCGGGAACTTTTACAGTATTTCTTTTTTACAGTCATATGATCAGGAGTAATTATATTTATTAAATAGTTATAGTTAATGAATAATGAATAATCCAATTAAAAACTTATCATGTTGCCGTCTTAAGCATTGCAGTATACATTCTTTTCATGAGACAATTTTTTCCTCGTATTCCCTTCTTCATGTACGAAGAAATGAACAAAAAATCAAGTGATCCTATAGGACAATTGATTATAGAAACGATGAAAAACAACAAGAAATACACACCACAAGAAAAAAAAAAACCCTACGCTAAACCTATTTATTTATTTTCCATCATGACTGACGTAAGAGTGCGATGCAGCTGCCAGACACCACCAGCTCACTTTATTCAGTGTACACTAGGCGTCCATGTTGCCTGAGATAACGCAAGACGGAGACGCTGGGACGTCGTCAGGGAGCACATCGGGTCTCCCTTTCACGAAGGCTGGTAGAGAGGGAAGGGGATAGGACAGGGAGGGAAGAGAATAGGAGGGAGAATAATTGTGGGAAGGAGAAAAAGGTGATAGGAGGAGGAAGGCATGGATTGAAGTAGGAGAGAAGAAGGATGATAAGAAGGAAGGGAATAGGACAGAAAGGGAAGAGAATAGGGAGAATAATTATGGGAAAGAGAAAACGGTGATAGGAGGAAGGCTCCGATTGAAGTAAGAGAGAATAAGAATGAAAAGAGGGAAGGGGATAGGACAGGACAGGAAGAGAATAGGTGGGAGAATAATTATGGGAAAGAGAAAACGAAGGGGAGGGGATAGCGCAGGAAGGAAAAAATGAGAGGGAGAATAATTGTGGAAGCGAGAAAATGAATATATCAATACATTTTCCCTCAATACAATATTTCTGCGGACGGAATTCTTTCGTTTATTATTATTATTATTATTATTATTATTATTATTATCATTATTATTATTATTATTATCATTATTATCATTATCATTATTATTATTATCATCATTATTATTATAATTATTATTATTATTATTATTATTATTATTATTATTATTATTTTTATAATTATTATTATTATTACTTCTATCCTTACCCGTCTACTCCTCCTCCCCTCCTGTCCTCCCCTTACTCCCCTCACCTCCCCTCTACTCCCCCTCCCTTCTTGTCCTCCCTTTCCCTTCCCATTATTTCAAACTGTAGTAGGAGAGAAAGATGGAAAGAAGGAAGGGGATATGACAGGAAGGGAAAAGGATGAGAAGACGAATAATTGTGAAAACGAGAACACGAAGATAGGAAGAGAAAGGCGTGGATTGAAATAGAAAGGGACATAGATGAAAAAGCAACAGAGGAAGAGTAATTTAAAAGATGAGAAGATAAAAAGATAGGACAGGAAGAGAAACGCATGAGAGGGACAAAAATCGTGGATAGAAAAAAACGAAGAGAAGAAAAACGCAATTTAAGGAATGAGAGAGAGACCAAGGGTGAGAAGAAAATAAAAGGATGACAAAAAATAGATGGTAAGACTGAACTCTGAGTTGGAGGAACTAAGCGTCAGTGAGACGCATATCAACACCTTCCTTAAAAAGAAAAGGAAGAAGAGGAAGAAGGAGGAGAAGGAGGAGACAGGAGAACATGATAAAAGACGGAGGCGACGAGGGATTGATGATGGAAAACCAACAACACATATCAACACCTTCCTTAACAGCTTCAAGGCGCATCCATTAAAAATTACATGCACAAAAAAAAAAAAAAAAAAAAAAAAAAAAAAAAAAAAAAAAAAAAAACACCCAAAACATATCACATCACGTAGCCTAACCAACATAAGATCCACAACGCTGCGCCTATCCTATTAAGATTCCCTTAATAAACCGAATTCAATTGGAAACTTCGCCAAATCTCTCAGCCCTTGTTCAATAATCTCCAACGCAACACTTTTCTGCGACTTAAAAGCACATTACGGTAAATCAGGGTTGAGGGAAAATCCGATAAAGCACTCATATTTTCTGGCTTGACGGCTTCTCAAGTTTACATTATTGATGAGCTCTGGACGCTGTTAATCTGCATATTTTGATGGGCGATGCGGCGCTCTGGGACGGCGGAGAGAAGGGGATTTTGACCCTTGTGCGCCTAAGCCAAAGGAAGCATATTACCTCGCTATCACCGTGCCAATATGCCGGGAAGATACCAACAACGATATTATCAGAATTAAGGAGGAAACGATTCATTATTATTATTGTTGTTATCTTTTTTATATATACTAAGAAGGCGAATTTTCGCACGAAAATGTTGGATGAGCCTCGCCATTATGCTGCATTATGCTGATGTATGCGTGGAGGACCTGAGGACAGAATCTGCGGGACATCACATGGGAGGCGTATATGACTCTGGCTGCCTTGTTTACACTTTATGACTTGCAGCTTGTTTTTCATTCTGCATTTATATTACCCTTTTTATTCACGTTTCTGAACAAGGATATTATATTTTGACCACATTATGCATCTGGGTGTGAGGAAATGTTTGATGGATGAGGATTACAAATAGGTGTTCCTAAATCACTTCCATCCCCCTCTCCCCCTCCCTATCCATCCTCTATCAACACCACAGCCCCCATCCACCCACAAGGCTCCCCTTCCACCCCCCCCCCCCGTGCCCATATTTGCTGTATCCACGGGAGGGGCTGCCGCCACCTATTGTTGCCATATCCCTCCCTCCTTCCCCATTCTCAGCCTCCCCCTGTCATTCCCCCCGCCCCACCCCCCTTCCGCCTCCTCGGACACACTCTCCTAATTATTGCCTGCTCCCTGATGTCATTTTTGAGATGATGTCATAAACAGCGATTTTGCAGTAATGGAAAAGGAGGGGAAGGTCGGAGAAAAGAACTGTCTCCCCACCCCCGCTCCGGCCATACACTCAGGTTTATTGATCTAGAATATCGGAGAGCTTTTTTCTCTTTTCTGTTATCACTCTGCTAGACGAGTCCTCCACCTTTCCCCCACTTGTGTCCCCTCTTTCGTCTCGCTCCTATTCCCCTCCTTTGCCTCTCCCCACTCCCGTTCTCTTCTCCTCTTCTCCCCCTCCCTTATGCCTATTTCTCTTTCTCCTCTCTCCATCCTTCCCTCTCCTCCCTCTTTCTTTCTTCTCCGAATCCCCCCTCTCCATCCTCTCTACCTTCTAATCACTGTACTTACCCCCCCCCGTCCTCTTTCCAGTCAACCCCCTTCCCTTCTTCTCTCTCTTCTCTATCCCTCCCCCCTCTCATTTTTACTATCCCTCTCCCTTGTCTTCCGTACACCCAATCTCTTCCCTCTTCCGGCCTTCCCCTCTCTTCCCATATCCCCTTTACCCTCTATTCTCTCCCTTCTTCCCCTCTCCCCTCTCCTTCCCTCCGCGTGTTCTGTGGGCCACAGGGAGTGCTCACAGAAATCCTTCTTGCACCCTCCCCGCCTTCTCCTTCACGCTGGGAGGGGTCTCTTTACTTTCTCGCTTTCTGTGACTCGAACGTCGCCATAGACACGCGCAGAACGTCCTCTGGCACTTACTGTACCTTACCTTCTGAAGTAAATCACTCTCTTTCTCTTTCTCGATTCTCTATATGTCTGTCTGTCTATCGCGCTCTCTCTCTATTCTTTCTCTCGCTCTCTCTCTTTATTCTTTCTCTCTTTCTCTCGTCTCGTCTCTCTCTTTTTCTCACTTTTCTCGTCTCGTCTCTCTCTCTCTCTCTCTCTCTCTCTCTCTCTCTCTCTCTCTCTCTCTCTTTCTCTCTCTCTCTCTCTCTCTCTCTCTCGCTCTCTCTCTCGCTCTCTCTCTCTCTCTCTCTCTCTCTCTCTCTCTCTCTCTCTCTCTCTCTCTCTCTCTCTCTCTCTCTCTCTCTCTCTCTCTCTCTCCCTCTACCTCTCTCACTCTTTTCTCCCACCCTCCTTCCCTCGCGATCTCACCTCTCTCCATCTCTCTTTCCCTCTCCCTTTAAATTCTCTTTGAAATAATTTTTTCCCTTTCCTCCCTTCATCATCATCGCATCATTATCAATTCATGTTTCTATATTTTATCTTTCCTGATAGCGCGTCTGAATCATTAATTTTCTGGGAATCCACAAAAAGAATTCCAATACTAAAGCTTGCACATTAACACTGCAGTATTCACCGAATAAATTGGTAATGTTTTCGTCTTCAAATTAATGATAACTATGAGATAACCAAATGCAATTTGAATTTTTGAATAATGATTATCTCTTCATTTCGCTCATTGTTATTAATTGCAATTGCATTTTTTTCTTTCTATTCTTACTTTATCTTCTTCGACAACTTAATTAGGTTTGATTAATCGACCGAATAAAACATTAATTTTAACTCTCCGCTTCGTCGCACAGAACAGGCAACGGCTCGTATGGTTACAATGTCTTTTATAAATACTTTAGACATGCTAATTATGGGATAAAACGAACGTATTCGAATGATTATGATATTGATGATGATGAATTCACTAATCATAATGGTAATTATAATGATAATGACAATGCTCATAATAATAATGATAATGATGATACTGAAAATGAGGGAAATACTGGTAATAATAATGATAATAATGATAGTTATGATCATGATTAATCATGACAATAATGGCAATAATTAAAATAATAATAATGCTGATAATAATGATGGTAATGATAATACCAATAGTAATAACAACAGCAACAATAATAATGATAATAACAATGGTACTAATAAAAATAATCGGAAAAATGATAATGATGATAACAGTAATAATAATAGTAATTATGATAATAGTAATGATAATGATAATAACTGATGGCAATAATGAACATAATAATAATAATGATAATAATGATAAAATAATAATGATAACAATGATAGTATTAAAACTAAGGATACTACTACTACTAATAATAATGATAATGATAATGATAATGATAATGATAGTAATGGCAGTCATAATGATGATAATGATAATGAGAATAGTGGTTGCATAGTATTAAAATAAAGATAACAATGATAATTTTAATATTAACAAAGATACTAATGATAAAACTGATGATGAAACTAAAAGGATAATTATCGTAATTGTAATTATAATAATGATCATGATAGTAATAATACAATAATAATAACAATAATCATAGTAATGATGATAATAATGATATCAATCATGGCAATGAAAAAATAAGAAGAATGATAATAATAATGATAATAGTAATAAAGAAAAATAACAGTAATAATAGTGATGATCATAAAACTGATAATTATAATAATAATAATAATAATAGTAATAATAATAATAATAATAATAACAACAACAATAAAATAATAATGATAACAATAATAATAGTGATGATAATAAAACTGATAATAATAATAATAATAATAATAATAATAATAATAATAACAATAATGATAATAATAATAATGATAATAATAATAATAATAGCGATGATCATGTTACTGATAACAGCAACAACAACAATAACAACAACAACAACAACAATAATAATAATAAGATGACAATACAAATAATAATGATAATGAAAATAATACTCATGATAATAATAATAATAGCATCAGCAATAACAACAATATCAATAATACTATTAGTACTGACAGTTCTAATACTGATGATGATGATAATGATCATAATGATAATGTTCATAATGATATTAATAATAATAATGATCATAGTATCAATATGACAACAATAATAGGTGATAATGGTAATGATAATGATAACAGTAATGAGAATATCTAAGATAGTACAATAATGATAATAATGATTATAATGTTAATGATGCGGATAATTATGATAATGATAAAAATGTTAATGATGCGGATAATTATAATAATGATAAAAATGATAATGATAACAAAAACAATGACAATACTGAAAATACTGATAATGATAATGATAACTATCGTAATAATGATAATAATGATTATAATAATATCAATAGTAATAATGATAATAATAATAACAATAATGATAAGGATAAGGATAGCAGTAATGATAATAATAATTGTAATGATATCATGATTATAGTGGGAATGATGATGATATTAATGATGATGTAAGATTTGAATCCCACCAATGACACTAGTGTGAGAATTTTCAATGCTGTCAACCAGTGTCATAAAATCTGAAAATGCCTATCATTAAAGTCAGATTCACTTTCATGTACAATTAAAAACTATTTCCTTACTAAATTTCTGCTGTCCATTTATCAATACCAATTCTAATATAAATAATGAAAATGTTACTTTGGTATCACCGCCACTAACCGGGGTTTTGGGTTCTAAAGAAATGCCGAGAAAATCCAATTTTGACTTACCTAATTTTGATGTGAGTAGCATGACCTGTAGGTCTTGAGACTCGCAGGTGGCTTGAATTTATTTCTGTTGAGTGTGCCAATGGTCAGAGAAAAAGTTTCAACTATTCTTATTTTACAAGTGGCATATTATGATAGGTTCTTTAATAAAGCAATGTTGAATATAAATGACCAAAATAGTCTCCCACTAATCAATTAATTTCTAAGGTTAACTCCACGCCCTCCTTTTCCTAGCAAACATAAATTAATTATAATCATAAAATTGATATAATGAAAACAGAAGCGAGATGGGATACAGACATTTAACCTCACTCCCTGATGTTTTCCATTATTACTTTGGGTGAATAACTGATCAATCCGACCTTTCTAACTTTCATGATTTACCTTTCTTACACTTTACTTTGATATATAGTTCCATTGCCAATCTATTCCACAGCGCAAACGGAACTGTCTCCTCATGTCTACTAATTTCGTTACTGTATACACACTTCTTAAAGAAGAAGAAGAAGAAGAAAAAAAAGATATTTGGCTATCGAACTCTTGCTAGAAATTTTACCCAACCTCTCCCACTCTCTTTCTCTCTCTTTGTGTGTGTGTGGCGGGGGGGAGGGGGGGGGGGAGCAAAAGCCCTTCCGAATTACCACAATTTTATAAACATATGGATTCAGCATTTATATCAAACGACTGATCCGGCATTAAACCTTCAGCTTCCTGGTAAAACATGTTTGGTAATGCCCTGCACCAAACATACCTCTGTGTGGGAGGAAATCAAAGACCGTATGAAGGACGGTTATGAATATCTACTTACTCCCTTCCCCTTCTTTGAATTCTGAGTATTCAAACGAACTAAACATTTATTGATTATTGTCACAATTCATTCCATTAGTTCTAACACTAAATTTTGGTATACTTACATGCCATGAAAATAAAATTGCGTAAATAAACATTTTGTTGGATTTGGCAACCAATGTACCTTTCGAATATCGATTTAGTATCGAACTCGAGAATAATAGTAATAGTGGTAATGATTATGATAATTAAAAATATTAATGAAAATAACAAAAATATTATCTAAGATAATGGTAATAATAATGATGATAATGATAATAACGATAATGATGATGATAATAATAATGATAATGATGATAATAACAATAATGATGATGATGATAATGATAATGATAATGATGATGATGATGATAATGATGATGATGATGATAATGATGATGATGATAATGATGATGATAATGATAATGATAATGAAAATGATAATAATAATAATGATAATGAAAAGATGATAATAATAACGATAATGATGGTGATGATAATGATGATGATAATGGTAATGATAATGATAATGAAAATTATGATGATGGTGATAATGATAATGATAATGATGATGATAATGAAAATGATGATAATGATAATGATAATGATGATGATAATGATAATGATAATGATAATGATGATGATGATGATGATGGTGATAATGGTAATGATAATGATAATGATAATGATAATGATAATGATAATGATAATGATAATGATAATGATAACGATAATGATATTGATAACGATGATGATGATAATGATAATGATAATGATAATGGTAACGAAAATAATATTGATAACGATGATGATGATGATAATGATAAAGATAATGATAGCTATAATGATGATGGTAATGATAATGATAATGATAACGATAACGATGAGGTTAATGATAATAATGATAAAGATAATGATAATGATGATAATGATAGTGATAATAACAATAAGATGATAATAATAATGATAGAAAATAAAAGTAATAATAATAACTATAATGATAATAATGATGATAATGATAATGATAATAATGATAATAATAATGATAGTTTTAGAAATAATACCAATAATCGTGATAATAATGGTCATAATGATTATAATGATAATGATGACAATGATAATATTAGTAATAATCATGATAATGATAATAATAATAATGGTAATGATAATGATAATGATAATGATAATGATAATGAAAATGATGATGATAATAATAATAATAATAATAATAATAATAATAATAATAATAATAATAATAATAATAATAATAATAATAATAATGATAATAACAATAATAATAATAATAATAATAATAATAATAATAATAATAATAATAATAATAATAATAATAATAATAATAATAATAATAATAATAATAACAACAACAACAATAATGAAAATGATGATAATAATAACATTGATAATAATGATAATAATAATGACAATAATATCAATTATGATCATGATAATGATGATAATAATGATAATGATTAAAATGATGATAGCGATAGTAATAATGGTAATAGTGATAATAACAACAACAAATATAATAACAGAAACAGAAATAACAATGGTTATAGTGATAATGGTAATTATAACATAATCGATATTTGTGAAAATGATATCATTATGCTGATAAAGAGGAAAATAACAATAATAATGATAAAGATGGATAAGATTTAAACAGATATAGAAACATACAGACAGACAGATAGATAGAAGAAGACGTGAAATGCCATAGAGATACACAAACAAACAAACAAACATACAGACAGACGAATAGATAGACAATTAGATAGTAATAGATCGTCAGGCGGACAGACGTATAGACAGATAAAGAGACATATGACTAGGCTGATAGAGACTGTGTTAAAAGCAATTGTAATTCAATTCAGTGTATCATTCATGTGCAATTTAACCAGTGTTGTGATGGCAGCAGAGAAGATTAGGCACTTCAATAAACACATTGTTACTGAACTTCATTGTATGCTGAGTGTGGATACATTGGGGATAATATATACAGACCTCCAGTACACGGAAACTATCGTTGTATTGCTGCACCTTGATTGTGGACACAGTAGAGGATTGGAACAGTGGACTGGGACGGTATTCATGATGCGGATGTGTGCGTCAAATGTAAACACTGCAGCACACCATGTAGTCATCTGTTGCTTCGAAATGGAGTAGTCATTCTGTGGATTTCCTTTTGTTGGGAGTGATGTGTTTTATGTCCGGGGTCCTATTTGACTGCAAACAGCATACTTAAGAGCTTAAAAAATGTATTCTCATCCAGTAGCGAGAGAGAGAGAGAGAGAGAGAGAGAGAGAGAGAGAGAGAGAGAGAGAGAGAGAGAGAGAGAGAGAGAATACCAAACAAAGCATGTGGAATGAAGGAAGACGAAAAAAAAAAAAAAATGATTAAAGAAAAACTGCAAATTATTCACAAGATTAAGCAGATATACATAAATTTCAAAATGAAACAAAGTAAGAGACGTCAGTCCCTCTATCAATATTCAGAGCGCTACCAGCTATATGTTTAAAACATGTAATCAGTGTTCCGTAATGTAATATTACGCCAGGACGGAACAATGTCTGCGGCAGAAACAGAGCAACAGAAGGACCAAAAGCTAATTCTCTTGCGTACACCGCCTGTCTCGAGGGACGCATTAGCCACAGCCAAGATGGTACTCTGAGTATATCTTCTTCCTTTCCCTACTGTAGTTCATCATTGCCAGGGTAATATCACTTCTTTATACGTCCCAGGAGTATGATTGTAAGCCAACCATAAATAATAAGTATATTGCTCCCCCTAGCTTATCGCACAAAATAGTGATTCGACAAAGGAAGTCATTTTTCAGAAGAAAAAAGGTCTCTTTCTCTCTGTCCAACATAAGCATCAGCGCATGCCAGTTAGAAAATAATGGTTCATCGTAAACAATACCGCACCGTCATAGATAATATTCATATGCTGGAAGTTATCAGAGAGGCATTATGCGGCTTTTTATGTATACAAGGCTTTTTGTGCGTGTGTGTTTCTCCCATTCGTCATGAACAGCGTAGAGTATCCGGCTTTGTGCACTTCCATAATGGAGTCCCACTGTAAGTTAAATATGGCAAGTGATATCCGTAGATTTTATCAAACCCGAATCTACCAGGAAACGGCTATAAATCATGAGCGCGTCTGTAAAAAAATGAAGAAACAAATAAATAAAAACAAACAGTTCCAGAAACAGACACTTGCACAGATATGAATATGAATTCATGCACACGCACAGACAAACTCATACGTACGCATTCAGACACAGGCGCGGTGTCTACGTCTATGTCTATGGCTGTATACTTACATACATGCATGTACCTCTCTCTCTCTCTCTCTCTCTCTCTCTCTCTCTCTCTCTCTCTCTCTCTCTCTCTCTCTATATATATATATATATATATATATATATATATATATATATGTGTGTGTGTGTGTGTGTGTGTGTGTGTGTGTGTGTGTGTGTGTGTGTGTGTGTGTGTGTGTGTGTACATACATACATACATATATATATATATATATATATATATATATATATATATATATATATATATATATATATATATATGCACACATATGTATATGTATACATACACACACACACACACACGCACACACGTATATATATATATATATATATATATATATATATATATATATATATATATATATATATATATATATATATATATATATATATATATATATATATATATACATATATATCCATACACATGTATACAATCTTTGTGTGTACGACGTACATGCCTGAGTACTGTCTGCGTCACCCAGCCGCCGCCACACGAGCCCGCTGAGGCCCGGGCGCGACCGAAAGTCCCTGCGAAACCCTGTGAGCGTTTGCGAGCGAGCCAATCGCCCCTGCAGCCGAGGGTCTCTGAGGCGGCCGTTCAATTTGGTGTCTCTCTCTCGAGGGTTCGCGAGAGGGCTTCGAGTGTTCATCGAATTTTGTAAAGAGACTTACAACGGGCCGACAGGGACTACAGAGCCGCAAGGACAGGGATCACTGACTTCCAATGTATTTATGACTTTTTATTTTGAGGTCAGATGCCAGACTCTTTTTTGCCATATTTACTTTCCTTTATTGTTACCAGTCCACACTACCTTACAGTGATAACAATATATCCTTTGCTATGTTAAATCCTCCTTTACATGTGCCGATATTAGATAATCTAACTTCTTATCCTAGAAATTATTAACATCAACTCATTACATCATCTAATACACCCCCCCCCCCCGGTTGTCTCCTGTGCACATCAAACCCGAACTTTAGAAGAGCTTAAACGCCACTAAGTATTCAAACGATTCCCGGAATTAAAAGAAGCTCTCAAGCGCGAGTACCCAAAGGGGCTGAATCCATCTCTTGTCCTAAAGAACATGGCTTGTGAAGGATATCTTGCGCAAGAAGGACCTCCTGGAGTCACTTGAGTGTGTCCG
>NC_091554.1:14007905-14010405 GCF_042767895.1 Penaeus vannamei
AATAGTGGTAATAACAATAATAATGGTGATTTGATGTGATAAAAATAATGGTGATAAGGATAATAATGATAATGAAAATATGGATAATAATTATAATGAAAATATGGATAATATTGATAATGAAAATATGGATAATAATGATAATGAAAATATGGATAATAGTGATAATATTAATAATGATACCAATGCTAGTATTATTACTAATACTAATGCAGATAATGATGATAGTTATGATATCAATACTGACAATAAGAAAGCAATGATAGTGGCAACAAGATGAAAACAACAACAAAAATGATTGATGATAATAATGACAATAATAATAATAATAATAATAATAATAATAATAATAATAATAATAATAATGATAATAATAATAATAACAATAATGATAATAATAATAATAATAATAATAATATCATTAATAATAATAGTGAAAATGATGATGATATTAATAATTATCATGATTATAATAATAATAATGATAATAATGATGCTTATGATAGTGATAATAATGGTAATAACTATGATAATCAAAATGATGATGATAATAATGATAATAATATCACTGACAATGATAACAATAATAATGAAGATAACAATAACAATGATAATGGTAATAGCTATGATAATGAAAATAATATTAATAACAACAACAACAACAATAGTAATAATAACAATAACGATGATAAAAATGATGATAGTAATGATAATAAGGATACTGATAATGATAATGTTATTCCAATGACAATAGTAATAATAATATTAATTATTATAATAGTATTAGTAATAGTAGTAGTAGCATCTTAATGATAATAGTAACAAAAACATGATATTGATAATAATGATACAGTAATATCAATGATTGTTGTGGTAATAATGCTAATGATGAAAATACTGCTACTTCTATCATTGCCATTAGCATAATAATAGTAACAATTATAATGATGATGATGATGATAATAATAATAATAATGATAATAACAATAATAATAATGATGACAATGATAATAATAATGATGATGATGATGATTATAATAATAATGATAACAATAATGATAATAATAATAGTAATAATAATAATGATAATAATAATAATAATAATGATAATAATAATAATAATAATGATATAAATAATAATAATAATGATGATAATAATGAGGACTGATAATCATGATAATGATAATGCTATTAATGAAGATGATGGTTATTACAGTAATATCAGTGGTAAAGATAATCTCATGATAAGAATAATGCTACTACTAATGCTAATAGTAATAATAATAATGATAATAATAATAATAATGATAATAATAATAATAAAAATAATTGACATTGATAATGATAATGACAGAATGATGATAATGTTAATAGTAATGATAATAATGTTAATTATGATCATACTGATAATAATAATGACAATGATGGTAATAATAACAAAATTATAATGATAATGATAATAAAAATGTTAATAATAATAGAAATGATAATGATAACTGCAGCAATAACAACAAAAAGAACAATAATATTGTTATTAGTTTTGTCATTATTAGGATTATCATTAATCAGATTATTGTCATCCGGTTTATAGACATTAGTTATCATTATTATCCCATCATCATGATAATCATAATGATTCCCATCACCACCATGATTATAAACATCCTTAGCGCTATAACGAAGCTATTCTTAATTCCCTCTTAATCACCATTTCTATCAACGTCACCCTCTATTTCCCTCATCCTCATCCTCATCTGGTAGCCGAGGAACAAACAAGTCTAAGGGAGCTCGTTATAATTACCCAAAGGCAGAACAATGTACACTTTTCCCTCAACAAAATAAAAGTGTCTTGGGAGATCAGTCGCTAACCACTCTCCTATCACTCGAGGCTACGGCGCTCCTGCTGCGTCTCGTCGGCCTTGCGGAATTCTTTGGTTCGGCCGCATGCATAATGGAGTGGGTCTGAGCGATGCGTTCCGGGGTCGAGCGATAGGCGGCGGGGCTGGGATGATGTATGGATGTTCCTTATCGATGGGTCTTCCCTCTTTTCCTCCTCCCCCCCTCCCTTCACCCCCGGCACCCCCCAGGCCTTCATTACCCCTGGGGGCGATGCTTCGGTTTTGGGCCTCGTAGTATTATCGGTTCGAAGATTATTAACAGGGGAGGAATCTTTATTGATACGTATGATTGATCTTGCAGACCTCTCTCGATCGCTGCAACAGGAATGTTTTAATAAGCGGCTTAACATTTTTTTCCCTTTAACTTTATTATGGAAGTTTTCCAAAGTATCTCTGGATCCCTCAAATTTGGACCCAAAGTTAAAGCACGATAAGGGTGCGCATCGAGTGTGTTTTGAAAGCCTAATACATGGTAACACGCATCCCTCAATATTTTCAATATCTTCCGTAAGTGCCTAAAAGCTTCCTTCTTTGCCTTTTCATCGTTTGTATCATCAACATAATCATTCTTATTATTATCATTATTTTCACTATCATCATTA